>NC_136270.1:24817867-24990367 GCF_964187855.1 Myxine glutinosa | reverse complement strand
GAGGAAATGAGGCCCGCCCGAGCCGCGGCTGTAATGGACACGCCGAGCGAAGCGAGCCACGACTCAGGCCGTTAACAAAGACTCGACCCGATTAGAAGCGGTTCTTATGTCGTGCCACCGGTATTCAATTGGGAAAAGACTAAAGCGACCGGATGAGAGGAAAACCCAAAGAATAAGAAGGGTGAAGGAAGAACAAATATGAATTATTAACTACACTACAAGAGGAAACGAAAGGCGGCAAGAATATACAAAAGGAGGAAATAAAAGGACATAGGGCAACCTTATACACTCTTATATAACACGCCCAGGACAATACAAACACACTTACACGAATGGGGTGGTGGTGGTGGGAAGGAAGAGAAGGGTCCAAGCAGATGGTTCCAGGCTCCGGGTCCGCCGCGAAGAATGGCAGGCAGCTGGTGTCGTTGGCGTGCGACCCGACCTTATAATTATGCGGGGGACTGGGATGCCGCGTACGTAATCTTCGTGCCAACTCTCTCTCGCCCAACGTTTGTCTCAGAGGGTACCCTCGCGCAAGTCGCTCAAACAATGTGACAATCAATCGAGCGCTCCCCGCGCAGTTCATTCACATCAGCATCCACCAGCGCAGTCCGTTACGATCATTATCCCCCGGCGCAGTCCGTTCACAATGACCTCCCCTCGCGCAGTCCGTTAAAGGGCTTCGCGCTCGCGCTTATATCATTGCGCGTCGAAATCAAGCCGCCTTCATAGGGCTACGCCCACTAACGAGCTCACCTCAGCCCTGGTTGATCATTGGTCAGCGAGGGCTCACTGGCTCCACCCTTGACGGCTCATGGGCGAGGCCACACCTCTTCCCGTGGCTCCGCCCCTTCTTTCCTCGAGCCGACCGCATGTTCAATGGAGTTTGGAGCCAACGCTAAGGCAGCGACGACGGCACAATGCAGCGAACGCTGCTAATAAGATTACGTGACAACATTGGGAAGGAAAAGCCTCGTCTGTAGGTGCTACTGGTACTTTGGAGAGAGAGAGAGATTGGGGGTAATTGAAGGGGCCTAGGTTATTTGATTAATGCAATGCAGATTCAACTATTGGGAACAGATCCTTAACTAGAACACATACTAATGAGATAACTAAAGAAGAAGCCTATGGTGTCCTACGTGTTGCAATATGACCTAACTAGGGTGCGACCTTTGACCTTTTACACCAAAAATGGGAATATTTACAGGGGATTATTTATAAGGGAATATTACAGATATTTACAAAGTGGAGGGTTCTAAAAACGACAACAATATATATATATAATATACAGAATTTTTTTACAGTGTAGCGGGCAATGCCATCTAGAATAGTGTTTGTCTGTCCGTATGTATGTTCACACAAACGTACATCAATCAGAGTTGAGGATCTGGTCACATGATAGGGGGGCAGTGTTTGGTAACCATTACAGTTGCATTTTTTTACTAAAAGGAAATGTAATAACCTTCTATGGAACGTGTTGGGGTCCGAGCGGGTGTTGTCGGGTGTTGTAGGAGGTTTCAGAAATTCCTCAATACAGTTGCGATTTTGAAATGCAATCGACACGGACCTTGCTCACGTATCCGGCAGTGAACAGATGATAATGGTGTGCTGGTTTGATAATATATTGATACAATTGTGATTTAACATCATATTTGACATATTAATATAATAGTATTAATTTGTGATTGGAATGATGAATGATGCTGTTTGGAATATAAATATAGAGATATTGAGTTTAAAGCAGAATGAGGTAATTACGTAAGGGTTTCCATCCATGACATTCGTGGATTCCCCATTTACAGTTTCACCATTGATTGGGTAAAGCAACATTCAGACTGGGTACGTTTTTTTTTTTTGCGCAAGTCCTTCACGAACCTGCTATCAATCGATGCCTGACGTTTGACTGAAGGTGGCACAGGTGTCTATGCCTGAAGTCAAAAAAAACAAAACTTCATAATTGCATCATTTGCTAACTGCCAACTGGTATCCCCACATAGGTTATACTATCCTTTTCAACTGAAGTGTCAAACAAGCCCGGCTATGCCGTTGTTCGACTATCGTTGTTGTTTTTCTGGCATTACTCTGTGGACCTGCGGTTAAGAATCTGTGCTCTATAGTCTACACAGAGCATCAGTTTTGCAGAAGCAATTTCTTGGCTAGGGTTTCAATCCTGGCCAGGCCGTCTCTCCGTTTCAGGATCCTCGACTGAGTGTGCAGGTACTTGGAATTTAGCTCGTTTTTTTTTTTTGTACACTCAGTTGAAGCTCATGTAAGAGCTAACACATAGAACATAAAAGGTACAGGGAACAAGAGGTGGAGAGAGAAATAACCTTCTGTGCACAACACATAGAGAACATGGACATCAGGAGATCTGTGGAAGGGAGAGGGTTGGGGCAGAATACATGGTATAAACAAATGGATATTACTAAGACTTTCAGGAAAGAAAACTATTTGAAAAAGGTGGATTTGGGTTTGAAATTTGAGTGCCAACGATAACTTGCCGACACTTCACAAAGGACACCACGGGATCTTTAACGTCCATCAACTAATACCAGCAGACGGGATGCCCAGTTTAACGTCCATCTGAGGAATGGCACACATTTGTTTATACCTAGTTCACTGGTTATTTTGTGCTTTGTGCAAGTGTTTCGTCTCTTTGATGATTCGTCAATTGCATGGCAAAGGCCTAAAAGGCTTTTTGCCATGCACTTTCTGGTGTTATAAATGATTTGTTCCAAACATCAGCCAGTTTTTTTAAACTTTTGTATCTTGTTTTGAATTAACATTTTTAAAAACTTCCTTTTTATTTTCTTACAAATTGCTGAATTCACCCACTTATCCATTGGTGGAATAAGCTCATGTCTGCATATGATGTCAGCATGTGTGCATAAAACAGTCAGTAATTGTCTGTTTTGGAGTGTTCCATGAGGCAAAGCTATTTCACATGCATCCGCTTTTTCTTCGAATGGCAGGCAATCTTTGGTGATGGATAAAGCAACGCATGGGGCTGGAGAGCAGCTGGTTGAGCTGACTTCACGGGATGGAGACTGGTTCTTGGAGGAACTGTACAGCCTCAGCAGAAATGCCATGTCACTTGTGTCATTGCTTTCAATCTGCCAACTACATCCAGCTCTAACCTTTACATCTACAGAGGTTACCACCGAGCATGTTTGTCAAGCTGTTTCACTTGCCAGTGGAGTCTACATTGCTTTACATGTGAGATTTTTTAAAAAATCTTATTTTCATTTTTTTCTGTCTTCAGTAACTTGGTATGTCTCGTGAAAAAAGCTCGTTGATATTCATTTGTTTGTCTCATGAGTCATGTTCCGAACGCAAGTTCAAACACACTGCACTATGTTGATTTATTAGTTTTAAATTGCTGTTCATTTCATTTTTTTCAAAATTTACATTGCCTCTCAATTTCCCCAGGACATCTTTGCACAACTTTATTGATACCAGATGATTTAAACTACCTGCTGAATTTGCAATTTATAGGGTTTTAAACGCCCTCGATCAACTTGATATTTTGGTTTTTAAAGAAACCAAAACGTGTAATTTTCCCAATAAATCTAGATACTGACATTATTTTAGGTTTCAACAAATTACCATTCCATATTCAAACCGTAATTTAAAAAAATAATGAAATTGGATGCAACGATGCGGTTTGTTGCAAGTTCAATAACATTTCTCAAAGATTTATTGGGAAGATTTGTCAAGATCGTCATCCGAACCCGAATGGACTTATGGGAACTGTGCTTGAATGACTCCCGAACTCACCACTTGTGCTTGGCCGGCCTGACCCCTTCCTCTGCAGGATGCTACCAGTCTGCATAAACATTTTATGTGACTCAGGAATCGTTTTCTCGATGGTAGCTGCCTTCCATAGCTTCCTGAAGCTTCATTGAACCTGTGTAGCTGATTTTGTCTCTATAAACCAGGCAACACACTGCACTTTTTCTTGTGGGGACGCCATTTGCAGTAAATGTGACGTCACCTGACACAGAAGACAGGGTTGATTCAATCTTTGAGAAAAAAATAGTCAATACTACTTTGAAAAATATTCTTTCATATGCAGCAAACTGCATTGCTGTATCCTATTTCATTATTTTTAGGTCATCTCATCTCTGTCTTGAAGAGATGAACTTATAAAATGGGTTGTGATGTCCGGATGTCCATCTATCATTCTATCTGATCGGCTGTTAACATTTTGCTATTTTTACAACTCCTCCTTTGTCACCCGGCTGATTGTTCTGAAACTTCACAAATGAATACAAGACAGTAGCCCACACAATTTATTGGGCTTCAATTTTTCAATTTCGGATCATGTGGGCTCCCAGGGGAGGGTTACTCCCTGAAACTTCAGATCTCTACTCGTCCCTTATTTACCAACCAATTGCTCTGAAACCCGATGCAGCCCTTCTACTCGATGTTCCACAGGATTTCTCGGTCTTACATTTTTTTCGATTTCGGATCAAGGGGGCTTCCAGGAGATCGGGGAGGGGGAGGGTTGCAAAAATCAGCAGAGTCCTGAACTACAACGTCAAGAGATGACAATTAGCCCACTCAGGGCTATTTTTTCATTACGCTTTCAATTTGTAACAGTCATTTGGGGCACCCTATACTTTATCAGCAATGCGTGGTTTGGAAAATTAGAGTGGAGGGATGCCAGTTATGGGTGAGAGAATAGAGTTTTCTAACTCCACATGGAGAGTGGGAACAACCTGGAAAGGAAGAATATTGTTATGGTGTTGGTACACTCTCCATGCTCTTAAGGCGTGTACTCCAGCACACCACAACTACCGACCCTGAGGTCACCAGGCCACGGATAACTCCGCGGTCCCATGGGTTGTTAAGCAACCACGGACGCTGGTTGGGTTAATTTGGTCTAACAGGGTCCTCTCGCCTATTATTTCATACTACCTGTTGATGACCTAATGACCCCAACTAAGGTTTGCACCTTCAGCGTTCACCCATCATCCAACTACAGACGTGGCCAAAAATATTGGCACCCTTGCACTTTTTTCAAATAACTCATAATTTTCTCTAAAAATAAGTTTAAATTGACAAAATTATTTGGTCTCTGTCGTGAAAATCAAGCTCAGACACGACTTGACCTCTGGGTAGGTTTTAATATCATTTAGATCTGTAGTACATCCTGTAAGAATACATGCATGCAACAGGCATTAAATCAGAGCATTTCATGAGTAGCAATGGTTGATTCAATATAACAATGGTTAGCGCAGCGCATTGTCAGCGCAGCATTTGGGGCGTACATACCATTCAAACTACTGGATAATGTCACAGTGAGTTCCGCTGAAGTGTCTGCGCGCCCCGGTTGTCCCGGGTCTTATAGACGCCCCCCTTCCGTAGCGAGCACCCCTGGGTTCACCTTGGTATAATTTCACTACATTCTCCCCGCCGTTAGAACTATACTGCCGCTCGGCAGGTTGCAAGCAAGCATCAGCAATAAACGAATGGGTAACGTCAATCCACGTCAGTCAGTCCACCCGTAGCGGTCGGGGCGGCGAACCTCCCTGCCAGTTCGTGTTCGGAATCCACCGGGCACGGCGTCCCCTAGCCCGGAGTCCCCCGCGTCGGAATAGCCGCCGGAGGTTGGAGTCGGAGGGGGCGCCCCTGCGCCTTCGGGCACGGGAGCGGGGGACGACGGGAGTAACAGTGGTAGTTCCATAGGGGAAGCTTCGATAGAGTCCATAGACTCGTAGACGGGTTCGTCAATATCCCTGTCGTCGTCCCCACATGGGGCGAGATGGCGTACGGAGACAGTAGACTCGCGGCCATCTGCCGTTAACACGCGAGCATGCTCGGGATTAGCCTGGAGGACCTGCACCTTGTCAACAAGGGGGTCCTACTTGCTAGCGCGAACCGCTCGTTTGAGATAGGCGGGCCCCGGTTCAGCGAGCCAGCTGGGTAAAGATTGGATACTGCCGGAGCTTCTAGGGTGGTGGAACAGTCGTTCGTGAGGAGTCTGGTTGGTGGCAGTACATAGGAGAGCCCGGATCGAGTTTAGAGCGGCAGGTAGTGACCACGCCCATTTATCGAGGCCTCGGCCGAGGGTCCGAAGGCTTAGCATGACGGCCCGCCATATAATCCCATTAAAGCGTTCGATCTGTCCATTCGCTTGGGGCCGGTACGGGGTGGTGTAGCTCGAAGCGACATTATGCTGGAGCAAGTAGCCCCTCACCTCCTGGGACAGGAACACCGCACCCCGATCGGTATGCACGTAGGCCGGATACCCGAACATAGAAAACAAATTCTGCAGACACCGAATAACCGTGGCAGCCGACATATCCCCGCACGTGTAAGCAAAGGGGAATCGGGAATACTCATCGACGATAGTGAGCAGATAGCGAGAGTTGCTCGACATCGGCAGCGGCCCTTTGAAGTCCATCGCCAAGCGCTCCCACGGTCTAGTAGCCCTAACG
Organism: Myxine glutinosa; assembly: GCF_964187855.1. Taxonomy (NCBI): domain Eukaryota; kingdom Metazoa; phylum Chordata; class Myxini; order Myxiniformes; family Myxinidae; genus Myxine; species Myxine glutinosa. The sequence continues at coordinate 24,983,924 of NC_136270.1, read as the reverse complement.
AGTGTCCCCAGAGGGGGGCTATAAAAACGTGGTTTGAGTTCCGCACAGATCGCGCAATCACGGCAGATGCGGCGGATGTCCTCCATCGAGTACGGCAGATTGCCCGCGCGCACAAAATGCGCGAAGCGCGTTACCCCGGGATGACACATAGTGCTGTGCAAAGTGCGCAGCCCCTCCAAAGTTACAACCCCCGCGCAAGTGGCCGGCCTCGATAAGGCGTCAGCGACCAGGTTATCCTTCCCCGGGCGGTATTTGATGGTGTAGCAGAAGTCGGCGAGTTCGATACGCCAACGGGTGATTTTCTCATTCTTAATGCGCTGAGCATGTAAGGTGTCGTACATAAACGCAACACTCTGTTGGTCCGTGATGATTTGGAAACTCCGCCCAAGCAGATACGGACGCCATCGCCGAATTGATTCGACGATCGCGTACGCTTCCTTTTCGACAGACGAATGCCTCCGCTCGGCGGAGATGAGAGTCCGCGAGAAGAAAGCCACAGGGCGGCCTCCTTGGGAGAGAGTCGCCGCTATCGCATGATCCGAGGCATCACTCTCCAAAACGAAAGAGGCACTCTCGTCAATCGTCGCGACAGCGGCGCCAGCAATGTCGACTTTAAGGCCCTCGAAGGCCGCCAGGGTGGCCGGGCCCATGGGGAAAGTGTCGCAGGCCACGAGGGGGCGGAGCTTTGCGGAGAAATTTTGCACCCACTTTGAGTAGTGGGCGAACAGCCCTAGAGCGCGTTTCAGCGAAGCCCGATCGCTAGGCGGAGCCATATCGAGCAAAGGGCGCAGACGCTCCTTATCCGGAGAGACGGAGCCATGGGTCACGGTGTACCCCAAAAGGTCTACCGTGCGTAGAGAGTATTGACACTTCGCCGCATTCATGGTTAAGCGATATTTCCGCGCGACCTCGAGGAAGCGTTTCAGATTAGCGTCGTGATGCTCCTGGTCATACCCACAAACCGTAAGATTGTCCAGATAGACAAAGACATCGGTCAAATTCTCCTTCGCAACGAGGTCATCCATAGCTCTCTGAAAACAAGCGACGCCGTTCGTTACCCCAAAGGGAAGTCTCGTGAACTGGTACAACCGCTGACCCAATTCAAAGGCTGTAAAGACGCGATCAGCCCGAGAGATGGGGACTTGATGATACGCACTACGCAGATCGAGAGTGCTATAAACGGAATACAGGGCCACCTGGCGTACCAGGGCGTCCATCCCCGGTAAGGGGTAGGCATCCAGCTGTGTAAAACGATTAATCGTCTGCGAATAGTCGATTACCATACGCCGGCGGTGGGCCTCACTCCGCACCACTAAGACTTGGGCCCGCCACGGTGACCTACTGTGTTCTATGATACCGTCCTTCAAGAGCAGGGCCGTTTCTTCCGCAATGAATTGCGCGTCCGCGCGAGAGTAGCGCCGCGATTTAACGGCTACAGGGGTACAATCAGTGGTCAGGTTGGGGAACAGTGAGAGTGGCTCCATGTCCATTTGAGCGAGGGCGCACACAGCGAGCGTGTCCGGCCCTCCGAAGTCTATTTCCAAACGTCCATGCCGCTTTACGAAATCAAGTCCTAACAGAACGTCAGCGCATAAGGCCGGTAATACCATGAGATACACGTCCGGGAACGTGCGTCCGTTTATCACAAGTTTCAATCGACACGCCCCTTTTGTGCTCAACCGAAGTCCCTGAGAGGCCATGAAGATCCGGCGGGTTGTCCCGAGAACCGGCCACCCATGTTGATGCACGAGTCGCTGATCAATAAAACTATCCGTGGACCCCGTATCAATCAAAGCTTGCGCAAAAACGCCCGCGACCGTGAGCGGAATGAAGGCCTGTGCTAGGCCGGCAGACCCGGCAGGTATAGTTCCGGCCGGGCGAGAAGATCGCGCCTCGCGGGTGGATCCCACGCCGGCTGCAATCCTTCGGGCAGCGTCGGCAGGTTGGGCCTCAGCAGGAGCATTGAAGTCAGTTGGCTCATCAGCAGTTTCATTTGCCAGAGTGGGTGAGGGTTGGTCGTAAGAGCAGCCGCCAGATGGCGCTCGAGCCACGTGAGAAAGGTCTCTGCCGTCTGCAGAGTCATTTGCCAGAGTGGGTGTGGGTTGGTCGTAAGAGCAGCCGCCAGATGGCGCTCGAGCCACGTGAGAAAGGTCTCTGCCGTCTGCAGAGTCATATGCCAAAGTGGGTGCATGTAATTCATAAAAGCTGCCGTCAGGTGGGGCTCGAGTCACGTGACAAAGATTTCTGCCGTCTGCAGATTCACATGCCAAAGTGGGTGCATGTAATTCGCAAAAGCTGCCGTCAGATGGGGCTCGTGTCACGTGCTGCGTTTGCCGCACTTCGAGAGGAATTTCCAAAGCAGGAGCAGGTCGCTTGTTTGAAGTAGGCGTTCGAACGCCAGTCAAGGTCGGATGCGCTGTGACCGGTCGCGTTCGCGCCATTTGTTTCGGCGGCCCGATGTATCTCACCAAGGTCGGGCGGGTAGCCAGAGGCCCGCGAGGAGGAGAGCGGCTCTTCAAAGTCGAGCGAGGCGCCCCGTCCGGCGCTCGATCCGTTGGCTCTGCGATGAGCCCATTCAAGGTCGCTCGGGAATGCGTGCCCCGAGCGGCCTTTCTGCAGACCTTTGCAAAATGACCCTTGTTGGAGCACAAGTGACATGTCACCTCTCGGGCCGGGCATTCAGAGCGAGGATGCTGCCGATTGCCACAAAAATAACATTTTGCATACCGGGCAGGCCGTGGCCGGGCAGTGAGGCAGCAGTGAGGCCGGAAGCGGAGTCCGCTTCCGGAGCTCCCAGAGACTCGGCCGTCGTGGTGGTCGGGTCCTCCTCCGTATCCTCGGCGGTAGCCCTCTCAGGTCGCGCGAGTTGCGAGGTCCCCGCCACGACTCGTGGGTGATCATATGCGGTCAATTGTTCTCGGGCATCTGTGTATACGCGTGCCAGCCGTAGTGCTTCTGTAAATGTCAGCTCCGCGACCTCCAAGAGACGGAGCCGCAAGACTCCAGAACTAATTCCGGAGATGAATGAATCTCGGAGCAAATCGTCCTGCACTGCTCGTCGGTCCGGACGTCCTGCACGCAGTCTGCCAATAGGTAGCGCAACTCCTGCGCGAAGCGATCGATCGATTCAGACGGTTGCTGTCGCCGCTGAGAGAGTTGATGCCGGCCGTGCACAGCGCTCCGTGTCTTTACGTAGAGGCGCTTCAGCTCGGCTAGGGCCGTAGCGTACGTCCCAAATCGAGAAATGTTCTTGAAAACAGTGTGATGGACCTTGGACTGTAACACGGACAGCTTTATCGCAGCGGTGGGCTCTGTCTCGTGAGCCGCAAAGTAATTCTGCAGCGTGTTGAGCCAATGAGCAAACTCCGATGCAGATCCCTCAGCTTGAGGGTCGGCTCCGAGAATCGGTACCACGATCATCTTGTGGTCAGCCATTCCGGCGATCTAAATGATATTAAATGTCGTGAAAATCAAGCTCAGACACGACTTGACCTCTGGGTAGGTTTTAATATCATTTAGATCTGTAGTACATCCTGTAAGAATACATGCATGCAACAGGCATTAAATCAGAGCATTTCATGAGTAGCAATGGTTGATTCAATATAACAATGGTTAGCGCAGCGCATTGTCAGCGCAGCATTTGGGGCGTACATACCATTCAAACTACTGGATAATGTCACAGTGAGTTCCGCTGAAGTGTCTGCGCGCCCCGGTTGTCCCGGGTCTTATAGACGCCCCCCTTCCGTAGCGAGCACCCCTGGGTTCACCTTGGTATAATTTCACTGCAGTCTCCACAATTCTTTCCTTCACTGTTAATATTACAGAACCTTTGTTTTTGATTCAGAACTGAATATATCCTTTTAAATCAGAAAATAAAAGAAATGGCATGGTGGCAGGGGGAGATGCCAGGAGGAGATAACCTAGACTTAATATTTGGTAGCGCAGCCTTTTGACAAAATAACTGCAGTCAAGCGCTTCCTATAGCCATGAATGAGCTTCATTCACCTCTCTACTGGCAGTTTGGTGCACTCCTCTTGTGCAAACTGCTCCAGTTCTCCCAGATTTGAAGGGTGCCTTCTCCCAACTGCTGTTTTCAGAGCTCCCCACAGGTGTTCAATGGGATTTAGATCTGGACTCATTGCTGGCCACTTCAGAACAGTCCAGCGTTTTGTCTTGAACCATTCCTGGGTGCTTTTTGAAGTGTGTTTGGGGTCATTGTCCTGCTGCAAGACCCATGACCTTTGACGGAGACCCAGCTTTCTGACACTGGGTTGAACATTGCGCTCCAAAATGCTTTGGTAATCTACCGATTTCATGATGCCATGCACACATTAAAGGCACCAAGTGCCAGAGGCAGCACAGCAACCCCAAAACATCACTGAACTTCCTCCATGTTTGACTGCCGGGAAGGTGTTCTTTTCTTTGAAGGCTTCATTTTGTTTTCTGTAAACATGGAGATGATGTGCTTTACCAAAAAGCTCTAATTTGGTCTCATCTGTCCACAGGACATTCTCCCAGAAGGATTTTGGTTTGTTCAGGTGTGTTTTTGCAAACTCCAGTCGAGCTTTCTTGTGTTACTGTCTCAGCAGTGGGGTCCTCCTGGGTCTCCTACCATAGAACCCCATTTCATTGAGTTGGCGACAGATGGTGCAAGTTGAAACTGTCGTACCTTGTGTGTGAATGTCAACTTGAATCTGTTTGGCGGTTGATTGAGGTGCTTTCTCCACCATTCGAACAATCCTCCGCTGCAATCTTCGATCAGGCCCCTGTCACACATAGGCGGATATTTTTGGCGACTGCCGGCGATCAAGACTTTTCGGCGACTACTGGCGATTTTGGGCGGTCAAATATGGTCAGGCGGCAGTATGGCGACTGCAGGCGGCCACATTGCGACTGCATTGCGATGAAGCACTGACCTCGCCCCAAGTGGGATGGCGACTGTTGAAGATCGACGACGACTGCATTGCGGATGCACGGCGGCAGCGTGGCGACAGTCTGGCGGCTAGATTACGACTGATGGCGGATCGCGGCGACTGCATTGGGCCCGGATGGCGGTTTACTCCGACATCCACAAGACTGCAATAAGACCGCCGGCGATTGGAGACGATTCACACATGATGATTGTGTGATCACACACAATCATTCACACATTATTCACACATCAAGAGACGATGTCTGCACCGAACCTGCCACTAGCTGACGATGACGATGACTCTGGCAGTCAGGATTATTGACACATTAGTGATTACTTGTAGATATTTGTGCTATTGGATACTTGTGCTGTGCTATTGGATACTTGTGCTATGAACATTGTGATTCATTATTGGATACTTGTGCTATGAACAAATTTGTATTTAATATGAACAAATAAATTTGTTTGTATTAAATATAAATTTCAAAAATCACTGTTTCGTCCTCGCTGCAGGCACTCATCAGACGGCTAAAGCTACCGTTAGTGTTTTTATTTTGCTTTTTTTTTTTTAATCTTTATTTCTCTATTTTACATTTCACTTTATTCATTTCAATGATGTATGACATGAAGCATAAAGATGTTTGATGTACAATAAGAAAGTGAATAAAGATGTATCATTGTAATGTAATAATCAAACTTTTCTGCAGGGAGAGAGAATGGAAATAAAGTCCAACAAATTATTTCCACTGGTCCCAAGTCCCATAAATAAAGTTTCCAAAGGACCAAAGTCCCAAAAATAAAGTTCCCAAAAGTCCCAAGTCCAAACAATAAAGCCATATCCTTGTCGGCACCACAGGACCTCACTCCACGGAGACCCTCACACCATCCTGTCTTGCCATGGAATGGAGCTCAGCATGAGCCAGCAGTATGTCATTCACATCAATATCTTGGTCCAGTGCTGCCAAGTCATTCAGAAGGGCCAGCTTCATCCTATGTTCATCATCCATGATAGATGTTGGTAGAGAGACCCTTGGTAGACCTTGCCCATAAAACATACTGCAGTGAGCTGAAATGTCCACCCCTATTTATACCTGGCCAGAAAATCGTGGTATGTCGTAATGCAGTCGCCAGGCAGTCGTAGCTCTGTCGCCAATGGCCGTAACTCGGCCGCCACTAGTCCTACTGCTGTCGTCGTCAGTCTCCCATAGCCGCAGGGGAGACGTGACAGTTCTTCTGTACTCGATATGCAGCCGCAACAGTGTCGGCCCGTAGTCGGGAAGATGCCGCAGGAAAGCCATATGGCATTCGCATCTCTGCCGTGCTAGCTGGTGGGGCGATGCTGGGGCGATTGCGGAAGACTATGAGCGACTGGGTTGCGGCCGCTTTACGGTCTTATTACGGATTCCGACGACAGCATGGCGGTTCCATCACGACAGCATGGCGGATTCTTTTTGAGGACGACTGAGCGCGCCGTTTTTAAACATTTAAAAATATATTTGGCCCCTTTGCGGCTCTTGCCGACTGCAGCAGACCTGGGGAGGATAACCACGACTACAGAAGACCGTCCATTACGGTTTCATTACGATTGTCGGCGGTGGTGGCGATTTTTTCAGTCGCCAGTAGTCGCCGACAAATCCGCCTATGTGTGACAGGGGCTTCAAGTTTTCTCTTGCAGACACGTCCAGGGAGGTTGGCGCAGTGCCATGGGACTTAAACTTCCTGATACCATTGGGTACGGTGGACACAAGAACATCAATGTCTCTGGAGATGGACTTGTAGCCTTGAGATTGTCCATGTCCATGCTACAATCTTGTGTCTGACCTCAGACAATTCTCTGGTTTTCTTTCTTTTCTCCATGCTTATTTCGGGACGCACAGTGACACAAAACAGCAGAATGACTCCTTTTCTCTATTCAAACTGGTTGAGTGAGTGATTTTTATGTTGCAGGCACCTGCAACTCACCACAGGTGAGTTCAATTCCAAATTAAAGGAGAATCACCTGCTTGAAATCTCATTATTTCTAACAACTTCTAAAGGGTGCCAATGATATTGCCTGGGATATTTTAGGATTTCTCTGTGGAATAAGCTAAGATTTAGTACTTTTTTCAGCTTTTTTTGTTTCATTCCACTGCAAACCAAAGAAATACATATGTGGATACGAAAATATTTTATAATTTCAACAATTTTCTGGAAGAAATGGTGCATTATTTGAAAAAAGTGCAAGGGTGCCAATATTTTTTGACCACGACTGTACTATGAGGGCCAAGCGAAATGCTGGCTAAGCACGACCGAAGCTAAACTTTCGGACAGAACTCACGTCTATCCACTACGTACCCGATATGTCGGATCAATGAAAGAAATGACACTAATGAGGCAGATTGGAAAGAGAACAATTATTTATTTACACACACATAAGCAGGCAGTCATCAAGCATGGATTCATAAGTAGCCCACAGCCATCTTTACTTACACAGGCAGGCAATCAACAAAGCATGTATTTACAAACGAAAGGCAACAGACACGGAAGAGCAGACTTACCCCAAAAACATATTTCCCTCTTATACAGTCTTAGTTGCAGGAAGGACATGGTGCCATCACTAATCTGGGAAGAAGACGAGAAGATCAGAAAGAGGCAGTTTGGCAGAGCATTGGTTATCTCCTCACTTACCTCATGCAACCATGCAAGGTTGCGTCGGGCCAAATATTGCGAGAGTGGGAGGGGTTTGTGGGAGAGGGTTTGGTGTTGTGTGGGAAGGGTGTGGAGTGAGTGCATATGGAGCTTTGCTGCACCCTCTGCTCGTGGGATGCTTGCCTCCTGCCCTGGCACAACTCACTCCTGCTCCTCTTACCCCAGCACAGCTGGGTGGGTCCATTGCCACCCATACTCTGGCAGACAATCTCCTGAATTGGCAGTTTGAGATGTACTCGTGTCCCTGGTGCATCGCCAAACAGCCCCGGACTGAGCCGAGACCTGGCCCTTTATACATGCACCACTATGCGTGACTTTGAGGGAGCAAACTTCATGTGAGCATCTTAACCCATTGGTGCACGTGCAACGGGGGCGGGTGCCGTGATGAGGCCAGTGGAAAATCCCAGTGTTGTCACGCTTGACGGCCAGCAGGGAGGGGGAGAGCCTCCGCCTCCCTCCTGCTCCCCTGCCTCAGCCCCTCTTGTGTACAAATGTCGAATGGCCCGGCGTTCATCAGCGATTTGCCAAGCATTTTGTGCTTTGTGTGTTTGAGAAGCGTTGTCCCATGTGACAAATGTGAAGTGCAGGGAGGGAAGAATGTGGGAAGGTAGTTTGACAGTCCTGGAGGATTTATTGTTTATGGCATGGGACTCATTGGTCTGGATATTCCTATGTGTACATGACTGCTCTCCCCTGGGGGGTACATTTTCCAAACCGTAAAAATATTAATACTATGAAAGTCGATCAACCCCAAGTCCTCAACCCCCTTCTCCCAACTCTTTACCCCCCTCCACTCCAACTCTCTGACCTCCCCTCTCCCCTTTCTTCTTCAACTCCTCCCTCACTAAACCCCAAGCTACACCCCTCCCCTCCCTCCCCCCTCCTGACCACATGTCTTCAATCTCCCTACCAATCTCAATTCCCCCAAGTCCTCAACCGATATGTCGGGAGCTGTTATTCCCCTCCCCCTTTGTTAATTCTTGCTGCTTTACCAATTATCAAGCATAACCAATTATATGTTTTGTTTTGACTGATTGCTGTATTCTTTTAAAATACTTAGTCCTTTCTTGTGCATTGAGGATGTGTAATACCCTAATAAGGAGTTCTGTGCTTGTGAGCTCTTGCCCTGTATTGGCATGATCCCTTGTTCCCCTTTTGTGGCCTTGGTTGCAGCTGCTATCTCTCAGCCTCCCACATGACTTTGCCAATATCCTGTAGGCTGACACATTTATGAGTGTCCACTCCCTTTGTACTTCCCCAACCCAAGTCTCTATACAGAAAGTTGTAAACATGTTGCCAAATATTGCTGACCATCTCCTTATCTGAGCCAAGACTCCCATCTCTCTGCCCCACCCCAATTCTCTCACCTCCCATTCCCCTTTCTTATTTGAGTCATCCATCCCCCCCTCCACCAGCATTCCAAGTCGTCAACCCCCCACCCCCACTTAAACGCAAGCCCTCCTCCGACCACCCCCCACCCCCTCTCAACCCAACCCTAGTGTCTTTACAAAAGTACAGCGATGTAAGCAGAGTCTGGTGACTCCGTTATCTGCAAGGACTCCTTTGTGTCAAATTTCGACTTCCCCCTGCCAAACCAGTCAAAGTGGCATTCTCATAGGACCTAGTCCATTTCAGGTTAACTAAATACTGTTTGGTCGCTGGACAACTACCAATTTCAAACCGTGAACACTGTGCCTATGTGTACATATGCTTTTAATTTCGTTTTTGTTTTTGTTTCATTTCTTTGTTTGCAATTTAACAAATCTGATGTTTGATATATCTTTATATCTATCTTCTTCTATCTATCTATCTATCTATCTTCTATATATATTTATATGTATAAAAGAAAGATTTTGTTTGTTTGTCTGCACGCGCGAATCTCCTGAACGGTGAAAGATAGGAGGAAACCTCTGAAACAAAAAGTGTCGGGACAGGCCCTGGGAAGGTTATAGGCTAGGTGGCGAGGCCGGGCTGGGCCCATTTCGTAATAAATCTTCTTCTTCTTTCAAAATGCTCTTGAAGTACAACTTATGCACTTAATCGGAATATCTGACTGATTGCAACACATGATTTCAAAATTCTCTCTCGACAGAGACAGAAGCCCGACAGAAGAAAGAACAAGGAATCGATGAGCACTAACTGATACTGGGCTCGCGTCAGACCTATGTGCAGAAGATTAAATTAATTCAAAAATAATCCCGGGCAACGCCGGGTGCATTCAGCTAGTATCTTATAAAATGAAGGCTGAGGTAAAACTATAATTCCTAATTGAGGCGTCCCCATTCAGACACAATTATAGAAGCAGGGAAAAGTAAAAGAGAAGAAAGATGGTTTGGTGAGTCGGCCGATACTCAGCCTTGCTCCGACGAGGACAAGCGTGAGCGGTCCCCGAGTCTCCGTGCCGGTCGTTCCACGCTCTACAAAGCTCCGATAAGTCTCTCAGGCGCACGTGACACGAAGCACAGCCGTCCTCCACCCAGGCCAGAACAAGAGAGAGATCATTTCTGTGACCGTCCGATCCGATCGCCGGAACCAGAGAGAGCAAAAGGGAGGGACGCACCCTCCTTTTTCACTCGCTGACGTCGCACTCCAACCAATCCCTGCGCCCCATTACATCATCCCATCTCCATGGCCAATCATCCCCTTCGTGGCAGGGCCTCACGGCCTGCTTGACACACAATGACGAAGCTCGGGGTGTGGCCTGCCAGTTACGATCATTTGAGGCTAAGCCTCGCCGTCCTTTCGGAATGTTCGGCTGGGCGGGGTTCACTTGCCAATCGTTATGTCGGTGATGGTGGTCAGTACCTGACGGTACTGTCGGCGATTATGGTTGTTGTTGCAATGGTGGCCCTTTGCAGATGAAATAAAACGATATGGAAAATCGCAGGGGAAATTACACACTGGGGATTATCCTTAAGCCCTACCTAATTAGCATAGCTCCACCCCTCGAATTGAGACATATACAATATTATGCCCTACAGATTCCCTACTTAGTACATTGAGGTTCTTCTTCTTCGCTTTACACGGTCCATGCTAAACTATATTTACCTATCGCCACTACGGTATTTCATCCCTTCCCCCACAAACTTAACAGTATCCTGAGTTACTTTCCATCTCTTTCCGAGACTCTTTCTCGACCACATATTTTGTCAACTAACAGTTTCACATATCTTCCTCAGTCTTACATACGGCTCCTGCTGAAACCCAAAGTCAGGATGCAATCTGCCGCCCGGAGTAGTGTTAACTCGCAAACACTTTTATTTATATGTACCTGCCATGTGATATTTACTTCCCAGGAGCCATACTATTCATCAAACATTCACAGCACTACAATGATGTCGCTCTCCATACTTTTATACTCTTTCTGCAGATGTGGTGCTTTGCATGACAACCAATCAGTGCACGACATTTAACACATGACTACCATCGAGTTTTCCCTCTGTTTCGGATTATTTCCTATTCTGCACGTGTTTATACAATATGTATGTACCTTTGTTACCTTGCATACAAGTGTTACAAGCATACAAGTTAATGTGTTACCTTGCATACAAGTTTATCTGAGATCTGAGATGTGGTCTGTGGCCAAAATGCTGAAGTGGCAAAAAAGCACCAGTCGAGTGTTGCCATTTTAAGCAGTTTCTTGATCACTCAGCAACAAAAAAGTTTTTGGTGATTTACGCAGCCTATCATTTTCTCCCTTATTTTAACACATCTCGATATAGCCGTCTTTGATCACACTTGCTCATTGTTCTGCAGGAGCTGAATGATAACTTTCGTCAGATAATTTTCCCCGAGACGATGCGCTTCCTCATGAAGGAAGACAAAAGCCTCATCGGACTGCTGGACGAGCTGCAACACATAGTCGAACAGGCTACTGGAGGAGCTGACTTGTTGCGACTTGCTGAGGCCTTGCAAAGCAACACTGAAGATGAAGATTTTGACCCACACCTCTTTCACTCTGTTGAGTAAGTGTAAATGTCATCGGTAGGCCTAAACCTATTTGTTATATTGTCAAGAATTTTGTTGCAATAAAATTATTTTGCTGACAAGTTTCAAAAATTTCATTGCCTGTTTAATTCCCCCAAAGCTACCGGCTGTTTGTCCGATGTTGTCTGGTGTCTTTTTTCATGTGTGTACACTATTTGTATAACAATAATGGGAGAAAGTAAGCAACAATGGCAAGACCAACACTACCTATTGTCTGATTTTTCATCTCCTCTTCTGGCCATTGCTGTCTGTCCCATGTGTAGCTGATCATCCATTTGTCCTTCGAATCCCTGCCTATCTTCCACAACATAGACATCAACTATGTCCAGTTGACATTATTATAAAAGCCTTTTCAAACTTCACAAAACACACAAACAGCTTCTGACCATATTCCAAACTTCTTTCATTTGAACTCTCATCATACCTTTAATTGATGCTATGATACCACAACCTTTCATACTCGTTTGCAATGGCTTATAATGTTTGTTTTTTTCTTCAGAATATCCATTATGACCTTTCATGCATGAGGAATCGTGCACTATGGTTGGTTCTCATGCTCTTACAACGTGTTGTACAATAGTCTGCACATCCTGTAGCTTTTCATTAATGTTTGTCCAATAAGCTCATTATTTAATCTAATTCATCCAGCCATTTGTTATGCATTAATTTGGATCTCTCTGGAACTTCCTTGACTGCCTTCTTACTGAGGTTCTTCATAATTTCTGCTGAGATTATATCAACTGCTTTTATCCTTTTCATGTCCTTTATTACTGCTTTAACTTTCCTCTGCAGGAGTTTCTCAGGGCCTCGATCAACTTCAGCTACTTGAAATTCATCTTCCGATTTTTGGTTTTGAATTTTTGCATCCTTGGCATAAAGATCCTTCACATACTCTTTCCATCTGTTATGAATTTTGTTTGTTCATGAAAATATATCTCTTCCTGTCAACATTAGACCCTGAGCTGAGTCCTTACCTCTGACACAGAAGGTGGACTTCACTTTTTTTCCATACCATTTGACATATTCAACTGAAACATGGCTTTATTATGATAAGATACAGAACAAGTTTGAGTTTTGGGATCATGACCATCATTTTGGTGCATGATATTTCATATCAGAAAGCTCCAGTATAACTCTACAAAAAGCATGATACACACAGACGCACACAAACACACACACACACAGACACTCACACACAGACACTCACACACAGACACTCACACACAGACACTCACACACAGACACTCACACACAGACACTCACACGCAAACACTCACACGCAAACACTCACACGCAAATACTCACATGCAAACACTCACACACAGACACTCACACGCAAACACTCACATGCAAACACTCACATGCAAACACTCACACGCAAACACTCACACGCAAACACTCACACGCAAACACACACACAAACACACACACACACACAAACACACACAAACACTCACACACAAACACTCACGCACAAACACTCACACACAAACACACACACAAACACTCACACACAAACACCCACACACAAACACCCACACACAAACACCCACACACAAACACTCACACGCAAACACTCACACGCAAACACTCACACAAACACTCACACACAAACACACACACAAACACTCACACAAACACTTGCACACACACAAACACACACAAACACTCACGCACAAACACTCACACACAAACACCCACACACAAACACCCACACACAAACACTCACACACAAACACTCACACGCAAACACTCACACGCAAACACTCACACGCAAACACTCACACGCAAACACTCACACACAAACACTCACACACAAACACTCGCACACACACAAACACTCACGCACAAACACTCACACAAACACACACACAAACACTCACACAAACACACACACACTCACAAACACACAAACAAATCAAACTCCTCACTATCCACAGAATGTTCTGCAAAAAATCAGTGCATCCCAAGAATGTACATGCAGAGGAAAAATGTTGGCGACGGCCTGATGGAACTCAGTCAAGTGCACAGAGCGACGACTGAAGGATTAGCAAAGTATATGAAAAGCTCAACAGACTACCGAATACAATTTTATATACAAGCATGAACACAACAAACCAGAAAAGTTATCTCACTCAGCTTGCAAAACCCTCCAAAAACAGGTGTAAATAGAAGATGTGGTGATGGCCTGATCTGCCTCTGACATCAACACTTCCTGGGAATTCTTCCAAACTAAACTGCTCTCATGCACAGATTTATCCCATCTCGTTTTCAGTTGTCATACCCTTCCTCTCATCCATCGTACACTGAAGCTTGTGGTGAGACAGTTGACATGAAACAATTTGCCTTCACTTCATGGAAGGCTAATCCAACTGAAGGCAATCTCAGTTCTTTTCACAAAGCTCGGAACAAGTGTGTGTCCACCATCAGGAGAGCCAGGAAACAATATCTCTCGACTCTCAAGACTGAACTCTCAAACCTGTCTCCCTCCTCCAAATCCTGGTGGCATCTGGTCAAATCTGTTTCTGGTGTTTGTTCCCCCTCCATCCCCTCCCTTACCTCAAACGGCTACACAGCTGACACCGCACGCGACAAGGCTGAATGCCTCAACTCTGTGTTTCCCTCAAAACTTGTGTCCCGAACGCATCTCTCTCTGTACCCACCTTACCCAGTCAAACCCAGCTGCTCCTGGACTCTGTGTCCTTATCTCCTGACCAGGTGGAGAAGTTTTTGTCGAACCTCAACTGATTCTGCAATTGGACCAGACGGCATCAGCCCACGGGTCTTAAAATCCTGATCTGCCACTCAATCTCACCCTCTCTCTGTTCTCTTCACCCTCTCTTTTGCTCAAGGTCATCTGCCATCTGCTTGGAAATCAGCCAACATGACAGCTTTACACAAAAATGTGCAAAAACAGATCCTTGCAACTACAGTCCAATCAGCCTGCTCCCAATAATCAGCAAGGTCATGGAATCGATCATCTCTCTGACATCAAATCCTTCCTCTTCTCCAATGGCTTGATCTCCAATCATCAATGTAGATTCAGACCAGGTCATTCTACTCTGGACATGCTGCTTCTGCTGTCTCAACAATGGATGGAGGTCCTCAATGCCAAACTGGAAATCAGAGCCGTCTCCGTTGACATATCACGTGCCTTCGATACGGTCTGATATCCATGGAAATCTCCATGCATGGCTTGCGGACTTCCTCTCTGGTTGTAGTCAACGTGTGGCTCTGAAGGGATTTCTCCTCTGACACAGAAGTTCCCCAAGGCAGTGTTCTGGGCCCTGTGCTTTTTCTGGTCTTCATCAATGATCTCTCTGACTCTCTTGAAAATCCTCTCTATCTCTTTGCTGATGACTCTACTCTCTGCCGCTCCATACCTCATCCCTCAAATCGGCAGTCTGTAGCCTCCTCACTCTCTACAGACATGGACAAAATCACAGACTGGTCAAACAAGTGGAACATGTCTTTCAATCCTGACAAATCTCACACTTTCTCAACAATCCTCTCCAAGAATTTCTGTCACTCAAGCTTTTGGGTCTCACTATCTGCCATGATCTTTCCTGGGAAAACCACATTTCCAAGCTGGCCTCCAAAGCCAGTCGCCGACTGACCATCCTCCGTCGTGCGAAGTCCTTCCTTATTAGCACACCTGAGCTCCTCACCACATACAAGGCTTTTATCCGCAGCTCAATGGAATACTGCTCTCCCCTCTGGGCTGGGCTGCTGCTCCTGCCTCACACCGAGCTCGACTTCACGCTGTAGTAACCAAAGCTTTCAGAATCATTGGAATCTCTCGCGATGAAGCTAACTCCGAGGGCTTTTCACTCACTCACCGCAGGCAGGTTGGTGGTCTTTCTGTCTTGTACCGACTCTTTTCCGGCCTATCTCCCCCAGCTCTGTCTGTGCTCTGTCCCACAAATATTCCTACAGGTCGCACAAGATCTGCCAGCAACCCTCTTCTGGTGAAACTGCCAAAATCAAGACTCTCTGCTCACCTTCACTCTTTCATTCCTCTTTTCTCCTGCCTCTGGAACAAATTCCCTCACTCTTCAATCCCACTCCTCCCTCCAGGTCTTTAAAACAGCTGTTGACGACCATCTCTTATCTTCCCCCATCCAAAACCTTGATCCTTTCTACTGCCGTTAATTCACCCCAGATCCACTTTCTTGAAATACCGACTTCTTTCCTGGAAGTCCTAGCAGTGTCCATGTGTTTTTTCCCTCTCCCACTCCTCCTCCCCCCTTCCCATGCCTCCTCCCCCCTTCCCATGCCTCCTCCCCCCTTCCCATGCCTCGTCCCCCCAAGCCCTCTCCTTCCCACAGATCTCCCGATTGTCCCTATTCTCTACTGTTGTACTTGTGTGCTTCCCTATCTCTCCCCATTTTGTCTCCCGCTCCCTTTATTATATGTTTTATGTGTCCGTGTTTTTTTTTTTGTGATTAATGTTAGCTCTTACACGAGCCTCGATGTTGTATACAAAAAAAAAAAAAAAAAAATTGCATACACCAAACAGAACTAACAAATACAGCCCCACTGATTGCAAAAAAAGACAAAAGAAAAATAAAAGACGAAATATCAGCAGATATATATAGTGACAACTGGGAGAAAGTCAAAAGAGCAGGGAAAAAAAAAAGTTGGCCAGATTGGGGATAGACAAAGGATCAATGGAATGGCTAAGAAGAGTTCAGCTCAACTGGGATGGAGGATGAATCATGAGAAATGCCCAACACCATCGACACCACATGAATGTTTTTTAGAAGAAAGCGGGACAAAGTGAATTCGACAAGTGTAGGTCTGTATGATAGAAACAAAAAGCGTGAGTAACCGCTGATCGGGATGTAAAAAAACAAAAAAACAATGTCAGAGCAGCTTTACACCCAAAGGCACAACAAGGTATGTTGAATAATCAATCCACTTGCACATCTGCAAATATTTCAATATCCTAGTTTTACAAAACTCATGGAAACGAACCAAACCAATCATTGAAAACAAAGACTTAATGCTCACATACAATCCGGATGATCTCATCGAGCGTGCACATAGAAAGCAAAGCACTGCCACCGGATGTAGTACTCGGATGCAAAAAGGAAAATAAGGCATTGCTAATTGAAGTTTCAGTACCCAGTGATTGTGGCCTAAATAATGTAGAAATCAAGAAAATGACCAATTAATCAATACCTCAAGAATGAAGTGAAAAGATATTTGAAGCTGAAGAGCACCAAAATTCTACCAGTGATGATTGGAGCAATGGGAATGACAAAGAAGAAGCTCACAAACAAAAATCCTACAAAACCATCCCTGGGAACATTACCACAAACGAGCTGCAGTTGGAGTCTTTCCCGGGGATCAGTGACGATCCTGAAAAGAGGCCTTGAAACAAAACTCTGAGAACACCACAAATTGACAACTTACATACATACACACCTCATCCATTCTGGAGGTCTTGATCCATTCTCTTTTGCCTTGTCTGTCATCCTTCTCACTTTGTTGTTGAGTACTATATTTCTTTCTGCCTTCTTCCATTTTCACACTTTCACTTCCTGTGCTCTTCCATTTCCATAATCATTTCGTTTGTGACCCTCTTTCTTTGGTTATGCTTCCCTTTCATATTGCCGATGTTATTCTCTCTGCTTCAGATTGCATCCTTTATATAATTAAAACGGCGAAGGGAGGAATTATCTTGTATTGTATGTTGAGATGATTTAAAGTGAAATTGCAAAATTATCTTCCATGTCCTGCAGGGCTTTGCGCTTGAAATACTCAGAACTAATTCCACCCCAGCTGCCTGCAAACCATCCTGTATCCATTGGAGCTGAGAATCGGCATCATTCTGCAGGAGTTGCAGCGGAGCATTCATCATTGATTGAGACGACACACATGTCAGCTGGACTGATGCTGCTGATGGCTTTTAATGGCATGTTCGCACAGGTTGATGATGCTTACAAACTGTTGCTTGACAAGGTGAGAACTACAATGGTTTGTGGACGTTCATTTTAGATGTTATTATTGAGCTACCATTGGAACTGGCTCTTTTTCTCTTTCACAATTCACTTAAAAATTTGTGCGGTTTGACATTTTTTCCAGCTTCAAGGTTTGGTGGTACCTCAAGAGTGGCATTGTGTTGATGTACTACAAGACGCCTGCCTGGTGCCAGGGTCCATGACGCAAGGCACGCCTAGCATGCAGGGCTTTGCGGATGCCACCTTCTTGCGTCGTCTCCATGCTCTGTTAGAGTTCTTTTCTCTGTGCCGTGCAAATGTGCGCACATTTTCGGGTACGCAGCTGCTTCTGTGGATACGTGACAAATTTGGGTTTTGCCTTTTGCAGTGATTTATTCTTAGAAAAGTAATGAGCCAGCCCTATGATGTTCAATGAGCATTTTTTTGGTGTCACTCACCATTACCTCTTTCAGTAAATGTTTATGCAGTATTTGGTTTCGTCCTTGTTTTTTTGGTGTGATAGGTTGGCAAGTGGAGAGAGGATTGGGTGTGAATATGGCAGATGCTGCCACAGTCTCATTTCACAACGAAGAACAGCTCGCACATCCTGTGAAGGCTTTCACAGCAAATTTTGTGCGTTTTTTCCTTGTTGGACTTCCAACTCGGACCCTCAGCCTTACTGTGTGCAGTTTTCTTGTGGCTCTTGGCACTGACATTGGCACACAGGTATGTTTTGTTATGTGGAGCTTGTCGGTATTACAAGACCAGTCACAGAGTTATGAACTTGCACATGTACCGATGGCTAGATATAACTAGATGTAAGTGTACTTTTACATGGCATGCAGTGTCGTGAGTAGACAATGGACAAAAATATAATTTTAACTTGGCTTTTCTGCATCATGACCTATGGGTTCAGATCGGAATACTAACAGGACAACCATGTGCTCTTTTGGCTTATCATCTCCACACTTTTTGAAAAAAATAGGGGAGAAATTGCAATCCTCTCCGTCTGTCTGTCCAACTGTCACGCTATCTCCTCCTAAATAAACGGTTATGCAGAAATTCACCAAACTTCGTAGTTATGATCACCACATGACACAAAAGTGCGAAAGCAGTATCATTTTTGCCTTCCACCTGCCCCCCGCCTTTCCATGCTCCTGGTTGTCGACCGATACCCTGGCCATTATTGATATGGAGAGGTAAGCACAGCTTCAAGGAAACATTCCAGAATTAAGATGCCTTTGAGAGTGGTCTATCGGATGACTGCTAGGAAAGACCTCGACTCTTGGTATGAGCACTTGGCCAATGAAACTGAAGAAGGTATTCATCAAAACGACCTTCGAACTGCCTTTTGGTCAATCCAGCACATGTGTACTGGTCAGAAATCAAATAAAAACAAAAGCAGTACTCTGAGCATGAAGGCAAGTGGGACACCCCACCACACCAATTAGGAAACCCACACAGACGGGAAAGAACATTTTGAGTAGGCACTTAACTTCCACACTGCCCCGACCTAGTGGAAGAGGCCCTCATAGCTGGCAGTGACGTCACCTTGTGCGTGAATCCTCCATCCTTGTCTGAGGTCCATCATGCAGTGAAGAAACTCAAAAATGGTGGAGGTGTGATGATATCGCTGAAAAAGTGCTGATATTCCAATCTTTGAGGTATTAGTCACGTGAAAAAGTAAGTACACCCCATGTAAAGTTTTGACTTTTTCAACATATTTCAACATACAGCTATTTGATCTTCATTTCAACAATATAGAAAGATAAAGGTGATATAATATAACAAATATCATGAAACATTTACATTTTGTAGTCCATTGTGTAATTTAAATAAACATAAATGCAAATTTCGCATGTGGAAAAATTAAGTACACCCTTGGCTCTAATAGGTGGTATTGCCCCCCTTTGGCAGAAACAACCTCAAGTCGGTGTTTCTTATAACTGTCTACCAGTCTCTCACATCGACTGGGAGAAATTTTTGTCCACTCCATGCAGAATTCTTTCAGCTGTGTGACGTTTGAGGGGTTTCTTCCATGCACAGCTCGTTTCAAATCCCCCCACAACATCTCGATGGGATTTAGATCCAGGCTTTGACTTGGCCATTCCAGAACCCTCCATTTCTTTCTTTTCAGCCATTCCTTGGTGGATTTACTGGTATGTTTAGGGTCATTGTCATGTTGCAAGGTCCACCTCAACTTTGAGCTTCACCTTTGTTGAGCTTCAACTTTCTGACAGATGGCCTCACATTATCCTCAAGCACCCTCTGGTGCAATGAAGAATTCATAGTGGATTCTATGATGGTGAGCTGCCCAGGCCCTGATGCAGCAAAGCTGTCCCAAACCATAATATTTCCACCACCATGCTTTACAGTTGGTATCAGGTTCTTGTGGTCAAATGCTGTCTTCGGTTTTCGCCAAACATGTCTTGTGGTACTGTGGCCCAATAGCTCTACCTTTGACTCATCTGTCCAGAGCACATTGTTCCAGGAGTGCTGGTCTTTGCCTCAGTGTTCATTGGTCTTTGCCTCAGTGTTCATTGGCAAACTTTAGTCTTGCCCTGATGTTCTTTCTGGACAGCAACGGTTTCCTCCTGGCATACCTCCCATGTAGATCAAATTTGTGCAGCCTCTTTCTAATCGTGGACTCGTGCACTTTGACATCAACAGTGGCAAGAGCTACCTGTAGGTCCCGTGATGACATTCTGGGGTTCTTAGAGACTTCGTTCAGCATCTTGCGGTCTGCTCTTGGGCTGAACTTGCTGGGGCAGTCTGGCCTGAACAAGTCGGCAGTTGTTTGGAACCTTCTCCACTTGTAGATGATCTTCCGGACAGTCGAATGATTGATTTCAAATTGTTTGGAGATCTTTTTAAATCCCTTCCCAGACTCGTGGGCATCAATAACTTTCTTTCTGAAGGCCTCAGAGAGCTCTTTTGATCTCGGCATGGTGACGCTGCACACTTCAACAACAAAGAGCAAACCAAACTAAATGTCTGAGGTTTAAATAAGACAGGTTCCTCCAAGATCCTCTCTAACGATGTTCTAATCATTTGCACCTGAGCTGGTGCACCTGATTCTAATTTTAGGTATTTGAAGTCGTGATAAATGTAGGGGTGTACTTACTTTTTCCACATGCAAAATTTGCATTTATGTTTATTTAAATTATACAATGGACTACAAAATGTAAATACAACAACAACAACATGCATTTTAAGGCCATTTTCCCTGCTAGAGCGTGGGTTAGCCTTGTGGTCCCCATGACAATCTTCTCCATTTTGCCCTATTTTCTGCATCTCTCCTTGTTAACCCCCTTGCCCGCATTTCTTCTTCCACCATCTTTAGCCAAGTCTTTCTCGGTCTTTCCCGTCCTCTACTTCCTTCTACATTCATTTCCATCACTCTTCTCAACCAGTCACTTTCATCCTTCCTCAACACATGACCAAACCATCTCAACCTGTTCCTCTTCACAGCATCAATCACAGGCTCTATTCCCATCGTCTTTCGCAATTCATCATTTGTCTTCCTCTCTCTCAACGATACTCCGCAAATCCATCGAACCATTCGCATTTCCACCCTTTCCAGCCTTCGTTGCTGCTCTACGTTCATTACCCATGTCTCGCTCCCATAAATCATACCACTTCTCACACATGCAGCATACACCTTTCCCGTCACCTTCAACGACACTCCCCTCCTCATCAGCACGCCACTCAGTTCCCGAAACTTCTTCCATGCACATCTTACCCGAGCAACCGTTGCAGAGTCTGATCCACCTTCTCCATTCAGCATGTCTCCGAGGTAGCAAAATGTTTTCACACCTTCCAGCTTCACGCCGTCTCCAAGATCCAACTCAACATTTCCTCCATCTGCAGCTCCCTCTGTGCACACCTTACATTTGAATGTAGCTGCCACACTGGTTAATGACCCTCTCAGACCACTACATTTTTGATGAACCCACTCAGCGCACATTGTACATTGAATGGAGTTCACTCCGACACCCCTTCCTGCACACAGCACAGGGCCACTTCCCAGTTCTTTCCAGCTCACCACATGCTTTACCACTTGCTATCACCTTCGTTTTTCCGATGTTCACCTTCAGACCTTTTGTCTAAATACATTCCTTCCACTTGTTCATCTTCTCCTTCAGTCCATCCATACTTTCTGCAATCAACACCAGATCATCTGCATACAACAACTCCCACGGTAAACCCTCCTTTACGTTCCGAGCCAGCACCTCTATCACAGCTACAAATAGTAGTGGACTTAGTACCGACCCCCTGATGCACTCCCACCTTCACCTCAAACTCACCACTGTTCCCGTCCTTCGTCCTTACAGCTGTGCGTGCTCTTTGGTACATTGCTATCACTACTCTGATCAACCACTCCTCCACTCCTAACTTCCTCAATGCCCATGTCAATACTTTGCGTGGAATCCTATCGAATGCTTTCTCCAGATCAACAAACCCAAGAAACAACTTCTTCCTCATCTCCATGTACTTCTCCTGCAACTGCCTCACAATGAAAAGCGTGTCTACAAAATGTAAATGTTTCATGATATTTGTTATATTGTATCACCTTTATCTATCAATATTGTTGAAATGAAGATCAAATAGCTGTATGTTGAAATATGTTGAAAAAGTCAAAACTTTACATGTGGTGTACTTACTTTTTCACGTGACTATATATTGCCTTTTCATAAATGTCTGTAACTCTGGGCATGTTCCAGCAAAGTGGAGTAGAATGGCATGATGATTCCTATCTACAACGACAAAGGCCCCAGCTCTAACTACAGTAGCTATCCCCATGCTCCCAGTCCCTTGGAAGGTATTTGCTCATGTTGTTCTGATCCGTATTCACTCCATCCTGCTCCAGTGTAGATGCCCCCACGAATCTGGTTTCACACAAACTGGTCTACAACGGACACAATACTAGCCCTTCGCATTGTCGCAGAACAAGTTTTTCAGTGCCCATTAAATGTGGCATACATCGACATCAAAGCTGCATTTGACTTGGTCGTTCGGACATCCCTATGGAAGGTGTTTGAGAGACAATGGAATCACGTTATCACGTCAATGGAGTCACGTTATCACGACAATGGGGTCACGTTATCACGACAATGGAGTCACGTTGTCACGACAATGGGGTCACGTCATGACAATGGGGTCACGTTATCACGACAATGGGGTCACGTTATCACGACAATGGGGTCACGTTATCACGACAATGGGGTCACGTTATCAAGACAATGGGGTCACGTTATCACGACAATGGGGTCGCGTTATCACGACAATGGAGTCGCGTTATCACGACAATGGAGTCGCGTTATCACGACAATGGAGTCGCGTTATCACGACAATGGAGTCACGTTATCACGACAATGGAGTCGCGTTGTCACGACAATGGAGTCGCGTTGTCACGACAATGGAGTCGCGTTGTCACGACAATGGAGTCGCGTTGTCACGACAATGGAGTCGCGTTGTCACGACAATGGAGTCGCGTTGTCACGACAATGGAGTAGCGTTGTCACGACAATGGAGTCACGTTATCACGACAATGGAGTCACGTTATCACGACAATGGAGTCACGTTATCACGACAATGGAGTCACGTTATCACGACAATGGAGTCACGTTATCACGACAATGGAGTCACGTTATCACGACAATGGAGTCACGTACCGATTGGTGGCCATTTTCTTACTTAAACATGTCTCCAACCGTTTCTTCAACATGCACGGTCCGATTTTATTCAAACTTGGCAAAAGCACAGCACATGGCGGCATATACAGTCACGTGAAAAAGTAAGTACACCCCATGTCAAGTTTTGACTTTTTCAACATATTTCAACATACAGCTATTTGATCTTCTTTTCAACAATATTGATAGATAAAGGTGATATAATATAACAAATATCATTTACATTTTGTAGTCCATTGTGTAATTTAAATAAACATAAATGCAAATTTCGCATGTGGAAAACGTAAGTACACCCCGACATTTATCACTCCTTCAAATACCTAAAATTAGAATCAGGTGCACCAGCTCAGGTGCAAATGATTAGAACATCGTTAGAGAGGATCTTGGAGGAACCTGTCTTATTTAAACCTCAGACATTTAGTTTGGTTTGCTCTTTGTTATTGAAGTGTGTGGCGTCACCATGCCTAGATCAAAAGAGCTCTGAGGCCTTCAGAAAGAAGGTTATAGATGCCTATGAGTCTGGGAAGGGTTTTAAAAGATCTCCAAACAATTTGAAATCAATCATTCGACTGTCCGGAAGATCATCTGCAAGTGGAGAATATTCCAAACAACTGCCAACTTGTTCAGGCCTGGCCGCCCCAGCAAGTTCAGCCTGAGAGCAGACCGCAAGATGCTGAAAGAAGTCTCTAAGAACCCCAGAATGTCATCACGGGACCTACAGGTAGCTCTTGCCACTGTTGATGTCAAAGTGCATGAGTCTACCATTAGAAAGAGGCTGCACAAATTTGATCTACATGGGAGGTGTGCCAGGAGGAAACCTTTGCTGTCCAGAAAGAACATCAGGGCAAGACTAAAGTTTGCCAATGAACACCTCGGCAAAGACCAGCACTTCTGGAACAATGTGCTCTGGACAGAAGAGTCAAAGGTAGAGCTATTTGGCCACAGTACCAGAAGACATGTTTGGCGAAAACCAAAGACAGCATTTGACCACAAGAACCTGATACCAACTGCAAAGCATGGTGGTGGAAATATTATGGTTTGGGGCAGCTTTGCTGCATCAGGGCCTGGGCAGCTCACCATCAGAGAATCCACTATGAATTCTTCATTGTACCAGAGGGTGCTTGAGGATAATGTGAGGCCATCTGTCGGAAAGTTGAAGCTCAACCGAAGGGGGACCTTGCAACATGACAATGACCCTAAACATACCAGTGAATCCACCAATGAATGGCTGAAAAGAAAGAAATGGAGGGTTCTGGAATGGCCAAGTCAAAGCCCGGATCTAAATCCCATCGAGATGTGGGGGGATTTGAAACGAGCTGTGCATGCAAGAAACCCCTCAAACATCGCACAGCTGAAAGAATTCTGCATGGAGTGGGCAAAAATTTCTCCCAGCCGATGTCAGAGACTGGTAGACAGTTATAAGAAACGC
The DNA here is from genome assembly GCF_964187855.1 of Myxine glutinosa. Taxonomy (NCBI): domain Eukaryota; kingdom Metazoa; phylum Chordata; class Myxini; order Myxiniformes; family Myxinidae; genus Myxine; species Myxine glutinosa. Next base: position 24,959,270 of record NC_136270.1, on the reverse strand, counting down.
CTACTTGAGGTTTTCTGCGAAAGGGGGCAATACCACCTATTCGAGCCAAAGGTGTACTTACTTTTTCCACATGCGAAATTTGCATTTATGTTTATTTAAATTATACAATGGACTACAAAATGTTAATGTTTCATGATATTTGTTATATTATATCACCTTTATCTATCAATATTGTTGAAATGAAGATCAAATAGCTGTATGTTGAAATGTGTTGAAAAAGTCAAAACTTTACATGGGGTGTACTTACTTTTTCACGTGACTGTATGTGCACCTCCCTTTATTTAGCAACATGATCAAAGATGGCCGGCTGGTAGACTGGCAGCCATTTATTTTTTTTTCAATCCTGATATTGACCATTTCCTCAACCATTTCTCGGACATGCATGGACCGATTTTGTTCAAACTTTGCACAAAGACAATACCTGAGAGTATACATATGCAGAAGATTTTGTTTTGTAATCCGAACAAAGATGGCCGACTGAAGACCTTTAACTCCGTACAGCAAAATTACTAAAACCATGGGGGCTATGAAATTTTATGTCTTTTTCTTCTTGTTGTTCATAAGATGCCAATTTATTTGTTTCCCAACTGTAACAGAAAGGAAATATGACCAGCTCAAAGATACAAGACCTGTCCACACAGTAAATATAATACCTGTGAATGCTGTGCTTTGCAGATGGAGGGAAATAGTGCTTTGGAGCAGTGTTTATCGGCTGATAAACTGTGTGAGGCTGCCTTGAAGCATGTGCTGTCAACTGGTCTTTGTAATGAACAGGATATCCGCCGTGCCGAGGAACTTGTAGTGGCTTTTGACACAGCTTGGAAACGCAAGGATTTGACACGACGTCTCAACAACACCCTGACACTTAACAAGGCTGGCCTGCAACGTGCCCGACTTAATCTAACGGTGTTTCAGGTACATCACAGGTGGATCCATCTTTATATTTACTGTATGTCCCAAATATGCTTGTTCACCAAGAACATACAATAATTTCTTTTTAAAATAATTTAATTTGTACAAAGCACATTTCAACCAACGGAATTTAAAATTCATTTTAGCCTATACACCTATATTTATCACAGCCCTTGTATTTGGCGATCAATACTTTTCTTTCTGCCCCGGGGAGGGGAAGAAATGATGCTGGGTAGGTGGGAAGTAGGTTAATTTTATTATATTTGATGTTTTTGACCTTATTACTGCCTCGACCATACTCGACACCCTCTTTGTATCAATAATTAACGGTTTATTTCAGGCTGAATTAAGGTAAGCTTTGCAATCATTAATTTCACAAACTAGAATGGCACTCAGTAGAGCACTACCCCCACCAGGCTGAACAGTTTACGTGTTGTTTTTTATTTATTTTATTTTTTTCGATGGATATCGCCCCTGACAAGGCATACAGCCACTAAAAGGGGCTAAAATAGGCTGGATCTGCATCCATAGGGATTGTATCCCCATGATGGGCTGGATCTGCATCCAGATCTGAACCAAAATCAAATTGGCTCGTTCTTGTCAACTACCCAACTCCACCACCAAGTTTTATCATAATCCGTCCATAACTCTTTGTGATGTCGTGCTATCGTTTTTGACGCCATCTATGAATGGTGAAGAATCACTTTTTAATTTTAAAAAATTATCGTATCCAGATCCGGATCTTCACCAAAGTAGAATCAATTTGTCCTTGTCACACACTCATCCTGTCCACCAAGTTTCATCTGAATCCATCTTTAACTAATGTAATTGAGATATCCTGTTCAGACAGACAGGGCTCACAGACAGACAGACAGACGCCTTCAGTGGTGGAGACAATAAACATTGAATTACCAAAATATAAAAATAGCAAGAGGAGAGCAGAAATAGCATATTAAAACAAAGGAAATGGATAAATTGTATCGAGATTCAATTGGATACATGGCATCAGAGTTCAAAATTTAAGTCATTTCAATATGCGGGTCCATCCAATATGCGGATAGGCGGCAAAAAGGGTTGGCGTCAGGAAGGGCATCCAGCCGTAAAACATTGCTTCAAAAAGGGTACCAAAAAAAACAACAACAACCACGGTTCCCGAAAAAGGCCAACACCCGCTTTACGGGGAAAAATGGCCTCTAAAGGTGGTTATTTATATATTATTATCCAATATGCGGATAAGATATGACATTGGGCTGTTCTTGAATCTTGTCCTTTTACATCTTCAGTTAATTATTGTAAGTTCCTGAATTGTTAGCCACTTTGAGAACTGTCTGTGAGTGGCAAATGGTGAAGCTTAGAATTTGGCAGCGGTTATCACAAAAGAACGGCAAAGTTGATCATGTCTGCTCCTAAGTGACTCCTGACCACAATCTTTCAAAGTATCTAAGTATCTCTGATAGTTAGGGCCAAGCTCTTTTCTACGAGCTCTTTTCTGAACTATTCAATGGAGTTACATTGCTGCTTTGTGATTCCGCTCGATCATACAAATACAGGACAAAATATGTGAGAATGGCTTCAAGATCATTGCTTGCGAGTACATGATATTCCAACTTCCGAGGCATACAAACACGACTGTTAGCTCGGTTAACAATGTAACCGACGTGAGCATCCCATTTGCTTTGATAAAAATACCCAACAGTTTGATAAAGTATAATTTTGGATTTCCACATCATTCAGTCATAAGTTGGAATGTGGACATTTTACACTCAGGTAGAATGCATGCTGACAACATTGTACAAGTCTTTATGAATGGCATTATCCATGCTTTTGCTTGTAGATGCTGATGAACACTTCGCCGTGGAAAGTAGGTGTCAATGGCCCGGTGGAGTGTGTGATAGCAGACCTTGCACTTGTTCACATTATTGGGGGACGTGACTTCAGACTAGTCATGATTGCTCAACCACGCTCCAAATTAATTTATGTTGTTCTCTCTCATTGGTCTTACAATGCATGTGTGAATAACGTTACTGCACATGAGGGTGTGCTTTCATTCTTACAATGCCACACTGATGAAATAATCTCACCCAGATTGTAATGATCAGAAAGATTAGAAACAATCTTGTCCAGGGTGGAATCATTGCAAGTTGGCTGGTTGACCATCAGCACCATTGAGTCCAAGTAAATTAAAGTTCAAGTCGATTTAAATCATGTCGGATGATGATTCCAGTTATTCAGCTGATGAGTGAGGAAGCGATTTATGATCAAGCTGAGGTAAACTTAGTTTGTCTGCAAATTAGTATTTCAGAGGGTGATGGACAAGCGGCAGTGAATATGCTCGCTATCGATCAAGGCAGACGTGAAGGTCGGACTCTCAAACAATCTACTTCTTGGTTATCAGGAACTGATACGTTGAGAGGTGTAGCATTAAGATATTGATTGGTGTAAATTGCCACACCTCCTCTGCTTCGCTCCATCATTGTGCGTGAAAACAAATCAAAGCCTGGAATATTTAATAAGTCTGTCAACCGATTCGGGGGAAAACCAAGTTTCAGCAATTGCTGCAAGATCAGTACTATTATTGTGCATACTCTCGCCTAATTTGTCAATCTTACTATTAAGGGAGTGTGGGTTGCATAGCAGCATTGAAGGTAGACACAGGTGAAGATAACGGCCATTCAATCTCACTGTTATGTTAATAAGGATTTTATACTGAGGCTCCCTGAAAGAATGATCTCTTTCTTTTCCAGTGGCAGCATGAAGACTGCATTGGAAGCCGCAGTGCCAGCTCCACTCTGCTGGGGCTCCCTCGGGCCACAGTGCTTAGTAGCATGAAGAAGAAGCACCAGGCTTTCACTCAGGCAGATGCCACCATCACGAGTCTGCAGGCATGTGTGCTCAGGAAAAACTGAACTTCATTTGAGACTTATCTTGAGACTTATCTTGAGACACTTTTGAGACTTTTTTTTTTTTTTTTTTTTTTTTTTTTTGAGACTTATCTTGTTTGTAAAACCTCATCCCATGTACATTAATCAAATTTTTCTTTCAATAAAAGTTTTAATATTGGATAGAATAATGTTGCAGTGATGATTTTTCCTCTTTGTTCCCACCCTTCCCCCCCCCCCCCATCCCCCATCCCCCATCCCCCATCCCCCGTCCCCCGCTTTGGCCATCTTACTCTCTTCTACTCCATATTGTAGCCATATTCGACCCCCTCTCCTACTGCCTCTTCTACCTACTGCCTCTTCGACCTACCATCTCTTCTACCTACCGCCTCTTCTACCTATCGCCTCTTCTACCTCCCGCCTCTTACCTCCTTGAATCCTCATGGCCCTCCTCCGTTTCCTGTTTAAAATAAATAAAGGGCACAGGCTTAGGTTACACCACACTAACCTAGAAAGTCTTGCACCTGATATATTATGATGTAGATGTAGATGTTTGTGTGTTTGGGAGGGCGGTAGGGGTTTTAGAGAGAGAGACAAAAAAAAAGAGGAAAACAGGTCAATCTTTTTTACAATTGCTGCAGTTTGTGTGAGTTTCTCAACTGTGATGTCTCTCGGATATTTTCCATCTTGCAGGATCGTCTATGGACGTTGGAAGGCAGCATTGAACAGCGTCTTAAGTGGGCTGCGGGTGCGAATCCAGGACTGGCTGATGTTCTGCATGAATTTGAGGCGTCACTTGAACATCGTCGCTCACTGCTACAGCAAGAACGAGAGCGCATGATGCAAGTGAGTTCAAATGACGATTTCTGTTCTGTATCTCTGATGTATGTTCTGTATTTCTGTTCTGTATACAATTCCAGATGGAATTAAAGGAAGATGGAAAAGATATATGGAAATACTGTTGAATACAGAGAATGAATGGGATGGCAACATAGAGAGTAACCCAGTTTTAGGACCGGCAGAGAAGATAACTGAGAAGGGAGTTGAGGAAGCGATAAAAGCAATGAAGGGTAGAAAAGCGGGAGGGCCGACGGTAGTTGTGGGAGATATGTTGAAGGCAGCAGGAAGTTGGGCTGTGAAGAGAATGACAGAGATCTGTAATCTGGTGGTGAAAGAAGGCTACATTCCAGTGGATTGGGAACTGAGTACCCTCCTCCCTCTATACAAGGGGAAAGGTGACCCTCTGGAGTGTGGCTCGTACCGAGCGATAAAGTTATTGGAGCATGGAATGAAGGTATTGGAAAGGGTGTTGGAGAGGAGGATAAGGAAGAAGGTGAAGATTGACGAAATGCAGTTTGGATTTATGCCAGGAAGAGGAACGACAGACGCGCTCTTTATTGTGAGGCAGTTGCAGGAGAAGTACATGGAGAAGAGGAAGAAGTTGTTTCTTGGGTTTGTTGATCTGGAGAAAGCATTCGATAGGGTTCCATGCAAAGTATTGACATGGGCATTGAGGAAGTTAGGAGTGGAGGATTGGTTGATCAGAGTAGTGATGGCAATGTACAAAAGAGCGCGCACAGCTGTAAGGACGAAGGACGGGAACAGTGGTGAGTTTGAGGTGAAGGTGGGAGTGCATCAGGGGTCGGTACTAAGTCCACTACTATTTGTAGCTGTGATGGAGGTGCTGGCTCAGAACGTGAAGGAGGGTTTACCGTGGGAGTTGTTGTATGCAGATGATCTGGTGTTGATTGCGGAAAGTATGGATGGACTGAAGGAATAGATGAACAAGTGGAAGGAATGTATGGAGACAAAAGGTCTGAAGGTGAATATATGAAAGACGAAGGTGATGGCAAGTGGTAAAGCATGTGGTGAGGTGGAAAGAACTGGGAAGTGGCCATGTGCTGTGTGCAGGAAGGGTGTTGGAGTGAACTCCATTCAATGTACAATGTGCGCTGAGTGGGTTCATCAAAAATGTAGTGGTCTAAGAGGGTCATTAACCAGTGTGGCAGCTACATTCAAATGTAAGGTGTGCACAGAGGGAGCTGCAGATGGAGGAAATGTTGAGTTGGATCTTGGAGACGGCGTGAAGCTGGAAGGTGTGAAAACATTTTGCTACCTCGAAGACATGCTGAATGGAGAAGGTGGATCAGACACGGCAACGGTTGCTCGAGTGAGATGTGCATGGAAGAAATTTCGGGAACTGAGTGGCGTGCTGATGAGGAGGGGAGTGTCGTTGAAGCTGAAGGGAAAGGTGTATGCTGCATGTGTGAGAAGTGTTATGATTTATGGGAGCGAGACATGGGTCATGAATGTAGAGCAGCAACGAAGGCTGGAAAGGGTGGAAATGCAAATGGTTCGGTGGATGTGCGGAGTATCGTTGAGAGAGAGGAAGACAAATGATGAATTGCGAAAGATGATGGGAATAGAGCCTGTGATTGATGCTGTGAAGAGGAACAGGTTGAGATGGTTTGGTCATGTGTTGAGGAAGGATGAAAGTGTGGTTGAGAAGAGTGATGGAAATGAATGTAGAAGGAAGTAGAGGACGGGGAAGACCGAGAAAGACTTTGCTAAAGATGGTGGAAGAAGAAATGCGGGCAAGGGGGTTAACAAGGAGAGATGCAGAAAATAGGGCAAAATGGAGAAGATTGTCATGGGGACCGCAGGGCTAACCCCCGCTCTAGCAGGGAAAATGGCCTTAAAATGCATGTTGTTGTTGTTATCTCTGCCTCTAATTGGGTGCATGAGTGGAGATTGCTATCTTTGTCATTGTGACAGGTTAAGGAGTAAATTTCACTTGGGATATTTGGGGGTTGGGAGTGGAGGGGGTGGGGGTCGGGGGAATAAGTGTATGGAAAAAATGTTAAGGTTAAACGTCGCATTTCTATTTATTTATCTCAATTGTCTCAAAAAGCGAAATTCTTTATTACTCCTGCCAGGGAGTAATGCATTCGATCGTGTCCGTCCGTGTGTGTGTTCGGGTGTTTGTGAACAAGATATCTGGAAAAGTTCTGAACGGATTTGGATGAAAGTTAGTGGGATGATTGGGCATCTTTTGATTTGGTATCATTCATTTGATTTGATGGGAATTTGATGATTTGATTATCAAATCATTTGGTGATGATCATTTGACATTCATTCATTCATTCATTCATTCATTCATTGAAAAATCATTTGGTGATGATTTGACAAATATGATTTGGTGGGAATTTGGTATTTTGATTTGGATGATTTGGTATCTGTTTGTCGTTAAAGGCGGCAAAAAGGGTTGGCGTCAGGAAGGGCATCCGGCCGTAAAACATTGCTTCAAAAAGGGGACCAAAAAACAACAACAACCACGGTTCCCGAAAAAGGCCAACCCCCGCTTTGCGGGGAAAAATGGCCTCTAAAGGTGGTTTTTAGTGGGATGATTGCTCTTGTGATAAGGAAGAATTGACTAGTTTTTGGTGAAGCTCAGGATATTATTCTGGATCCAGGAAAAAAAATTGGGAATTTTTTTTTCTGTTTTACTGCATTAAAGCTTTTATTCTTATTCTTATATGATGTTTTTCTCCTCTAATTCCGAGATATATCAAAATAAATTCTCTGACAGTTAGGGCCGACTTTCTTTTTCATTTATTGTTTTGGGGAGAGGGGATGTTAAACAAAACGTATTATTCCAACTTGACCCACGGCGGGAGTATGCGCTCTACTGAGTGGCGTTCTAGTTTTATTTTATTTTCGTCTTCAACCCACCAGACATTGTCTCTTTGTGGCACTCTGCTGCATTTTGAAGCACTACGAACACGGACATCTGACAGCATTGCATTGGATAAAGGTGGATTTGACATTCTGCAGCGTTGTCGTCAGGGCTGGGCACCTGGCTCGACTCTCCTCAGCACGTTGGAGTTGCGACTGCTCCAGCGGCTGGTAAAATGTTTCAGGATATTGAAAAGATTCTTGAAATTTTATTTTTATTACATTTTTTTCCTTTTGGGTCCTTGTGGCTAAAGAGGGTGACATTTATGGAAGGTACTTGTGTAACAATGTCCTTCTGTAGGACTCTCTTGGTGTCGGCATACTTGGAGCCAGCGATTGGATGGAATTGGTGCGTGATCACCTGAACAATGTGCAAACAGCAAAGGTGGTGCACCGTGAAGATGTTGGCCGGCAAATCGAAGCAACACTCGATCGCATCCAGCAGCTTGTGGATGAGGTGAAAGCGGCATTGGGGAGACACAGCCATATGCTGAGCAGCCTCAAGAGTCTTCTCAAAGCAATGGCCAAGGTAAAAGCTTTACGACAAATAACTCTCACTTTCCATTCTTTCATTCAAAGAAGAATATCTCCAGAAATGGGACAATAAAGATTATAATTATTATTTGTTGCTATCATCAGGAACCAGGATATCCATTATCATATTCAATCTTGCCTCTTTACCTCTCTTTTACTTGCATTTGGAACCATCTCCACAGATCAGCTTTGGCAGAGCCATCCCCAATACTTGATCTCCTGCCCTGCAATGCCTATTCCTTTTTAAATAGCACCTGCCTTCTTTTAATATACCAAAAATAGTGTAATGCACATTCATCTGTAATGTTAGCGCACATTTTTGGACTCCAACTTCCTCTTTTGTACTTGTACTTTTGTTCATCCTCAAGTTCATGGTATCACATCCCACATCAACCCCACATCTTAAATGATTTGAAATGTTTAATATGTGCTTTACTTCACTTGTGTGGCTTGTGACAAAACTATCAGGTTCCCCACTGAGGTGGGCCTTGAAGGTACTTGGGGTGGGGGGCATACAAGCCCCCACAATAATGTTTCCATCTCTCAAGATTTCCAGACCTTATGTTAGAATCTGACCATTGTGATTTGCCATTGCACCAATTGAACTTTTTAACACCTTGGAACTGCTTGTAGTGGGGCAACTTAGCATAACAATTGTGCATTTTGTGAGGAAAGCACCAAATTTGGCACACTAGTAGACAATCATATTATGAAAAGATCTGGATATTGGGCCATCTCAGATTCAGAGATTTGATTTTTGCAAGATTTCGATTCGATTGGGATCGAAGAGAACACCTTCTTCGTCTTCTGTACAGTGAAGTTGCAAGCCTTGAATTATCTGGCTACATCTGGGTGCTTCATTGGGAGTGCAACCATGTCCCTCAGGTGAACAGGGACCCACCTGGCATAGTGTGTGTGGTCAAAGGCATGGAACCATGGGACCAGTTCCATCAGGGCATCAAGGTACATCGTGAATGAAGCCTGCCGCAGAGAACGCACGTAGACCAGTACCAACATCTCTAGTTCCAGCACAGTTGCCCAGTACTGAAAGTTGGGAATGTCTTCTCTCTGGTGACACCAGTCTTCGAACTCAGGCAGGTCTTCTGCATCATCAGCATATGTCACACAGTGGCGTTCATACGCACGGTGTTGCAGGATGTGCAGTGCCGCTGCAGTTATTTGATGAGCTCTTCTTGTGCGGGTGACGTGGGCAGCTCGCAGGAAGGAGTCGGCCGTCCCTGGCGTTGCAATCTCAGCTTGCAAATCTGCAAAATCTGCAAATCTTGCAAAAATCAAATCTCTGAATCTGAGATGGCCCAATATCCAGATCTTTTCATAATATGATAGTCTACTCGTGTGCCATATTTGGTGCTTTCCTCACAAAATGCACAATTGTTATGCTATATTTAGCTTAGCTGCCGGACTATTGGCCTTCCAAAATGATTTTGCATTTGACTATAATAGTGGACCTGCAATGAGGTTGTACACCTGATATTTTTTTTTTTTTTTTTTTTTTTTTTTGTATACAAGATCGAGGCTCGTGAAAGAGCGAACATTAATCACACAGAAAGACAAACCGACACATAAAACATATAACATCGGGAGCGGTAGACAAGATGGGGAGAGAGGGGGAAGGACACAAACACAACATTTGAGAGCAGGGACCGAGAGACATGGAGACATCGAGAGATCTGAGAGAGGGCGAGGGCTTTGGGGGGGGGGGGGCATGGGAAGGGGGCGGTGGGAGAGGTATAAAACATATGGACACTGCCAGGACTTCCAGGAAATAAGTTGGAATTTCAAACAAGGTGGATCTGGGGTGAATTAGCGGGGGTAGAAAAGATCAAGGTTTTGGATGGGGGAAGATAAGAGATGGTGGTGAACAGCTGTTTTAAAGACCTGGAGGGAGGAGTGGGATTGAAGGGAGTGAGGGAGTTTGTTCCAGAGGTGGGAGAAAAGAGGAATGAAAGAGTGAAGGTGAGCAGAGAGCCGAGATTTCGGCAGTTTAACCATCAGAGGGTTGCTGGCAGATCTTGTGCGACCTGTAGGAATATTTGGGGGACAGAGCACAGAGAGAGCTGGGGGTGCAAGGCCGGAGAGGAGTCGGTAGAAGACAGAAAGACCACCTACCTGCCTGCGGTGAGTGAGTGAAAGGCCCTCAGAGATAGCTTCATCGCGGGAGATTCCAATAATTCTGAAAGCTTTGGTTTCAACAGCGTGAAGCCGAGCTAGGTGTGAGGCAGGAGCACCGGCCCATAGGGGAGAACAGTATTCCATTGAGCTGCGGATGAAAGCCTTGTATGTGGTGAGGAGCTCAGGTGTGCCGAGGAAGGACTTCGCACGACGGAGGATGCCCAGTCGGCGACTGGCTTTGGAGGCCAGCTTGGAAATGTGGTTTTCCCAAGAAAGATCATGGCAGATAGTGAGACCCAAAATCTTGAGCGACAGAACTTCTTGGAGAGGATTGTTGAGAAAGTAGATGGGAGGGTTGTCCAGTCGATCTTTTCGGAGAGACATAGTAAGAGTGTGAGATTTGTCAGGATTGAAAGACATGTTCCACTTGTTTGACCAGTCTGTGATTTTGTCCAGGTCTTCAGAGAGTGAGGAGGCAGCAGACTGCCGATCTGAGGGAAGAGGAATGGAGCGGCAGAGAGTGGAGTCATCAGCAAAGAGATAGAGAGGATTTTCGAGAGAGTCAGAGAGATCATTGATGAAGACCAGAAAAAGCACGGGGCCCAGAACACTGCCTTGGGGAACTCCAGCCTGAACAGGAAGAGGAGATGAGAGAAACCCATTCAGGGCCACACGTTGACGACGACTAGAGAGGAAGTCCGCCAGCCATGCGTGGAGATTTCCATGGATACCAAAGGAGGAGAGTTTGGTGAGCAGAGCGGGGTGCCAGACCGTGTCGAAGGCACGTGATATGTCGAGGGAGACAGCTCTAATTTCCTGTTTGGCATTGAGGACCTCCATCCATTGTTGAGACAGCAGAAGCAGCATGTCCAGAGTAGAGTGACCTGGTCTGAAACCAAATTGATGATCAGAGATCAAGCCATTGGAGAAGAGGAAAGATTTCATATCCGAAGCAATGATGGATTCCATGACTTTGCTGATAATTGGGAGAAGGCTGATTGGTCTGTAGTTGCTAGGATCTGTTTTTGCACCTTTTTTGTGCAAAGCGGTGATGTTGGCTGATTTGTCCGAACTGTTGTTGAAATCCGAACTTTGATTTGTGACCTTGACCTACTTTTTTCAGATTGTGACCAAAACACACAAACACATTTTTGATCATAAATTGAATAATCTTTCTCTGATTTTCATGACTAGTACACCCGCTAACTATGGGAGGGGCCGAACGGGTCATTCATCTTTGGGGTATATAGATTACAGTCGATCTATCGTGTGGTCTCAAGAACATTGGGTGTGTGTTCATTTACCAAGTTTCTTGTGGAGAGATCGCCAAGTGGTTTCAGCATTCGAGCAAGCATTCCATTCAAAACCGTTAAGGAATGGCTGGCTTGGCTAGCGCTAGCTAGCTGCTTGGTAAATGAGCACACCAGGGGCTTCCTCCCTTTTGTTACGTGGTCCTCCCGGTAATTACCTGGTCTCGGTGACCCCCGGACCGTGGGAGGCACCCCGCCAGAAAGATATATGATTTATACGCTTTCGTAACGCAATCAAGATGAATTCCAGTCCATAAAAAACCCCACACCAAGGATTCCGAGTAATCAATAATATATTCCCCCAAGGAATCAACAATCAACAACCATCAACAATCCACAATCAACAATCAATCCCCGAGATGATTAAGATGGCCATCTTTCTTATATATGTGTGTGTCCCCTTTCCCCACTCCCGACCCCTTGGGTACTCACGACCCCTTTGGTCTCTGTCCCTCACAATGTCTCTGGGCCCCTCCTGAACAAGGTTATGGTCGGCTTCGCCGCACACGGGCGGTTGAACGAACCCCGGGCGGACGTGCTTCCACCGGGCACGTACCGTACCGGGAACCACGGCTGCAGCGCACACCTCCTGGCCAAGCAAAGCGGGCAAAGCAAGCGCCGCTGGCAACGCGCGCGAGGCCCCAAAGTGCGACCCGTACGCGTCCTTGTAGACGGTGCGGCGAACTGTGCCGGACGCTGGGTCTGTGCACGGCCCCACGGCAACTTGACGTGTCAAAAGGGTAGTTACACGTCCCGGTAACTCCTCTCGCCAGACGGGCTTGGCAACGCAGCTTTTCCACGCTGCTCAATATCGATCCCAACTCTCGTCGGAGCTGGGCGAGGAAGAAGAAGAATCGTCGCTTCTCCCGGACCTCGTGTCTTTTCTTCTTCCGTTTCCGGTCTCCTTTTTCCCAGAAGGGCTCCTGACCCTTTAATCACAACAACCCTTAATCGACTACACATTGATAAGCAAAGACCTGAATAGTAATTCACATACATTCACATAAATATGTAACACTTCCCCCCTTCAAGAAAGAAAGTTTGAACCCAGCGAAAACTTTCTTTGCCGGCTAACTTGGATAAACAAACCAGATAACTCACCCCCCCCCCCCCCCAACTCATCAGTTCCCCCCGGGCACAGTCATCACTTAAAAATAAAGCAACAAAATTTCACACAATCCCCTAGATTAATTCCCTCTGGACCAAGCGTCAACCACTTCTAGTTTCTCTTGAATGACGGTTAAGAGGTGGTGACCAAAGCCCCCAAATTTAAACCTCTCTATAGCACTTTTTCGGGAGGCCCAGCGGCGTATTCCCTACATGGACGCCTTAAGGAATGTGGAGTTCACGGTTAGTCCGGGGAGGAAAGTTCATTACATGGACGCCTTTAAGAACGGGGAGTTCACGGTTAGTCCGTGCAGGAAAGTTCACTACCTGGACGCCTTTAAGAACGTGGCGTTCACGGTTAGTCCGTGTAGGAGCCCCGGCTCGGCGGCTCCCCCGTATATATAGTGCTTCAACTTCTCCAGACTCCTAACAGTTACGGTGGGACCACTTGTCCCAGCCGTTACCTGACTGGCGGTCTCCTTCTCGGCCAGTGCTCTGACATTCAATTTTTTCGGGAGGTGCCGTAACTCTGGGAGCCTCCATAGTAATATCGGCTGCTGCCAACCCCAAAACTACTGCCAAGTTGTCCTCTTCTGTAGACCTCTCGACGCCTACGAAATGCCTTCCCTACTGTTATGGTCCGACCCTCCAAATCCTTACCATTCCAATTCTTCTCTGCCTCCCTGGCGTCTCTTGTGCTTGCAAACGTGACAAAGCCGAACCCTCTTGACCGTTGCGTTTCCCTGTCTTTTACCACCCGCACTTCCACCAGCGGCCCATATCTGTTGAAGACAGAGGTCAGAACTTCTTCCTCTGTGTTGAAGTTCAGTCCCCCTACAAATAACTTGGAACTTTTGTCGCCATCCCGAGCTGGTGGGGTGTTATTTTCCCTGCTGTGCTCTTTACCAACCCTCGGGTTACCATAAATTTGCCCCCCGGCCAAATCATTCCCAATAATCACAGATTCTCCCTCTACAGGAAGCGTGGCTTGTAAACCGACGGTGACCGGTCCTGACATCAAATCGGATTCCAAATGGATGACATGAAGTGGGGCACTAACACAGCCACCGATCCCTTGTAACCGAACACTATCACCCGTTGCGGTACTCTTTGACAATGGCAAAATGCCTTCAAGCATTAAGGATTGATGGGCTCCTGTGTCCCTCAAAACCCTAACCGGTCTTGGGTTAGTCAAGTCTCCCTTGAGTGAGACCAACCCCTCATAAATAAATGGTCGGTAACTCTTCTGTGGGCGATTTCTTACGCTTGCCATCGCATTCGGAGTGGTAATAGTTGGACTCCGCTCTGGGTCTTCCCTTTTCATGCGGTAACAACTGGACATCAAGTGTCCAGGTTTCTTGCAAAAAGCGCAAGTAGGCCCGGAGGAAAAACTCGTGGTCTGCCTCGGGCCCCCCGAAATATAAGTTTGTCTTGGGCCCGCAGCCCTCTGATTTCGAACAGGTGGGGTATCCGCGTTGTCCCCATAATCCTCTCGAGGCCGCCGCCATATATTGTCGTTCTCCGCACCTGCTGTTCCCCACCTCCCCTGCGGAGATCTAGGCGAGGAGTTAGGTTCGTGGACCCCTATCCGGTGTGTTAAGGCATAATCATCTGCCATGGTGGCTGCGTCCCACAACTTCGGTACTTTCTTTTCCTGCAGGTACACTTTGATGTCCTCGTGGACACACTGTTGAAATTCCTCCACCAGGATCAAGTCACGCAATGTTTCGAAGTCTTTCCCGACTCCTTTTGACTCACACCACCGATCAAACATGTTTTCTTTCACTCTGGCAAACTCCACATGGGTCTCACTCTCCCTCTTCCTGGCATTCCTGAATTTTTGCCGGTAAGCTTCCGGAACCAACTCATAGGCTTTGAGGATGTGCTTCTTCAATACCTCATAATCTGCACATTGGTCCATTGGTAGCGCCGACTAAATCTCTTGAGCTTTTCCCACAAGCACACTTTGCACTAGTATGGTCCAGGCCTCCTCCGGCCAGTTTAACTGTCGAGCCACTTTCTCAAAGTGCGGAAAAAATTTAGCGACTTCCTTTTCACTGAAAGGTGGAACCAGCCTCACATGTCTGCCCACATCCCAGGTGTTCTGGCTAGGTGTCGACCCCGTCAGCAAGGGTGGTACCTCTCCCCGTTCTCTCCTTAACTCCAGCTCCTTGAATTTAATTTCTTGCTGAAGCGCCATGTCACGTTCCTTCAATTCCCTTTCCGCTTTACTCTCCTCTGCTTCGAGTTCCCTTGCAGCTCTCCTCTCCTCTGCTTCTGCTTTCCTTTCCTCTGTTTTCATCCTTTCTAACCTTTCCTGGAGTTCTCGTTCCACTCTCCTTTCTTCTTCTGCTCTTTCCTTTTCTGCTTTCCTTTCTTCTTCTGCTAACCTTTCCTGGAGTTCTCGTTCCACTCTCCTTTCCTCTGCTTGTTTCTCTTCTCTCCTCTCTTCTGCTTTCCTTTCTTCTTCTTTTAACCTTTCCTGGAGTTCTCGTTCCACTCTCCTTTCCTCTGCTTGTTTCTCTTCTCTCCTCTCTTCTGCTTTCCTTTCTTCTTCTTTTAACCTTTCCTGGAGTTCTCGTTCCACTCTCCTTTCCTCTGCTTGTTTCTCTTCTCTCCTCTCTTCTGCTTTCCTTTCTTCTTTGATCCGTTCCTGGCTCCGTAATGAGCTCCGGAAACTGGAGTTGCAAACGTCTTCTGGTTCTTCGGGTAGCCACTGCCAGGCTAACTCGTCCCATGTTCCTAATCCCACCATAGACTGTATCACCGTGGTCTGCAACTCTGCCTTCCTCAAATTAGTTCGGACCTCCAAGTTAAAATGTTTGGCCAATTTCAAGAGGTCCGACTTTAGTAACGCTCGGAACTGTGCCTCACTCGGGGTTACCGCAAAGTTCTGTGCCACAAACGCCATGGTGCCTATCATTAACACCTGTTAACCTTCACCCAAGACTTTACCCCACTTTCCCCAAAAATTTACCAATTAATACTTAATTAATAAATTTTAATTAATAAAAATATTATTTTATACAATTTTAGATCCCGGACGTAGACCCAATTGCGAATCCGCAAATCGTAATTTGGACGAGCCCCCAATTCTGTTACGTGGTCCTCCCGGTAATTACCTGGTCTCGGTGACCCCCGGACCGTGGGAGGCACCCCGCCAGAAAGATATATGATTTATACGCTTTCGTAACGCAATCAAGATGAATTCCAGTCCATAAGAAACCCCACACCAAGGATTCCGAGTAATCAATAATATATTCCCCCAAGGAATCAACAATCAACAACCATCAACAATCCACAATCAACAATCAATCCCCGAGATGATTAAGATGGCCATCTTATGTATGTGTGTCCCCTTTCCCCACTCCCGACCCCTTGGGTACTCACGACCCCTTTGGTCTCTGTCCCTCACAATGTCTCTGGGCCCCTCCTGAACAAGGTTATGGTCGGCTTCGCCGCACACGGGCGGTTGAACGAACCCCGGGCGAACGTGCTTCCACCGGGCACGTACCGTACCGGGAACCACGGCTGCAGCGCACACCTGGCCAAGCAAAGCGGGCAAAGCAAGCGCCGCTGGCAACGTGCGCGAGGCCCCAAAGTGCGACCCGTACGCGTCCTTGTAGACGGTGCGGCGAACTGTGCCGGACGCTGGGTCTGTGCACGGCCCCACGGCAACTTGACGTGTCAAAAGGGTAGTTACACGTCCCGGTAACTCCTCTCGCCAGACGGGCTTGGGAACGCAGCTTTTCCACGCTGCTCAATATCGATCCCAACTCTCGTCGGAGCTGGGCGAGGAAGAAGAAGAATCGTCTCTTCTCCCGGACCTCGTGTCTTTTCTTCTTCCGTTTCCGGTCTCCTTTTTCCCAGAAGGGCTCCTGACCCTTTAATCACAACAACCCTTAATCGACTACACATGGATAAGCAAAGACCTGAATAGTAATTCACATACATTCACATAAATATGTAACACTTTCAGTTACGTTTTAAACAGAAGGAGCGAGTTTGAAAAGTTCACTTCGAAAAACGCCACGTTAGCGCCAGGAAGGCTCGTGTTCTTAACCCAACACTTATGGGGTACCTAGAGTACAGTAGATCTTCGCTCAGTTCTGTAAGTAAAACTTACCTCACGCATGTCCGGATTCCTCCAAATTTCTTCATTTCGTGTTATAAAGAGAATTAGCGACTGTTTAAAAAGCTAATCATACGTGTTTGTGGTTCATAATATTCATTACTGTTCATTAATGTTCATTACTTCTGGTAGAGGCCGTTGCTCCCACGAAAACGCCATGATAAGCTATTTATATACGTTGACTCACTGGGAAAACCCCGTGGGGAGGTGGTATTAATGTATTGGTATTATGGTATTAATTATTATTGGAATTAATATTGTTTTGTAATAACATTGATATTACGCAATTGTCGTTCGTTTTGTTGTTTGAAGCGGCCTTGGAAAAACGCCATGATAAAGCCAACTTAATATGGCTATACACCTCAACACGCAACCCATTGACGGCAATGATGGGGAAAACCCGCTCGGGGGAGAAAACCCCCTTAGGGAGGGAGGCAAATTAATGCGCTACAACCTTCATTATGTAACCCTTGGTCATCCTGTCAAGTTTGGTTGGGATTGGATAAGTAAGGACAGAATGTATTGGCGTCAAAAATTCATCAGACAGACAGACACAAATGGCGTATTTTAGTATGATAAGTTTTATGGATAGATTGTAGATGGGTACACATTTTCTTAATCTACACTCTATCCTTAAATGTTGAAGGTCATATGGTGGTCCAAACAAAATATGGCCATCATTGGATTGCGGGCCCAAGCATAAGTCACAGGCGATCCCTAAGGATAGGCCTCTCTCCGGATAGGGAGGCTTACCCTTGGCGATCGCTTTGTGATCGCAGATATCTAGTTATGACTTGTAATCGCAGCTTCCACCAGGTGGCGATATACAGTACACACACATGAAAATGAACCACCTTCAGAGGCCATTTTTCCTTGCAGAGCAGGTGTTGGCCTTTTTTGGGCTATGTTTTACAGCCGGATACCCTTCCTGCCGCACACACATACGCCACACACACACATACGCCACACACACACATACGCCACACACACACATATGCCACACACACACATACGCCACACACACACATATGCCACACACACACATACGCCACACACACACATACGCCACACACACACATACGCCACACACACACATACGCCACACACACACATACGCCACACACACACATACGCCACACACACACACATACACCACACACACACATACGCCACACACACACACACACAATAAGGCATCATACACTCGGGATGCTTTTTAATTTTTTTTTATACAGAATCGAGGCCCGTGAAAGAGCTTAACACATTGAACATGAAAACATGCACAGACAAATAAAACATACAATGAAGGGAGCGGGAGACAAGAGGGGGAGAGAGAAGGAAGCATACAAGCACCACAACAGTAGAGAACAGGGACATCGGTAGATCTGTGGAAGGGGGAGGGCTGGGGGAGGAGGTAGGGGTACACAGTATAAAGCAAATGGACACGAGTAGGAATTTCAGGAAAAAAGTTGGGGATTTAAAGAGGTGGATTTGGGGTGTTTTAATGGGGGTAGAAAAGATCAAGGTTTTCGATGGGGGAAGATAAGATATGGTGGTGAACAGCTGTTTTAAAGACCTGGAGGGAGGAGAGGGATTGAAGAAAGTGTGGGAGATTGTTCCAGAGGCAGGAGAAAAGAGGAATGAAAGAGTGAAGGTGAGCACTGAGCAGACAGTCTTGATTTTGGCAGTTTCACCAGAAGAGGGTTGCTGGCAAACCTTGTGCATGCTGCAGAGCACAGGGGGCAGAGCACAGACAGAGCATGGGGAGCTAGGCCGGAGAGGAGTCTGTTGAAGACAGAAAGACCACCTACCTGCCTGCGGTGAGAGAGAGAGAAAGGCCCTCAGAATCAGCTTCTTCGCGGGAGATTCCAATGTTTCTGAATGCTTTGGTTTCAACCGCATGAAGCCGAGCTAGGTGTGAGGCAGGAGCACCAGCCCAGAGGGGAGAGCAGTATTCCATTGAGCTGTGGATGAAAACTTTGTATGTGGTGAGGAGCTCATTAGTGCCCAGAAAGTACTTCACATGAGGGAGGATGCCCAGATGGCGACTGGCTTTGGAGGCCAGCTTGGAAATGTGGTTTTTCCAGGAAAGATCATGGCAGATAGTGAGACCCAAAAGCTTGAGTGACAGAACTTCTTCAAGAGGATTGTTCAGAAAGTCGATGGGAGGGTTGTCCAGACGGTCGTTTCGGAGAGACAAAGTGAGAGTGAGAGATTTGTCAGGATTGAAAGACATTTTCCACTTGTTAGACCAGTTTGTGACTTTATCCAGATCTGCAGAGAGTGAGGAGGCTGCAGACTGCCGATCTGAGGGATGAGGTATGGAGTGGCAGAGAGTAGAGTCATCAGCAAAGAGATAGACGATTTTCCAGGGAGTCTGAGAGATCATTGATGAAGACCAGAAAAAGCACAGGGCCCAGAACACTGCCTTAGGGAACTCCAGCCTGAACAAGAAGGGGAGATCAGAGAATTCCATTCAGGGCCACACATTGACTGCGACCAGAGAGGAAGTCAGCAAGCCATGCGTGGGGCTTTCCATGGATACCATAGGAGGAGAGTTTGGTGATCAGGGCGGGGTGCCAGACCTTATTGAAGGCGTGAGATATGTTTAAGGAGACGGCTCTGATTTCCTGTTTGGCATTGAGGACCTCCATCCATCGTTGAGACAGCAGAAGCGGCATGTCCAGAGTAGAGTGACCTGGTCTGAATCCAAATTGATGATCCGAGATCAAGCCATTGAAGAAGAGGAAGAATTTGATATCCGAAGCAATGATGGAAATCCATGACCTTGCTGATTATTGGTCTGTAGCTGCAAGGATCTGTTTTTGCACCTTTTTGTGTAAAGCGGTAATGTTGGCTGATTTCCAAGCAGATGGCAGATGACCTTGAGCAAAAGAGAGGGTGAAGAAGACACAAAGAGGGTGAGATAGAGTGTCAGAGCAGGATTTTAGGACCCGTGGGCTGATGCCGTCTGGTCCAGTTGCAGAATCAGAGTCGAGGTTTGACAGAAACTTCTCCACCTTGTAGGACACAGGACACAGAGTATTTATTGTACGACAGAGTTTATTGTCAGGAGAGTAGGACACTGAGTCCAGGAGCAGCTAGGTACGACTGGTTAAGGTGGGTACAGAGAGAGGTGGGTTCGGGACCCAAGATTTTGAGGCAAACACAGAGTTGAGGCATTCGGCTTTTTTCACGTGCGGTGTCAGCTGTGTAGCCGTTTGAGGTAAGGGAGGGGATGGAGGAGGGAGACAGGTTTGAGAGTTCAGTCTTGAGAGTAGAGAGATTGTGCTTCCTGGCACTCCTGAGGGTAGACACACACTTGTTCCGAGCTTTGTGAAAGGAATGGAGATTGCCTTCTAAGATACGAAGGCAAGTTATTTCAGGGCAACTGCCTCATCACAAGATTCAGTGTACCATGGATGGGAGGAAGGGTATGACAACTGAAGACGAGATGGGATACATCTGTGCATGAGAGAGAGAGAGAGGGAGGGAGAGAGAGGGAGGGAGAGAGAGGGAGAGAGAGAGCAGTTTACTTTGGAAGAATTCCCAGGATGAGTTGATGTCAGAGGCGGTAGAGATGGGAGACCAGTCCAGATGATTGATGGCTGTTTGAAGACCGTGCCAGTTGTCCTGAGTGAAATGCCAGACTCATCGACGCTGAGGAGGCTCTCTGAGAATGGCCAGAAAGATATCCACTTCAACAAGCAAATGATCAGATGAACCGATTGGAGCAGAAGAAGAGCAGCAGTCATTTGCAGGAGAGTTTGCCATAACCAAGTCTAGAAGAGAAGATAAGATGCTCCGTTGACTGAGATCCGGGTCAGGAAATTGACAGATTGTGTCAGTCCCAGTTGGTTGCATAAGCCCTTTGCTGAGGTGCCATGGCTGGTGAGAGAGGTACCCACACCCAGCCAGCTGGCATGATGACAGTTGAAGTCACCACATATAAGGAAGAGAGAGTTGAGATGAGTGGATAAGACTTGGTCCATATTCAGACAGCGAGATGTAGATGGAGTCATCACTGTTTGGTGGACGGTACAACACACATATGAACAAAAGGTGGGAGCGAAGGGGAAGCCGTAGCCAGAGGTACTCGTTGGGGTGAGGTGTAGAGAGGGCAGTGCAAGGAGAGCGAGGAAGAGAGTTTTTGATAAAGATAGCAACCCCGCCACCAGGAGGAGGCTCAGGTCCATCATACTGGAGGAGGGAGTAACCAGGAAGAGATATTAAGGAATCAGAGACATCTTGGAGCACAGTTTCTGTTAAGCAGATTAAGTCTGGTTTGTCAGAAGCAACCTGCATGGGGAGATCAATCAGGTTTGAGCGAAGGCCCTGGATGTTTGAGGTCCATACCGTCAATCGGGAGGGGGAGCATCGGGTGCAGGACAGGGGAGGGGAGGGGTGTGGTAATATGAGTCGTGAGAGAGGTGTTGTAAAGTCAGAGATACAACATTGTCCCAAGAGTAGGTTTAATCGTAATCTTTCTCAACAGCATCTCGAGAGAAAGCCAATAATCATTGTATTAATATTACTTCAGGTGAATACAGGTGCATACAGGTGGTATCTCGATAAGCGAGCAAATCGTGTACATTGCAGAATCATTACCATTCTACGGAAGCCCAGAGGTGCTATAGAGTTACATAGCGATGATGGATGAAGAACTCCTCTCTGCGCTGAAAGGCAGTCTCTTTTATAGGAGCCGCGGAGGTGTCGCGTAGCGGCAATGAGGAGAATAACATCAGTGTCGTAACTTGGATGACAATTTCATCACAAGGGGAAGTTAGGGAGAGCTGTTGATGGTGTGTCAGATATTGCAAAAGAGCTAGGAGAAAGGGAAGGATGAGGAGACAAAGTAGAAGGTTAGAGGAGGTGGAGGTATGAGATGGAAGGGAGAGGAAGTGGGGAGGAAGCAGCTTTGAGGAGGAGGAGGAGGAGGAGGAGAGGGGAGAATTGGAGAAAGATGGTAGGGTGAAGATTCGAAGGGGAGGGGTGGGGTGTGGAGTTTTGAAGGGGGATGGGTGAGGAGGGAGATTTTAAGCGGAGGGGTGAAGAGGGAGATTTTATGGGAAGGGGTGAGGAGGGAGATTTTAAGGGGAGGGGTGAGGGTAGAAATTTGAAGAGGAGGAGATTTGAAGGGGAGGAGTGAGGGGGAGATTTGAATGGAGGAGTGAGGGGAGATTTGAATGGAGGAGTGAGGGGAGATTTGAAGTCGAGGAGTGAGGGGAGATTTGAAGTCGAGGAGTGAGGGGAGATTTGAAGTCGAGGAGTGAGGGGAGATTTGAAGTCGAGGAGTGAGGGGAGATTTGAAGTCGAGGAGTGAGGGGAGATTTGAAGTCGAGGAGTGAGGGGATATTTGAAGGGGAGGAGTGAGGGGGGAGATTTGAAGGGGAAGGGTGAGGGGGGAGAATTGAAGGAGTAGGGTGAGGGGGGGAGAATTGAGGGTGAGGGGTGAGGGGGGGAGAATTGAAGGTGAGGGGGGAGAATTGAAGGTGAGGGGGGAGAATTGAAGGGGGGAGGTGTGAGGGGGGAGAATTGAAGGGGAAGTGTGAGGGTGGGGGAGAGAATTGAAGGGGAGGTGTGAGGGGGATAGAATTGAAGGGGAGTGGTGAGGGGGGAGTTTAGAAAGTGGATGATTAATGACAAACGAACATTTATTACAAACTGGGTGTATTGTGATTTTCAAGTCAGAGATATGTTTGAAAACGTTAGAGGGGTGGAATGAAGGTGAGTTTCAGAATATAGAAAGGAAGAACTGTAAAAGATTGAATTTTTTTTTTTAATGGAATTATTTGATGAGGAAATTGAAAAAAGCCTTTTACGTAAGAAGAAAAACAGCATGTTTTCATGTACCACTGAATAAAACACTGCAGGGGAAAGTTTAAACGTATTTAACAATAATATTTAAACAAAACCGTGAAAAACAATCTGGGAAAAGTCCCTGGAGTGAGGGTGTGGATCTGAGAAAGGAGGAAAAAGGGTTGAATGGGTATGGTGGAAACTAGAATTGGAAAGGTGGGTATCGGCTGGAGGGGTAGAAGAAAAAGGAGATAAAGGGGGCAGGGCGAAACAACACGCACGTGGTCGTGGGTGGTGAGAGCGAGGAGAGAAGGTGAAATTTTTTTTGTATTTAAAACGTTAGACAAAGAGTAGGATGTTTGGGGGAGGTTGGGGGAGAAAGGAAAATCAAAGAAAAAAGCAATACAGCGAAGGAAAGAACTTAAGTTTACAAAATACCGACGGGGGGGGAGGGAAGCCTCAAGGGACCAGGCCGCGCACGCCGTGCGAACAAAACCCAACTAATTACACACAAGTTTGCACGAATGCAAGCTTTCCTGACATCAGCTTTCCTGATAAACTGGGTGTACAGCAAATCAGCGTGTTTTCCCATAAGAATAGTTTTATCAACAGGAGGGCGTGTTCCTGAAGGATGGCAAAAAACGGGATTTTTTTTTTCTCAAAATATGAGTTTCAAGCATATATTTGTGCTTATTAATGAATAAATAATGGTCGTAATGATTAATAAAAGTGTATAAAGTAAAACAAAAATGAACAAGTGTGGCTTTGCCCACTCTCAAAGCATTTCAAATGTTCAGTTTAACGTGAAAGGAAAAAGCTTCGTTTCATTTTTTTGGGCTTCGACGTTTCAAACCTTTAAACACAAATGAAATGGCAATGAAAAGTGTTGTCACCTCGGCGAGCGAACTGTAACTGACTTAATCGAGGTGTTCTCAACACGCTGGACTATATGCTGACTTGGTAAGTGTCGTCATGAGTCACCACGACGTCTATTATACATTTTGGCTACGTTTTGTTGGACCGAATGTCCGAAGTGGGTTGAGAGTAGGTGTCCTCTCCCACACTTAACCCCAGAGACTGAAATGTTTTACTCCGTAAAACCTGCTCGTGCACTCCACAAGTAGTACCACCAGTTTTCAACTCTTTCTGTTCAGCAGTTAAGGAATGCATAAAAGTCAAACAAACAAACAAACAGACACTTCTCCAATTATTTATACAGTGTGTCTTGACAATCATAATTTGTGTGATTTGCTGATCTACAGCATATAGTGAAAGTCTGGTGTATGACCACCTGATGCTTTGTTTCATTTCCTTTATTCACAGGAGTTGCACCAGTTTTAAATTGGTCCCTAACTACCCCTCTGCCTTCCCATAATGGACCCTAATTACAAATAAGCATAATCTCTCTGACTTGCACTGATGTGTTAAACATGACTATGATGTTTGACAGGATGAAGGTGCAGGTGAGAATGTTCTTGTGGAAGGAAGGGTACGTGATTGGTTAGCCCAGCACCGTGACTGGCAGGAATCCACACAAGATGTCCTGCATAGAATTATCAAGGCCATCGAGAAGCCATGTGGTCATGATCAAACTGCCATGCTCCAAGCTGCAGCTTCATTCCTGCAAAAGTTGAGCCCATTGACAAGCAGGTACTTTTGTTCTTCTTTTGCTATAATCACTGTTTGGGAAACGGCTTTGATTTTGGGAGTTGTTCTGTTTTTATGCATTACCTTGTACACATATTACATGTTGGACGAGGACATTAAAATGTCTATGTGGTTATACATAAATTAGGATATTAGAAGACGATGGACAAATCAAAACAGTGGATTGGATTTCAACCTGGGATTCACATCATTAAGCTTTGATGCTCAATAGGGAATGTCAAACAGGCCATCCCTGAATTAGGAATTTTCTAATTTAAATGTGTTATTGGCATATAGTCAGGTTCCATTTGTCCAGATTTTAATGTTCGTTCCGATTTTGTGGAGATTTGAAACCATTTACATTTTTGAAAAGTTTGAGAGGTTCTGAATTTGGAAACCAATGTTTCCATTTGATTTTAAGTTTTACGGCGAAGCCCGTAGGGCAAGTCTGAAACATTGTTTATGTCCGTCTGGTGTATTTCTATGTATGTATGAATATGAATGAATGATCGTTTTAAGGCCATTTTTCCCCGCTAAAGCGGGGGATGGCCTTGTGGGCCCCATGACCTCATGGTTCCCTTTTTGAGGCAATGTTTGTATGGCCGGATGCACTTCCTGACGCCAACCCTTCGTCGCCTCTTACGATGCGCAGGGATACCGTGTACCTATTCTAAATCTGGGTACACACTGGGATCATTCATCCCAGCAAGCTGGTACTCATACATATGACTATGTATGTATGTGTGTGTCCTGTCGCCGGCATTTTTCAGGTTTATTTCCTTTAAAATTCGTTTTCTCTGCAACCGTTGGTCCGATTGACACAATTTTCACCATAGGAGCACCTCCTCCTATATAATTTTTTAAATGATCATTATGATGTCATAGGCCACGTGGTACAGGCACATTCTTGGAAAAACCGATAGACTTTGCACCTCTATGTCTCAGAAACCGCTCCATGGAAAAAATTGAGAGGTGGCTTATTGTAAAGTACTCCCCATGGATAATAAGTTATGTTCATGATGATGTCATAGGTGCCTTCGTTATGACATCATAAATCGACAAGTCGAACACTCAGTATGAAATCAGTATGAAATTTCCTGAGCGTGATCTATGGATAAATTGGTTGAGAATTTTTTTTGGGATGTCATTGGTCACGTGGTTCGGCAGCCATATTTTTACGGCATAGCCCATAGGTCAATGCTGTCTGGCACAGCGTTTGTCTGTCTGTCCGCGTCCGGTGTGTGCATGTCCCTCATAAACGTCCACCAATCAGAGCTAAGGATCGGTGTCCTGTCAGGGGGACGGCAGATCCTCCACTCAGCAGATCCAAGCTATGCCATTGTTCGATCTGTTATTTATTATTATTTTTTTTCAAATCGCTTTTTTTTTTTTTCAAAGTAAATCAAATTGTAAATCAAAAATTTTTCAAATAAAAAAATGGAAAAATTTATTTTTGGAGGCAGAGACTCTCAAACTTTTCAAAAATGTAAACGTTTGCAAATGTCATCAAAATCGGAACAAAATTACCTCTGGAACCTGTCTAACAGATTCATTTTCAACTCCTTTTCTGGAAACTGACTTTTGTTTCAAAAAATTGCCACAAGCAAATTTCAACAAACAGGGCAGCACCAAAATGTGGTCAAAACAGCAGATTGCTGCTTTTGCCAGGAATATCAAAATTTGGCCAAAAAGTAAGTGAAGCTCGATTTGTAAGCAGGGTTGTGCTGATTTTAAAAAGATAAAGGGCAAGAAATGTACCTCTAGCTGTGCTAGCACATTATGCTTTCGAAAATTACCTGGGAACAAACTTTGTGTTGTTACTTTAAATGGCAAAGTAAACCATTTAGTTTGGCAACATTGGTGCGTGTTGTTTGTTTTAATGTTTGAGACAAATTTCAGAACGTTTATGTGTACTTGATGATACCAATACATTATTTCTTGCACAGTGTTTGCGATGACCTCATTGGCTTTGCAACTCCACTTGTCACGGATAAAAGTGCCGAGAGTTCCAGCCCACCAGCGGTGTCAGCTTCAGCAGCAGGTATTTGATCATTTTGCATTGTTTCAAGAGTCTATTTATTACCTCCTTTTGATAAGTTATACTGCAAAACCCTGACATTCGTGGGTGGAGGATACATTCCTAGAAAATGCCGAATGCCAGGGCAATGTTTCAATGGGAAATGGGATATAGGTTTCTGGCGGTTCGTGATTCATAAGGGCAAATTTAAAATTTTATGAACATGAATGCACATCATTAGTTTCATTAAAAATGCTTACAAAAATAAAAAATATGGTCAACCTTTCCAAAAGGTTAGCTCTCTTTTGCCACGAGTATTATGTTACTTGATCAAAACCGAACGATTTGTTTCGCTTCAATCTTGCATGATTCCCAAAGTGTGTCTTGATCTTGGAAATAGTCACCTTTTCAACCGCTCAGAGTCCAAGTCTGAAGGAAGGCACGGCACTCCACATTATCTTACAAAGATAGAGGTTGAGTTTAAATTAGGTTTGGGCGATTCTTAAAATTCTAGAATCGATTCCGATTCCAAACTGCTGTCTTCATTCCGATTCTTCATCAAATTCTAATCAATTCGTCTTTGTTACGCACCCAACCTGCTCTACTAGCTTTGTTAAAATCTGTCTGGAACTTTTTGAAATATCCTACACATAGACAAACAGAAAAAGGGGTAAAAACATAACCTCCATCCATCTTTGGTGATGGAGGCAATAAAGATAAATAACTTAAATGTAAAATTTGTCATGAGTAATTTAAATCAGTTGCGGAGGGGAGGGGGGGTTACTCTGGGTATTGCCAACATGTATGCAAGATTTCGTGAGATTGGGTCGACATGCTAAGTCGCCTCTTCAACCCCTCCCTCCTCATAGTGGTGTGGGGGTTCCTTGCACCCATGATCTGACCATGGGTTCGACTAACACTTATGCAAAATCTGGTGTAGATCCGCTCTGCCCTTTTCTTTTTGTATAATTTTCATACCTACAAAGTACAAACAAACAGAGAATTGGCTTATTTAATATAGTAGGATAACTTTTGGAGGAATATTAGCTTGCCAGGAGTGACTGTGAACCTGAATCGGTGCTCGTGGATCGTTGTTGCCGGTGATAGCAACTGATCTCAGTCACGTTTAGCACAACTTTCCATTCCACAACCACGAGCTTCCCTTGAATGGAATGACTTCAGATGCATATGCATCACAGAGGTACTCGACATGCAAGACAAATTATTACTGCAAAGCATGCATCAAACTTATTTCTGATTCAAAATCTCGCTTGGTTTTTCCAGATTTTTTTTTTAAATCCAAAGTAGCTCCAGACCATGCTCGATGATGTACCAGCTTTTGAAGCAGATTTTTTGTTTCTGAGGAGATCCTCCATGTCCATGCCTACTTCCTAGTTTTGCCGCACAGAGAAAAAGCTAGTAAGCTCTGAAACACAAAAATGCTCCTGGAAAGAAAATAAGAAGTAAAAGTTGCTTCAAATTAATCCAAACCTCCTGGAAAATTGTATTTTTTTCCCAATTTGATTAAAAAACATAATGCCTCCGGCGACTTTGTCGGCAGAGGCATAAAAATTGAACCCCGTTTACCTGGGCGGTATGTATATAAGACAAAAGACAGATCCTCGATTGCCTTTTTTGCTGTTAAGCAAAACTTTTTATCATTTGCTGTTAAGAAATATGCCATGATATCTTTGCTGATTAAGAAATTAAATTGATATATGTGGGGAAATTACATGCCCAGACCAGGAATCGTACCCAGGTCCTCTGGAAAACCGTACAAGTGCTCGGCCATCTGGGCGGCCCTGACTGAGCATGCAATTTTCCCACACATATGATTGCCACTCTCTTTCCGTCAATGCTTCCGAGGCACTCACTACCAACCATCGGAGCACCAACGGCCTGTACACGAGAGGGTCTTCCTCCAATGGGGGGGACAAATCCATGTCCTCTATTATAAACACCACTGGAGGCGTAGTGAAGCAATTTGAGTAATGAACAAGATTAAATAATTAAATTGATATATGTGGGAAAATTTCATGCCCAGACCAGGAATTGAACCCTGGTCCTCTGGAAAACCGTACCATTGCTCTGCCATCTGGGCGACCGTGACTGAGCATGAAATTTTCCCACAGTTTGGTCACCCAGATAGCTTAGATGGCAGACCACTGGTACGGTTTTCCAGAGGACCAAACAAACAAAACCCACACACAAGCCAGCACATCCGCAAACAAAACCAACACACACAAAACCAACACACAAACAAAAACAACACACAAACAAAACCAACACACACAAACAAAACCAACACACAAACAAAACCAACGCAGACGGAAGCCAAACCAAATAAACGCAGACGGAAGCCAAACCAAATAAACGCAGACGGAAACCAAACCAAATAAACGCAGATGGAAACCAAACCAAATAAACGCAGACGGAAACCAAACCAAATAAACACAGACGGAAACCAAACCAAATAAACGCAGACGGAAACCAAACGAAATAAACGCGGACGGAAACCAAACGAAATAAACGGAGACGGAAACCAAACCAAATAAACGGAGACGGAAACCAAACCAAATAAACGCAGATGGAAACCAAACCAAATCAGCGCAGACGGAAACCAAACCAAATAAACGCAGACGGAAACCAAACCAAATAAACGCGGACGGAAACCAAACCAAATAAACGGAGACGGAATCCAAACCAAATCAACGCAGACGGAATCCAAACCAAATCAATGCAGACGGAAACCAAACCAAACAGACGGAAACCAAACCAAATAAACGCGGACGGAAACCAAACCAAATAAACGGAGACGGAATCCAAACCAAATCAACGCAGATGGAATCCAAACCAAACCGACGCAGACGGAAACCAAACCAAACCGACGCAGACGGAAACCAAGCCAAACCGACGCAGACGGAAACCCTAACGAAACTGACGCAGATGGAAACCCTAACGAAACTGACGCAGACGGAAACCCTAACCAAACTGACGCAGACGGAAACCCTAACCCTAACCAAACTGACGCAGGCCGGAAACCAAACCAAACCGACGCAGACGGAAACAAAACAAAACCGACGCAGACAGAAACCAAACAAAATCGACGCAGACAGAAACCAAACCAAATCAACGCAGGCGGAAACCAAACCAAACCAAACCAAACCAAACCAACGCAGACGGAAACCAAACCAAACAAAATCGACGGAGACCAAATCAAATCAACGCAGACGGAGACCAAACCAAATCAACGCAGACGGAGACCAAACCAAATCAATGCAGACGGAGACCAAACCAAATCAACGCAGACGGAGACCAAACCAAACCAAACCAAACCAAACCAATGCAGACGGAAACCAAACCAAACCAAACCAACGCAGACGGAGAACAAACCAAACCAAACCAACGCAGACGGAGACCAAACCAAATCAATGCAGATGGAGACGGAAACCAAACCAAATGAACTCAGACGAAAACGGAAACCAAACCAAATCAACGCAGACGAAGACGGAAACCAAACCAAATCAACGCAGACGAAGACGGAAACCAAACCAAATCAACGCAGACGGAAACCAATCCAAATCAACCCAATGCAGATGCAAACAAACAGTCCTACAAACAAACAAACAAGAAATATGTCGTGCATAGCACGATACTTGCGAAATCCATAAAATAAGTTGTTGACATACGATGATCTCAAAAATAATTGGTGGTTGAAATCAGTGACTTGGTATGCAAGTCCTCTTCAAATTTCAAGTTAATCGGATAAAAATTGAGGATTTTAGAAATTTGGCCTATGTTGACCTCAAAAATACTTGGTGGTCGAATTCAGTGACCAGATGTGCAAATCCTCTTAAAATTGCAAGTCAATCGGATGAAAATTGAGTATTTTAGAAATTTGGCTTATGTTGACCTTTGGCCTGTGTTGTCCTATTGACCTTTTGACTTCAAAAACAATAGGCTTCTTGCTTATGACCAACTCTACCATTTGGTGAAGTTTCATGAAGGTCGTTTGAAAATTGTGACCTGTAGGCGACTGACATACAGACAAACAGACAGAATAATCCGCAAGACCAACCAATATACTTGAAAAAGCTTTGATTTTCGCAAGTAATAAGAAAGACATTGTGCAGAGCACAATACTTGTGAAATCCCTAAAACAAATTTGACATTAACAATAAATGCTGGTTGAATTCAGAGACAAATTTGCAATTATGTTCAAATTTCAAGTCATTGGAGCATGGAATGAAGGTATTGGAAAGGGTGTTGGAGAGGAGGATAAGGAAGAAAGTGAAGATTGACGAAGTGCAGTTTGGATTTATGCCAGGAAGAGGAACGACAGACACGCTTTTTAATGTGAGGCAGTTGCAGGAGAAGTACATGGAGAAGAGGAAGAAGTTGTTTCTTGGGTTTGTTGATCTGGAGAAAGCATCCGATAGGGTTCCACGTGAAGTCGTGACATGGGCATTGAGGAAGTTAGGAGTGGAGGAATGGTTGATCAGAGTAGTGATGGCAATGTACAAAAGAGCGTGCACAGCTGTAAGGACGAAGGACGGGAACAGTGGTGAGTTTGAGGTGAAGGTGGGAGTGCATCAGGGGGTCGGTACCAAGTCCACTACTATTTGTAGCTGTGATGGAGGTGCTGGCTCGGAACGTAAAGGAGGGTTTACTGTGGGAGTTGTTGAATGCAGATGATCTGGTGTTGATTGCAGAAAGTATGGATGGACTGAAGGAGAAGATGAACAAGTGGAAGGAATGTATGGAGACAAAAGGTCTGAAGGTGAACATCGGAAAAACGAAGGTGATGGCAAGTGGTAAAGCATG
Source organism: Myxine glutinosa (assembly GCF_964187855.1). Lineage (NCBI taxonomy): Eukaryota > Metazoa > Chordata > Myxini > Myxiniformes > Myxinidae > Myxine > Myxine glutinosa. The sequence goes on along the minus strand of NC_136270.1, from coordinate 24,928,241 downwards.
TGGAGGTGGAAAGAACTGGGAAGTGGCCGTGTGCTGTGTGCAGGAAGGGTGTCGGAGTGAATTCCATTCAATGTACAATGTGCGCTGAGTGGGTTCATCAAAAATGTTGTAGTTTGAGAGGGTCATTAACCAGTGTGGCAGCTACATTCAAGTGTAAGGTGTGCACAGAGGGAGCTGCATATGGAGGAAATGTTGAGTTGGATCTTGGAGAGACAGCGTGAAGCTGGAAGGTGTGAAAACATTTTGTTACCTCGGAGACGTGCTGAATGGAGAAGGTGGATCAGACTCGGCAACGGTTGCTGGAGTGAGATGTGCATGGAAGAAGTTTCGGGAACTGAGTGGCGTGCTGATGAGGAGGGGAGTGTCGTTGAAGCTGAAGGGAAAGGTGTATGCTGCATGTGTGAGAAGTGTTATGATTTATGGGAGTGAGACATGGGTAATGAACGTAGAGCAGCAACGAAGTCTGGAAAGGGTGGAAATGCGAATGGTTCGGTGGATGTGTGGAGTATCGTTGAGAGAGAGGAAGACAAATGATGAATTGCGAAAGATGATGGGAATAGAGCCTGTGATGGATGCTGTGAAGAGAAACAGTTTGAGATGGTTTGGTCATGTGTTGAGGAAGGATGAAAGTGACTGGTTGAGAAGAGTGATGTTAATGAATGTAGAAGGAAGTAGAGGATGGGGAAGACCGAGAAAGACTTGGCTAAAGATGTTCGAAGAAGAAATGCGGGCAAGGGGGTTAACAAGGGGAAATGCAGAAAATAGGGCAAAATGGAGAAGATTGTCATGGGGACCGCAAGGCTAACCCCCTCTCTTGCAGGGAAAATGGCCTTAAAATGCCTGTTGTTGTTGTTGTTGTTGTTGTGCAAATTTCACGGCAATCAGATGAAAAGTGAGGATTTTAGAAATTTGGCTCGACCTTTTTTTGCCCTCAAAATCAATGGGCTTCTTCCTAATGACCAACCCTAACATTTAGTGAAGTTTCATGACGTTCAGTTTAAAATGGCTTGTAGGGGATTGACAGGCAAACAGATGGACGGAGAGATTGACAGAATAACTGCATTTTAGCAATTTGTGATATGACCAGTCGTGTTGTGAAATTTCACAATGCCATCGTACTTGGATCGGGAGCTACATGAAATTAGAATTGTGTAAAGTACAGTCGTACCCCGTTTTACGCCATTTCGACCTCCGTCAAATCAGACTTTACGCCACTCTTCTAGAGTAAATTTCAGTTCAGCGAACGTCATTATGTGCGACTTTACGTCACTCCTACATCATCATCTCCTTTATCTCGAAGGACGAGAAGACCATGCCAGGCTACAAAGTCGCGAAGGAGCGGCTAACGCTAATGCCTGGGGGTAATTGCACCGGCGACTTCAAGCTGAAGCCGCTCTTGGTGTATCTTGGTGTATCATGTGTGTGAGTATGAGGATGAGCTTTAGGCGCAAATGAGGAATTGAATGAGGATCTTTGGAATGAACTTGGTGAAATGAGGCATTGGTCGAGAATGGTTGTGTGTGTGAGAATCTGGTTATCGTTGAACTTGGTGAAATGAGGCAATGGTCTGGGATGACCGAGAAAGTGTATGAGTGGTGTATTGAGGACATGTGTAATGGTGTTGAGTGATTGACTTGCATGGGGTGCAAGTGGATAAATGGAGAGAATACTTGGTGTGTGGGAATAAATGGTGTGTGGAGTGAATAGTGTGGATTGAGTGGTGTGGAGTGCATGGTGCGAAGGAGTGGATGGGGGAGGATGGATCCCTTCACGAATACCCGGGGAGGGTAGTTTAAAGTTAGGTAGAGGGAGTAGGTAAATTGTTTGGAAATTGACATCTGTGGTGCAGGGAGTAGCAAGTTGTTGTTGATGCATAGCCTTGTAAAGAACTGATCGACATGTGCATGTGCACATGTGCATGGATTTGCAAATGCCTGCCTGTACGTCGTCGTTTCTGCGTATATCGCATCGTCCAAAAATAAAGAAGCAAGCAACTTTGGCCGCTCGAGGAAAGACAGGGCATGCGTCGATCCCCGGGGCGGCCGGGTTCACGGAACCCTGAGCTCGTTCGTTCGTCACAGACGACACGACACGACCACCGGTGAAACTGCTCGGACACGTTGGGTAAGGCACGCCGTGGTGAAGCGGGCCGCGGAGGCACACAAGCCAGCACGGTCGACACGTCCGTGCCGGTCACCCCGTTCGAGGAGAAGACCCGACTGATAGTCAACAACGGAGGGACTCCCGACGGGGAGCGGCAAAGATTCAGGGTGAAGCCGCAGCCTCCTCCAGTTATTTACTCTAGTTTTACGAATTATGGTGTTTGTCTTCATTTTAAGGCATTTTTAAGACGTTACGCCCGGTTTACGTCAAAAACCGAGTTACGTCACGGCTTATGGAACCAATTAATGATGTAGGCCGGGGTATTACTGTATTACAAAAAAGCTGCAAAATATATCTGCTCCACATTTAGCTCGAATAATGTGGGCCTGGCCTGTTGTACACAATATCATCGATTCGATGCATTCACGAGTTCAAACACTATGCTGCAAAGGATGTCACCAGATACTAATTTACGTCGACATGATTGTGCTTGTTATCACGTATTGTTAAAATGGACGTGATCTTGAACATCTGATGATTGCACGGGATGTTGATCAACAGAAAGCCAAATGGATAGAATGGCAAAATACCTGTTTTACTTTTTCTTTTTTTTAAATTCTGCTTCAAACAAACCTCTCTGGGAAATTTGTGAAACCCGAAGGGTGAAGGCATTATGTGTTTGGGTTGTCTGGCCGGCTGGCTGCCTGTTTATCTGTCTTTACTTGTGGTTTTTTGTTTTTAAAAAATCTTATTATAATAGAGCAAACGTATATGGTTACGTATGTTTATATGCGACCAAAACGTCTTCTTCTTCAAAAAAAAATTAACACCCAAAACACAGTCCGTGAACTCTTAATTACGTTTTGACTGCTGAGACCCCTCAGACCTTTGACGACCCTTTAAGTCCCCCAAAACCCACCCTCAAGACCCCTGAAGACCCAAAAATACCCTGAAGACCCAAAACACCCAAAAGCCCCTGAAGACCCAAAATACCCATAAAGGCCCTGAGGATCCAAAAGACCCTTAAAGACCCAGAGAAACCAAAAGACCCCTGAGACCCAAAACACCCCAAAGACCCAAATGGCCTGAAGACCCAAAATGCCACGAAGACCCAAAATACCCTGAAGACCCAGAAGACACCTAAATGGTCAAAGATGCCTATCCCTCTGAAACGACGTGTGGTGAGGCGCGTCGAGTCACGCTAGTAATAATAACTTGTGAACCACTACATGGATTTCAACCAATATTGCCCCAAGTATAGACTGTAATTATCATACAAAGGTGAACTGATTAAATTTTGGGTTCAATGGGTCAAAAGTCGTGTGCCCTTTTGAAAATCATTTTGCAAACCATAACTTGAGTTAGAAGCATCTGATGTCTCTTCTACTTTTCTTTTTTCTCTCTCGTACGCGCTCTCTCATGTGGCCTTTAATTTTTTTATGTGACCTTTAATTAAGATCAAACTTAACAGTGGGTTGACATATAACGTGGGTGGAGGCATATCCATTGATGCATTCACATCAATTTTTTTTCTAGTTCAGGGTTGCTCCATTTGAAAAGTGGGTAGAATCTCTTAACTTCAGAGGGGGTTGTTTGGATAAGTTGTGATGCTCACAGAAAGGTGGCTGTGCTGATGGTTCTTTGTTCACTCGTCCTCTACCGGTTTCACCGGAAAGGACAACAGGTTTTCTCTGTCCGGCCGTCCATCCCGCTTGTGGTTTTTCAGACTTTTTTCCCCATACCCTTTAACATTCAACTGAAACTTGGTGCATGGCTTTATCTTACTATAATTCACCAAATGTCCGTCTGTCCGTTCGAAGGTACCGCAAAAACGGCTCAACCGATCGCAACGACATCGCACCGATTGGGTGGGTATTCCTGGGACCCCTGGGAGTAAAATAGGCTATATTGTTTTTCCATTTTTTCCAAGTTTTCAAATTTTCAAGTTTTTCCAAACATGATGGAATAATATTTACTGATATGAACAGTGATGTGGCTTTTATTAAATTTGACAAATACTGTTTAGATTTTGATGACAATTATGAACCTGCCGCAAATGCGGAAGTGGACAGATGACAGCAATGCGTGGGTTTGATAATATCCAAATATAACCGTCATTCAATCGTAATGTTTAATCGTTAAATGTTAATCGTGTTAATCGTTTTGTTGAAGTATCAATTGATTATTGGAATTGAGTGAATACAATTACTATTTTAAAATCGTAATTGTATTTACCCAACCGTACGGAACTTCACATCAGGATTTAAATATTTGTTTATGTCACGAATGTTGTTAAAATTTTATTTTTTACATTCATGCTATTTCATTTGTGATTGGAGTTATGCTGTTTGGAATGAAAAAAGTGATATCGAGTTCAAGTGAATGACGAAATGCCGTGACGGTTTCTACTTTCTAAACGTGAATTCGCGGATTGCCATATGCAGATTCGCCATTGACTGGGTATGGAACAAACTTACCCGTTTGTTTGCCAACTGGTAGATTTTTCATGGAAGTCCTTCACGAACTTGCTGTCCATGTCTGACGTGCGACTGAAGGTGCTACAGGAATGTGGAATTTATTGGTTTCATGCTTTAGCATTCGCCGTTTCTGCATTGTCTGTTTGCTTCTGGCCTCCCACCCGTGTGTAGCACGGGTACCTCACTAGTTATGATTAGTTACAGAAGAAGTTCGAGTTTCAGGGCGTTTGGTACATTTTTCAGTTATACCCTTTTTTGACTTCATAATATCATATTGGTACAGGACTTGTATTGCAAAGGAATTCTCACTCTTGTTATTTTATTGTTTTTCACATGTGCATTTCAGGACTTCCCCGAGTTGCCCCAACTGCCAAAACCCCGTTGGAGGGAATGTCTCCAACAATAAAGAAGATGGCTAATCGGGGCGCAACTCATGGCTCCAGTTCCTCTTTGCCAAGCATCGCTCTGCAGGGAGTGGCATCGCGAAGCATTGCAGTAGCGAGTCCAAGGAAAGCGGTTCGCAACCCAAAGACAGGAAAAGGTAGACCTCTGTGTTGTATTGATGTGAACCATGCCCTGTAAAGGAATATGAACTTGTCAGCAATTCTGTTACAAATTAATGTTTCAGTGTTGCACCCATTTTCATCTTTAACGCTGTAATGTTTTTGCCGTGATATCTTCATGCAGCAATGCAGGAACGAAACTCGTATGCAGTGAGTGTATGGAAGCGCGTGAAGGCAAAGCTGGAGGGCCGGGATGTGGACCCCAACCACCGGATGAATGTCACAGAGCAGGTATTTTATTTTTACTGGTATTAATGATTTTGTTTTCGTGCATTGTTTTTGGACCAAGCAAATGTACAAAATAGCTTTTCATTGCAAGTGTTGCATCCCACCCTCTCCCGTCGACCATTTTGTGCCCTGTCGGCAGGTCGACTACATCATCAAAGAAGCAACAAGCGTTGAGAACTTGGCGCAGCTTTATGAGGGTTGGACAGCATGGGTGTGATTGTGACCACATGAGCAAACAGAGTATTCAAGCTAGTGCCGGGCGACTAGCCCGTGTTGTGCACCATGTTGCTTATTTTCCCATGCCCACTTCCTTGCCCCGGCTCGTGGGGAATAGGGTGGGCCAAGCAAGCAGAGACGCGCTGGCCGCAGTATTGCTGGGAGAGGGCAGAGTGAAAACGGGTGGAGTGCGTTCTATAACGTCTCAGAGCGTTATGTTCCAGAGTCCCCAAATTGCTGGCCCCAAAGAGAAGTGAAATTTCAGCCATTGCAGTCATCGTTGCTGCATCTTGAGGTCGATTACTTGCTCTTTGGTGCTCCAGTGCAAACCTCCCATGGTGTGGAGCCTTGTACCGGTCTGTGCGTGGCCTTTGTATGTGCGCGCAGGTACACGAGCCACGCGAGATAATTGAAGCATCAGCGACCGTCTGTCGAAATGTGCCATGCGTTCGGAGCTGCTTTTCCTTGGATGTCGTTCCAATGAGGGTTTGCACGTATTGCTGGTATTAACGCAACCCTGCGATAAACACTGTCGGTCAGGTTGTTCTCCATATTGAAAGATAACATTGTTTCCCTCCGTTACAACAGTCGGGGACCAAAGAGCCCAGCGAAAAGGCAAGTGTTGTGCACGTATCGCTCGATCAGTAACATACCATTCTTTGAGATGAAGTTCTAGTGCATTTGCGACCAGGTTCAGTTTGTGCTCTTTGTGAGGGTGTATGGTGATGGCTAAGGCACAATCGCAAGGTGTCACAAACAGATGCTCCACCACCTTGTGTGAAATTTCCAAAGGGAATTCTATCCGGCTCAAATAATTTGTGCCATGATCGCTCAAGAGGGAGGGGGTTGTTGTATCGGTATCTGGTGCTGTTGTCGGACAATAGCCGGGAATAGTTCTTGAGGTTTTGTTGCATCGTCTTGTCACAGTGTTTTGCAGACACAATGTAAAGATCCGTGACAGCGATGCTGTCGTCACTAGGTGGCGCCCGTTTGCCATTGCCACGATTGCCCACAATCCAAGGAGAAACTGTAACAATCGTAATCTAGTTTCAAAAGGCAGTGCAGAAAGTTATTGTTGGGCCGTTTAATGATATTTTTGTTGGAAAACACCAGTTAGAAAGAATAAAAGATTGTTTTTATATTATTGGGTTTTTTTTTCTTTCTTTGGAATGGAAGTAAGCTGCTCATTGAAACAGGACAAAGTAGACTTTGTGAAGGACTGTTTTAGCTTATTTTATCACCTTTGTTTCACTGCATGTTTGAATGAATAGAAAAGGTCATCGAGAGCATTAACCAAGGTTTCCTCCCCCCAATCCCCTCTAATGTCTCCTCTTGCTGTGCCAGTCACTACTCTGTAGATTATAATTTACATGGATGTTTGTTAGTGTCAATAAAGCAGGACAAAGCGTGCAAATTTTTTTTTAATTCTTCTGCATTATTCCCAGAGCCACAGGATGCTGTTATGGTTTGGAGCGTTTCCTCAGACACCCTTTGCCTTTCCAAAGGCTCCTTGCATTATGTGGTTTATATTTGTACCATAATCCTTCATATTTTCACCTTTCTTGGAAATGTATTGCAATGCTTACTTTGGTTTTGCTTTTGCCCATGCATGAGACTTTTACTGCCAACTTTTACTATTTTAGTTTTGAGGAAAATATACTTTAATAAAGGTTTCATTAAATACCGACGTCAGTCTTGTGGACTCTTCCACAATGATTAAATACTGGATTATATAATTGTTTGACGAGATTATTTTGGAGTCGGAGGAGTACTATGGGATGGTGAGGTGGGTTTGCAGATGAAAACCAGGAATTGAACACAAAATGCTGGTGTGAGACACGCTGGTCTCCACTTTGAAAGGATGGAAGAACACCATCAAAAGTAGTTCAAGTTGAGTTGTATGTTATTTGTTTCCCAAATTCCACAAGTAGAAAGCTCATGAGTATAACGAGGTGGAGTAGAATGTGTGATACATACATTGTAGGTGTAGAATTTTTTTATTTTTTTTTACATAGTCAAGGCCAATAGAAGAGCTCTAATTTTGCTCGTGGAAAACAGACAAAAGGAACAGTTGAGAGTGGGGGGAAACACCAACAGAGTTTAAGATAGAGGCAGACTTAGACAAACAATGGGTGGAATGAGGGGCAGGAGAGGATGCAAGTGGTGGACAAGATGGACACAGAAGGAAACTCTCAGGACGGAAAACTGGAAATTTGGAATGAGGAGGGATTGAGGTGGGGGAGGGAGGATAACGAGGGTAGAAAAGATCATCATCTTGACTGAGGTGTGCCACGGAAGAACCTTGTGCTATGGAGGATGCCCAGCTCACGGCTGGCTTTGGAAGCCAACTTTGAAATGTGGTTTTCCCAAGAAAGATCATGGTTGATAGTGAAACCCAGGAGTTTTAATTACTGAACTTCAAGAGGATTGTTAAGAAAGGAAGGAAAGAAGGAATAGCCAGAAAGTCCTATCAGAGAGAGAGAGAGACCGTGTGAGTGAGAGATTATTCAGGATTGAAAGACTTATTCCAGGTGTTGGACCAGTTTGTGATTTTTCATGGTCTGAAGGGGGAAGAGGCTGCAGCCTTGCCTGTCTAATGGATGAGGACTGTCACGGCAGAGGGTGGAGTTGTCAGCCTCAGATGGAGGATTTTTCAGAGATCATTGATGAAGATCAGGAAAAGGACTGGGCCCAGAACACTGCCTTCAGCACTCCAGCCTTTACAGGGAGAGGAGATTAAAGGATTCCATTGGAGCTGCACGTTTGCTACGGAAGTAGAAGTCAGTAAGCCATGTGTGGAGTTGATTTTGAATGCCATAGGCAGAAGGTTTGGAGAATAAGGTGTGATGCCAGACTGTATCAAAACCACGAGATATGACCAGAGAGACGGCCCTGATCTCATGTCTGATATTGAGAGCCTCCGTCCATTGTTGGGTGAGTATAAGCAACATGTCCAAGGTGGATTGACCTGGTCTGAAACCAAATTGATGATCTGAAATGACGTCGTTGGAGAAAAGGAAGGATTTCATATCAACGGTGATTATTAATTTCATGACATTTGTGATGATTGCAAGTAAGCCAAGAGGTCTGTAGTTGATGGGATACGTTTTTTGCACCTTTTGACTTAATGCAGTGATGTTGGCAGATTTTGAAGCAGATAGTGGCTTCGCACCAATGATAGAAGAAGCAGAAAGAAAATGACCTCGCACAAATGATAGAAAAAAGAAGATGTAAGATGACCTTGCAGTACAGATGGGAGAGCAGTACTCCATGAAGCTGTGGATGAAGGCCTTGAAGGTGGATAAGAGTTCAGGTGTGCCTTTGGAGAACAGACGAAGTTTGGTTAAAATTTGATGACAAAAGCTCAAATTGTAAACTCGAAAACATCTCAAAATGTTTTGATGCCGAAATAGATGGGAATCTCCCAGTGATGAAGCTATCTCTGAGGGCCTTTCACTCACTCACCGCAGGCAGGTAGGTGGTCTTTCTGTCTTCTACCGACTCCTCTCCGGCCTTGCTCCCCAGCTCTCTCTGTGCTCTGTCCCCCAAATATTCCTGCAGGTCGCACAAGATCTGCCAGCAACCCTCTGATGGTTAAACTGCCGAAATCCTGGCTCTCTGCTCACCTTAACTCTTTCATTCCTCTTTTCTCCCGCCTCTGGAACAAACTCCCACACTCCCTTCAATCCCACCCCTCCCTCCAGGTCTTTAAAACAGCTGTTCACCACCATCTCTTATCTTCCCCCATCCAAAACCTTGATCTTTTCTACCCCCACTAATTCACCCCAGATCCACCTTGTTTGAAATTCCAACTTCTTTCCTGGAAGTCCTGGCAGTGTCCATATGTTTTATACCTCTCCACCCCCCCCCCCCTTCCCATGCCTCCCCCCCCCACCCCCCCCACCAAAGCCCTCTCCCTCCCACAGATGTCTCCATGTCTCTCGGTCCCTGCTCTCAAATGTTGTTTGTGTCCTTCCCCCTCTCCCCATCTTGTCTACCGCTCCCGATGTTATATGTTTTATGTGTCGGTTTGTCTTTCTCTGTGGTTAATGTTCGCTCTTTCACGAGCCTCGGTCTTGTATATAAAAAAAAATGGAAGCGGACAAAATAAATAAACACAGAAGGAAATGAAAAACTTGGCCATCTCATGCTACGTGGTGGACGGGCTACTAAGACTTATTTGTACTTCCTGTGACTTTGACCCTTGACCCAATTATTAAATAGTCTTCCATATTTTTACAATAAAGGTTGAAAAATTCGATGACAAAAGTTCAAATGGCTAAAAAAAAAGTAATGGCCTAGACATACTCGCATATGGAGGTGGGTACTTTGAGACCTGGTTGGTTTCTGATCCCTCTCCTGAAACCCACCTACATGTGGAGATAAGTCAACAAAACTCGCTCCACGAGTGATACACGTCGCGCACACAGCCTGAATTCGACTAACACGCTGGATCTACATCGAACCTCAATGAAAATTCAATTAACCCATCCAAGTTTCTTCTCACAATACAGTGCTTGAGATTACTTTGACGATCGCTTGACGCCGCGATCAATTTAAAGCAACACCGTGATCAATTGTGGCTCAATCCAACGGACACCACCAAGACGACGACCCTAGGATAGACGTTAAAATCGGCATACCCAGCACAGATTCCCGCACGTCAAGCAGGCGAATCACAGCCTCAAATTCTCCGCACATATTCACAGACGAGGGCATTCTTGGCGAGGGCACAATCATTTGGCCGGCCGATACGCCGCATCCTGGAGCACACCACAACCTCATCCATCCATGTTCCTTCCGCACCATTCAAGATACGTACACAGTCAAGCACCCATTTTAGCCCACGAACGGCTGATTCAATACACAACGCCGCACTTATTTACACCTCAACCTTCATACACAAGTACACACGAAGGAAGGAAACCCACTATCGGACATTATGTATTCATTCATTCCAACAAAGATCATTCCATTCAAGCCCGTCTTGGACAAGGGGCATGGGGGGGTGGGGGAGGTTGGGTGGGTCTGGTCTCAAGAAGGATGTGGGATGGCGCGGGGTGTTGGGGATGTGAAGGGGGTATTGAAGGGGAGGTGGGTTGACGGGGATCCTCTCCTGCTACAAATCCTACTACATCCTGTCCTCCCTTTACTTGACTGGGAATTCCAATCCTACTCCAGGAAGATCCACTTTTCTGAAGATTCCTACCTGCCTCCCTGTCTCTCTTGAGATGACCTGTCCTGTCTGTTCTTTTTCTCCTTTGTTCCAGTACTATTTCTGCCAAGCTAGCCTGTTTAGCAGTAGTTTGTCCAACTCAATTTTTTCCTGGTCTCTAATTGACCTAACCTTGTAGTTTTCCTCTACCCTGCCAAGCCTACCTGCTTTGCAGTCGTTTGTCACTTCCCTACTTCTAACTCAACTGGTGCAAGCTTCATCTCGCCACCAGGAGTTCCTGCCTTCTGGCCATTTCCCTCGGGGTATTTTGTCAGTACAGCCCTTTTCTTGAGAACCTCACTTGCCTCGCTTGGTCTTACCAATCTTCTCTCTGGCTGTCCTTCCTGGGGAAGTTCTTGGTCCGTACCCGCAGCACCCTTAAACGCGCAGGACCTCTCAAACCCTCCTCTCTGACGTTCCCCTACCCTTCGGTTGGCAAATAATTCTACCACTTGGGGAAAAAGGCCCCGCCTTTACAAATTTCGTAACTTTCGTTCGAGTCAGAGCACAGACAACTTCAGATGGACGCCTCTAAACTCGACGGATGAGGCGGGCAGAATTTAGTACAATTTCGAGCTCAAAAAGGCTCACCTTTAGTCAAATGAGTGCCCGGCCGTGGCCTCGCCCGCTTCAGGTCCGTCGAGGATGCGTCCCGCTGAGGCTTCTGAGTCCTATCCTGTCCATGAAGCCAAATGCTGGTTCCAAATGGCCGACTCCCGCACCAAAAGCACCCGAGAACATCGTCAAAGCCACTCTGAATACAAGACGTGCTGCCACAGATTTATACAAACAGAATCAAGATAACCGATTGGGCCAGCGAGGTTTTTAACCTTTGACGAACCATCTGTCCCGAAAGTTGCGATAAAAACTGGGATGAGACGACAAAGGAGGCTGAGTTTGATTACTTCATCCATGAGATAATTTATGATTGAATTCCATGAACCTCCGCAATCGGTTCTCCCTTTGTGTTCAATCTTACAAATAGTATGCGTGGAAAGCCAAAAGGCTTACGCATAAAAGATTGTACAGGCTCCGTGCGAAGTCTGGGCACGTCAGTGCAATGATTAAGGATTAACGAGAGCTAACTAGAAAAATACTACAAGTTATACTTTTATTTTTATTAACCAGTTAAGAATACGAGTTACCATGTCATGATATAGGTTAGATTCCCGACATTTGTCCCTTTGTTTCTATTGAGACAATGTATTAATGAAACAATCTAGCAAAAGCATGCAGGCATCTCTTCGTACTCCGCAGTCCATCTCCTTTCGCCCGTTCGCACCCAGGGGAATCTTCCAGCTCACCCTTCCCCCAGCATAGGCCTCTTGCCTTCGTCAACCCCAATCTTTGGACTGAGAATGCAAGACTATGGAAAACCGAGACAAAGCTACACCTTCAATGCTCAATCTAACGGAGGTAAGTTCTCACCAATCAGAGCCTCGTGGTCAACCTCTCTTTTCTCTGAGTCTCCATGTTGTAATAGCAATTCTTCGGGAGTCAGACCCAAAGCTAAATTGGCGGGGATCAGACCCGCACTGAGAGCTTGTAATACATAGAAACAGGGACAGACAATTCCCGCACCCGCAGGGCATTTTGTAAAAAAAAAAATCATCACAATCGTCAAAATCACATTCATCAAGGGGAGACATACGTGGGGAATTAACCGACACTAGTTGGGAGAGGTTTGGGGAAGAGCAATCGTTGCTATCTAAAGACGCGTCATCCAAGTACTCGTTCGGATCGGTGGACAAGACCATAGTCTTCGCCGGCGCTTCCTTCGGTTTCCCTACTGCAAAGTACCTTCTCACACACACAAGCACAATAGCTTTCATTAGAATCAGCAACAGCATAATCACAATAATCACTCCTATTGCGGTTAACACCCACGTTACTATTTTCCCACCCCAGGATTGGAACCAAGCGGTTACCCCTAAGTCCTCGAGATCTGGGCCTCCCTGCATGGCAAAGGTGGGAACATTTGAGGTGTCCCCTTGGGCGATTAAGCCTATTCCCCATGTCAGGGCCAATGTCCTACCCAGTAGTCCCATCTTTGGGTTCATTGTGGAAGGCCAATTTGCAGTGAGTGGCGTGTATCCAGGAAGTCTTACCCTTGCAGAAGACTGCGGTTGGTGTGGTCAATAATACCTGCAGAGGCCCAATCCACCGTGGCTCGAGGGCGGTCTTCCTGGTGGTGTTTTACCAGTACCTGGTCACCCGCCTTTAAGTTGTGGATGGCGTTGTCTGTTGGTTCCGGCAACGCCTGTCTTACTCGTGCGTGGATGCTCCATATTTCACTGCAGTGTGTGGCCGAAGGCACCTGGTAGTGGTGGACACCTGGTAGACCAGCCCACCTTGGGTGGGGGCTGTGTTTCCTCCTGAAGTTCCTGATCAGAACCAAGTTCCCTGTAAATGGACACTTTTGACAGTTTTCATTAGTTTTGCACATAAAGACAACACGTCATCATTCAGGTGGTGAACATTTACCCAGCTTGCCTATGGGCTGTCGGTCGCACCACCAGCAGCTGCCAACCACCATGATGTCCCCTTGCCCATGGCCCGGTGGCCACGATGCCTCCAAAACTCCCAAAAAAGGAACCAGACCAAGCGTAGAACCGTGACGCCACAACCACGACCCTAATGACGTCATTGCCAACAACACGGCCACAACATAAAAGGAGATCATCAACATCTCCACACTCGCCACCCGTGCGTTCTCCACAATGATAATTCCCTTGCAGGTCAAAGGTGTGCATTTCGCACCTTTGACAGCATTTCACAGCACTAGAACTTTAATCCTCCTCATTACACATCTCATTAAAATCCATGTCTTGTCAAGCAATGTGCGACTCCGCAATGTGTGCTCCATCCTAGGATAGCCATTAAAATTCCATGGTGTCCTTTGTTGAGAGTAGGTGGGTTATCGCCGGCACTCTGAACAAATTCCCTATTCTTGCTCTGAACTCTCGCCTAAACGCTCATCCGAGCGCCCACCCTACCGAACTCGCATCTGCACAGCATCACAAGACCATGAACCACCCCGACCGATCTGCAGCCTGTCAAGGACAACAACCGCCCGCAGACATGTGCGGGGGATGAAGGTGGGGGCTCCAAACGAGATACCGACATTCCAATTGATCGATCGATCCTAACAGCAAGGCCCACAAAACGATCTTCAACAGGACAGACACATCCACCGAGCCACCATCTTTCGTTCACAAATTATGTACGCAATTTTAGCCTGCCCCAAAATTTTTATTTTGTCCCAGTTTAAGCCCCTGTCATGCCGTTGAATTATCACCCAGTGGGTTGACTCAGCCTGTCATCCTTTCAAGGTTAGCAAAATGAGTCATGCCTTTCGCAACACACCAACAGACTCGATCCGGACTCAGACTCCAACCAAAATCCAATTAACTCTGATTTCACTCCCATGCGAGCAGAACTTTATACCTCCCTCTCCCAGAACGCTCGCTCCTATTCGTTGAAACCCAGCTCCAAGTTCATTGGCTAGCCCCAATATACGACTTTTCAGAATTTCCTAATTCTCTTTCCCAATCCGGCACACAAACTGTTCATTGATGCTACTTCTCAAACAAAAATTCCAGATGCCGCAACAAAGAATACAGCAATTGCAAAAGATCGGGTCAAACCCACAAACCTAACGCCACCTAGAACCCCTTCGTGTACATCACCACACGATTGATTCGCAGCACATGCGACACAAACTCACATCACGTGTGGCTATTCATCACACCACGTGATCCCTTGATTCACCGTGCATTCAAATAAGCGCCGCACCCAGCATGCCCCGCGAGTGATCCACACTGCACCCAGCATCGCGGCTCGCTCCACGAGTGATACACGTCGCGCACACAGCCTGAATTCGACTAACACGCTGGATCTACATCGAACCTCAATGAAAATTCAATTAACCCATCCAAGTTTCTTCTCACAATACAGTGCTCGAGATTACTTTGACGATCGCTTGACGCCGCGATCAATTTAAAGCAACACCGTGATCAATTGTGGCTCAATCCAACGGACACCACCAAGACGACGACCCTCGGATAGACGTTAAAATCGGCATACCCAGCACAGATTTCCGCACGTCAAGCAGGCGAATCACAGCCTCAAATTCTCCGCACATATTCACAGACGAGGGCATTCTTGGCGAGGGCACAATCATTTGGCCGGCCGATACGCCGCATCCTGGAGCACACCACAACCTCATCCATCCATGTTCCTTCCGCACCATTCAAGATACGTACACAGTCAAGCACCCATTTTAGCCCACGAACGGCTGATTCAATACACAACGCCGCACTTATTTACACCTCAACCTTCATACACAAGTACACACGAAGGAAGGAAACCCACTATCGGACATTATGTATTCATTCATTCCAACAAAGATCATTCCATTCAAGCCCGTCTTGGACAAGGGGCATGGGGGGGGGGTGGGGGAGGTTGGGTGGGTCTGGTCTCAAGAAGGATGTGGGATGGCGCGGGGTGTTGGGGATGTGAAGAGGGTATTGAAGGGGAGGTGGGTTGACGGGGATCCTCTCCTGCTACAAATCCTACTACATCCTGTCCTCCCTTTACTTGACTGGGAATTCCAATCCTACTCCAGGAAGATCCACTTTTCTGAAGATTCCTACCTGCCTCCCTGTCTCTCTTGAGATGACCTGTCCTGTCTGTTCTTTTTCTCCTTTGTTCCAGTACTATTTCTGCCAAGCTAGCCTGTTTAGCAGTAGTTTGTCCAACTCAATTTTTTCCTGGTCTCTAATTGACCTAACCTTGTAGTTTTCCTCTACCCTGCCAAGCCTACCTGCTTTGCAGTCGTTTGTCACTTCCCTACTTCTAACTCAACTGGTGCAAGCTTCATCTCGCCACCAGGAGTTCCTGCCTTCTGGCCATTTCCCTCGGGGTATTTTGTCAGTACAGCCCTTTTCTTGAGAACCTCACTTGCCTCGCTTGGTCTTACCAATCTTCTCTCTGGCTGTCCTTCCTGGGGAAGTTCTTGGTCCGTACCCGCAGCACCCTTAAACGCGCAGGACCTCTCAAACCCTCCTCTCTGACGTTCCCCTACCCTTCGGTTGGCAAATAATTCTACCACTTGGGGAAAAAGGCCCCGCCTTTACAAATTTCGTAACTTTCGTTCGAGTCAGAGCACAGACAACTTCAGATGGACACCTCTAAACTCGACGGATGAGGCGGGCAGAATTTAGTACAATTTCGAGCTCAAAAAGGCTCACCTTTAGTCAAATGAGTGCCCGGCCGTGGCCTCGCCCACTTCAGGTCCGTCGAGGATGCGTCCCGCTGAGGCTTCTGAGTCCTATCCTGTCCATGAAGCCAAATGCTGGATCCAAATGGCCGACTCCCGCACCAAAAGCACCCGAGAACATCGTCAAAGCCACTCTGAATACAAGACGTGCTGCCACAGATTTATACAAACAGAATCAAGATAACCGATCGGGCCAGCGAGGTTTTTAACCTTTGAAGAGCCATCTGTCCCGAAACTTGCAATAAAAACTGGGATGAGATGACAAAGGAGGCTGAGTTTGATTACTTCATCCATGAGATAATTTATGATTGAATTCCATGCACCTCCACAATCGGTTCTCCCTTTGTGTTCAATCTTACAAATAGTACGTGCCACATGGAAAACCGGAAGGCCTACGCATAATAGATTGTACAGGCTCCGTGCGAAGTGCGAAGTCTGGGCACGTCAGTGCGAAGATTAAGGTTTACCGTGAACTAACCAGAAAAATACCACAAGTTATACTTATATTTTTATTAACCAGTTAAGAATACGAGTTACCATATCGTGATATAGGTTAGATTCCCGACACATACACACACACACGATTTGTGCTATATGCGGCGGCTTCAGAGTGCACGACACATTTGATGGGGCGAAGCGTCGTGCACATGGCGCCTGAAGTGGAATGGATAAAATCACAAACTGGTCAAACAAGTGGAACATGTCTTTCAATCCTGACAAATCTCACACTCACTTTGTCTTTTTGTAAAGACCGTCTGGACAACACTCCCATCTATTTTCTCAACAATCCTCTTGAAGAAGTTCTGTCACTCAAGCTTTTGGGTCTCACTATCTGCCATGATCTTTCCTGGGAAAACCGCATTTCCAAGTTGGCCTCCAAAGCCAGTCGCCGACTGGGCATCCTCCGTCGTGCGAAGTACTCTCTGGGCACTTCTGAGTTCCTCACCACATACAAGGCTTTCATCCACAGCTCAATGGAATACTGCTCTCCACTCTGGGCCGGTGCTCCTGCCTCACACCTAGCTCGTCTTCACGCGATTGAAACCAAAGCGTTCAGAATCATTGGAATCTCCCGCGATGAAGCTGATTCTGAGGGCCTTTCTCTCTCACCGCAGGCAGGTAGGTGGTCTTTCTGTCTTCTACCGACTCCTCTCCGGCCGAGCTCCCCCTGTTCTGTCTGTGCTCTGTCCCCCAAATATTCCTACAGGTCGTACAAGATCTGCCAGCAACCCTCTTATGGTTAAACTGCCAAAATCAGGACTCTCTGCTCAACTTCACTCTTTCATTCCTCTTTTCTCCCACCTCTGGAACAAACTCCCTCACTCTCTTCAATCCCACTTCACCCTCCAGGTCTTTAAAACAGCTGTTCACCACCATCTCTTGTCTTCCCCCATCCAAAACGTCAATCTTTTATACCGCCGTTAAAACGCCCAAAATCCATCTCTTTCAATCTCCAACTTTTTTCCTGCAATTCCGAGTGGTGTCAATTTGTTTCATACCATGTACCCCTTAACCCCACCCTACCCCTCCCACCCCCATCCCCAATCCTCCACCGGCCCTCTCTCTTCCACAGATCTCTCGATGCCCTTGTTCTTTATTGTTGTTGTGCATGTGTGCTTCCATCTCTCTCTTCTTGTCTCCCGCTCCCTTTATTACATGTTTATGTGTCCGTTTGTTTTTTGTGTTTTGTGTGTTAACTCTTACACAAGCCTGAGGTTTGGTGGACCCGAGTAGAAAGGGGGGCGTGAGAAAGATGGGGACCTGTGGTGGAGATGCACACACACACACACACACACACACACACACACACACACACACACACACACACACACACACACCTGCATGGGTCGTGATTTGCATGTACACGCACGATTATAGTACATACATAAGTTTGGTTTTGGCTTTGCTTTTCCTTTGGCATGTTTTATTTGTTTTGTGTGACATCATATGCTGTGTATTGTATGCACACGTTATTTTTTATGTGTTATATACACATATACATATTGTGCATATGTTGTATTGTATACACATGTTATGTGGGGCATGCTGTGCAGTAGTATGTTTTCTCCATGTGACTTGTGTGTTACATATCGCACATATTTTGTGTGCGCACATATACATACGTGTATGTACATATTTGCACACACACGTCGGAGGGCTCCATTCCACCTTCTCAAAATTCGTTGGCGCACGGATTCATAAACAAGGGTGGTGGGGAATTGGATGCTCTTCATGGAAGATAAAAATAATCGGAACCCCACTTGGAGTTCAAGAAAACCTGTTTGTACGGATATTCATCAAATGCATTCGAATCAATTTCTCTCACACTTCCTGTTTTGATGTTAACGAACTTCAGCCACTTGACATTGGAACCTGCGATGATTTTCACGCATATCAGGAATCCTAATGATCATGAGTCTAAATGTGCTGGTGCTCGGCTACTTGGGTGATGTTCCCAGTTTGAGACCGACTTGGTTTCGTGGTGGGAGACTGTGTACTTTGTGCCAGGCTAGTGGGATCTATATATATATATAATGGCAGGAATTTTTAAGTCCAACTTTTGTTGCCATGTTGACAAATGGAAGTCCAAAAAAAGAAACGAACCTCCACGGCTGCGCGTGCTTGTTTGGGGAAGAAATTGTGACCTCGCCACTTCGGTTTGGAAGCATTTTCTTTTATTGCTGCCGAATTGGTCTATGGTACAATGTCAAGACTCAAACAAAATAATTACGGTACTCGACATATCAACTGAAATTGAAAACTTGTCAAACAGGTGGGCTTGCTGTTCCTTTTTGAAACGCCTGCCAAAATTGGCTGCAGTCGAACGTCTGGCATCAGCCAAAAATGTTTCCCAGCCTTCCGCGGCCACCCTACTCGGAAGGTATTGATAAATCGGCCACCCTACTCGGAAGGTATTGATAAATCGGCCACCCTACTCGGAAGGTATTGATAACCGGCCACCCTACTCGGAAGGTATTGATAAATCGGCCACCCTACTCGGAAGGTATTGATAAATCGGCCACCCCACTCGGAAGGTATTGATAAATCGGCCACCCTACTCGGAAGGTATTGATAAATCGGCCACCCTACTCGGAAGGTATTGATAACCGGCCACCCCACTCGGAAGGTATTGATAAATCGGCCACCCCACTCGGAAGGTATTGATAAATCGGCCACCCCACTCGGAAGGTATTGATAACCGGCCACCCTACTCGGAAGGTATTGATAACGGGCCACCCCACTCGGAAGGTATTGATAACGGGCCACCCCACTCGGAAGGTATTGATAACCGGCCACCCCACTCGGAAGGTATTGATAAATCGGCCACCCCACTCGGAAGGTATTGATAAATCGGCCACCCCACTCGGAAGGTATTGATAAATCGGCCACCCCACTCGGAAGGTATTGATAACCGGCCACCCTACTCGGAAGGTATTGATAAATCGGCCACCCTACTCGGAAGGTATTGATAACCGGCCACCCCACTCGGAAGGTATTGATAAATCGGCCTTCCGGCCACCCCACTCCAAAGGTACCAGTATTAATAACAGGCCTTCCAGCCACTCCACTCTGAAAGCATTAATTACCGGCCACCCCAGAAGGTGTTGATAACCAGCCTACCGGCTACCCCACACAAACCAGCTCCCCCACACGAACCGGATACCCCACACTAACTGGTTACCCAACATTAACTGGCTACCCCACATTAACCAGCTACCACACACAAACCGGCTACCACACACCAACCTGCCACCACACAAACCGGCTACCCCATATTAACCAGCTACCACACACAAACCGGCTACCACACACCAATCTGCTACACCACAAACCGGCTACCCCATATTAACCGGCTACCACACACAAACTGGCTACCACACACAAACCGGCTACCACACACAAACCGGCTACCCCATATTAACCAGCTACCACACACAAACCGGCTACCACACACCAACCTGCTACACCACAAACCGGCTACCCCATATTAACCAGCTACCACACACAAACCGGCTACCCCATATTAACCAGCTACCACACACAAACCGGCTACCACACACCAACCTGCTACACCACAAACCGGCTACCCCATATTAACCGGCTACCACACACAAACTGGCTACCACACACAAACCGGCTACCACACACAAACCGGCTACCCCACACAAACCGGCTACCCAACATAAACCGGCTACCCCACACTAACTGGCTACCCAACATTAACCGGCTACCACACACAAACCGGCTACCACGCACAAACCGGCTACCACACACTAACCGGCTACCACACATTAACCGGCTACACCACACTAACCGGCTACCCCCAAATTAACCGGCGACACCACACTAACCGGCGACCCCACACTGAAGGTGTTAATGACTGCCCTAACAACTACCCCCACACGTTTTAATTAAGCAAATAACATCCCAGCATGATTAGGGTCATGTATAAAAATGCTGCACAGACCCGGTTGCCTATAATTTTGGCTAGCATGGCTGCAAGAGTAGCAGGGCCTCGGTTCTCACCTTGGGCAGACTGTTAGCCTGTTGTGTTTGTCTTGCGTGCTTTTTATTTCCCCATCTTGTATATTTGTTTATCTTGTACTTTTTCTCCTGTTAGTCCTGCGTGTTCGTTCGTCTTACACTTCCTGCTTTTCCCAGGTCTTCCCAATGTCTGGAGGGGCCTCACCCTTCAGGTAGGTAGGTTATCCTCGCGTCTCTAAACTTACCATCTTCCTCTCCCTCATTTCTCGTGTCGTCTCCACACCTCCCCAGGACTCTGGCATGGCGAGCAGGCACCATAACTGCATCCGTTTCAGGTTCGTGGAGGAGGGACCCGTTCCGCCAAGCGAGGTATTTGGACAGACGGTATTGTTGGGCACACCAGATTTTAAGGCTGAGGATCTTTACTGCCTCATCTCCTGGGCTAATGAATTTGACATGTCCTTCCAGTGTACTGTGGGATTTTCCGAGTTTTAGGTGTGGTGGACCGCAGCCCGGTCAGCTGGGTCTCCGGCTGACAGGGCGGTCGAGGCCTTCTCTGACCATGAGGGTCGTGACGGTCTGCCTCTACAATGAGAGTGTTTGCGATTCCGATGTGCAGTGCTGGTCGTCTCGTCATGTTGAAGTGAAGACCCCACCGTAGTTTATCCAAAATGGTTTGGGTATATGGACTGAAGCTCAGCTGCATTGTGTCGAGTGCCAGATCAAGGATGATGGCACGGTTAATCACTTCTCTGATGGGATAATAATTGGGATGGACCATGGGCAGGTGTATTACTTGGGTCAGCTGAAATTATGCCGCAGGTGCGGCCAACTGGACCACTTTGTGTCTGTGTGTAAATAACTGTTTTGCTCACAGTGTGGCCAGTTTGGGCATTTGAGGGTGCGCTGCACCTCTCGGGTGCGCTGCACCTCTCAGGTGCAGTGTAACTTATGTGGAGCGATGGAGTGCACCTTCTTCCCCTGCCCGCAGAGCCAAACGAGCAAGATGCGTGTGTCTGTGGGTGAGGGTGTTGCTCCCCTCCCGGGTCCAACAAAGCGGCTGTGGCTGGATTGCCTATTTCATTCCTCCCCCGCAGTAAAAAAAAGAAGAGGAGGGAGAAAAAGGGGAGGAGGGCAGAGTGGAGGCTGGGGTCCCCTCACCCCAACCAGCACTGAACCAGAGTGTGGAGTCGGTGCTGCCATTGTTATTCCCCCTCCTCAGAGAGCAAAACAAGGAGTGGAGAGAGAGGAGGGGTATGGCAGGGCAATGACGCGGTTGCGTTGGCCACTGAAACCGCTGAAGGGAGAGGGGAGGAAGGTAACGGCTCCTCCTCCGGCTATGAGGACACTGACACTGATGCAAGTGGATGGACCACGATGAAACGCCGAACCGGGAGAAAGGAAAAGCCCCCCTGAACCGAGGCCCCAGGCCTATTTATAAAAAACACAATTTTTTTTTTTTTTTTTTTTTGTTGTATACAAGATCGAGGCTCGTGAAAGAGCGAACATTAATCACACAGAAAGACAAACAGACACACAAAACAAATAACATCGGGAGCGGTAGACAAGATGGGGAGAGAGGGGGAAGGACACAAACACAACATTTGAGAGCAGGGACCGAGAGACATGGAGACATCGAGAGAACTGTGGGAGGGAGAGGGCTTTGGGGGAGGCATGGGAAGGGGGGGGGGTGGGAGAGGTATAAAACATATGGACACTGCCAAGACTTCCAGGAAAGAAGTTGGAATTTCAAACAAGGTGGATCTGGGGTGAATTAGTGGGGGTAGAAAAGATCAAGGTTTTGGATGGGGGAAGATAAGAGATGGTGGTGAACAGCTGTTTTGAAGACCTGGAGGGAGGAGTGTGATTGAAGTGAGTGTGGGAGTTTGTTCCACAGGTGGGAGAAAAGAGGAATGAAAGAGTGAAGGTGAGCAGAGAGCCGAGATTTCGGCAGTTTAACCATCAGAGGGTTGCTGGCAGATCTTGTGCGACCTGTAGGAATATTTGGGGGACAGAGCACAGAGAGAGCTGGGGGAGCAAGGCCGGAGAGGAGTCGGTAGAAGACAGAAAGACCACCTACCTGCCTGCGGTGAGTGAGTGAAAGGCCCTCAGAGATAGCTTCATCGCGGGAGATTCCAATGATTCTGAAAGCTTTGGATTCAACAGCGTGAAGCCGAGCCAGGTGTGAGGCAGGAGCACCAGCCCATAGGGGAGAACAGTATTCCATTGAATACTGGAATAGTGGAAATGGCTATAAAGGGGAAGAGCATCAAGGAGGCGATTATTGGGCTGCACAGCTTCTAGGATGACTGAGGGAAAACATTCGGAGGTTCAGGTGTATATATATATATATATATTTTTTTTTTTTGTATACTGAATCGAGGCTCGTGAAAGAGCTAACATTTACTTCACAAACAAATCAACCAGACAAACAAAATATATAAAAAGAGGGAGCAGAAGACAAGAGAAGGGGAAGCACACAAACACTTGAGAGCACACAACATTTAAGAGCAGGGAGATGTGTGGGAGGGAGAGGGCTTGGGGGGAGGAGGCGTGGGAAGGGGGGGGGGGAGAGAGAGAGAGAGAGATAGAGGAGATATAGATAGAGGAGAGAGAGATAGAGAGAGAGATAGAGAGAGAGAGGCCAATAGTCAGGTGTATTCCTGACCAGATCACTTCGGACCCCCTCTCCCCTCTCCAATCCTGGTCCCCGCTTTTCTTGCTCCCCGCGAGGAGGCCCCTGGTCCCTCATTCGTGCCAACCTCCTAGGAGCGGCAGAGGCAAAGGGGATAAACATGGGAAGGGGTGAGCTTTGGGGTTTGTTTTTTAATTTGGTGGATGGAATTGATTTATGGCCGGATTTTTGTTTACTTTTATTCTTATTTACTTGTTTGATTATTTTGCTTTTGATTTATTGTCATTTATTTGTTTATGATTATGGCTTTGATTTCTGGTTTCAAGTTTTTGATGTTTTTTTTTTACCTTTTGTTTTAATAAACTAGAGCAATGCGACTGTGTCGCCAATGTGCTTCCGCATATGAGGCATGACATCGTAGGTCACATGGTTTGGCAGCCATATTGGATTTAACCTAAAACCTTAAAAAAACATCTTCTCCCAAACCACCAAATCGATTGACTCAAAACTTTGTGTCATTGACTAGGCATGGCGATATATTGAGTAACGAGGGCATCCACAATGGGTAGATGCCCTCGTTCTGTCCTATAAAATAAACAACTTTGATTTAAATCCCTTCAGCTGTTTTCAAGTATCATTTTCACCAGCAATGACAGGTTTCACATCGATCGGTGAAGCGGTTTCCGAGAAATATTTTTTACGATTATTTGCTTTTAATCCAAGATGGCTGCCATACCACCTGACCTATGATGTCACAATTATCATAAAAACATTCTGCATGGGTGTCAGTCCAACCCTGAAAGTTTCATCTCAATCGGACATATGGTTGCTGAGAAAAAACGAGGTTTAGCCCGTACGTCTACGTTTAGCACGTAGATGGCCCAACGCCCCATTAACTATCTTACATTGGTGTTTCCAAATTTTTTTGTCCACTACCTGTACATGATATGCAGGACAGCTGAGATAGGGTACTTTTCAATCAACTATTTGGACATTAATATGGGCATATGGATTGTGTGCAGGTACCAGCAACCAGGAGAGATGTCTCCTGATCAGGACCTGCACCTTGTCGGGAGACATTCTTCTTGATCGCTGATACCTGTGGCCATGCCAACGTCACCTGGACACGAAACGGGTGGATATCGTCTACATGAAATGTCCCATGTATGTGAGTTAATTATCTGGCAGACTTTTAAAGTCAAAACTGAATGACCTTTTGGTGCAGCTTACATTTGGTGTAAATTGCGATAAGTTGTCCTTCAATGAGCCTCTCGGGTTGGCTGATGGAAAACAAAGGTAAAGGTACTGTGCGAATGTGAAAAAGGTACAGAATTGAATAGGTTTACCTGAGCCTCATTGGTCCCTCCAGGTTTATTATAAGACCTTCGTGATGGAAATTTATACAAATGAAAAAAAAACCTCAATCAATATGTAGGCATTTGAAAATTTTAATCACGTTATGATACATGAATGAAACTTGGCATTGATGTGTGCCTATCGATACACTTTAAATCCGGTCGATTAGCCAATTCGGAAATTGAACATGGCGGCCATTGTTTTCCCATAAATGGCGCCAAAATTGCTAAAAAGTGCCATAAACTTCTTGAGATAATTGAAAACTTTAACGACCTCTTATAGATAAATATGTAGTTCTGTGACTTTGTATTGATACTTGTACATCTTAAATTCATCATTAACTCGAACGGTACTCGGTAGAGAGCATACCTCAACCTGGCTGAACAGTTTATGATTTAAATCCCACTGATAAGCCGGATCTGGATTCGGACCTGAACCAAAATCGAATCGTCTTGTTCTCGTCACCAAACCAACTCGTTCACAAAGTTTAGTCATAACTTATCCACAGTACATCGCTTTTCATCCGATCTCCCAATGGTGAAGAATCGCTTAAAAAATTATACAATCCGGATCCGGATCTGCACCAAAATCGAATCATTTCGTCCTTGTCACAGACACTACCTCTCCGCCAAATTTCGTCCGAATCCGTCCACAACTTTTTGAGATATCTTGTTTACAGACAAACAGATAGACAGACAGGGATGAAAACAGAACTTTCATCCATCCACCTTCGGTGGCGGAGGTAAAAAGTCTATGGCGCATTTTAGCAATTTTGGCGGCCATGTTGAATGTTCGAGTTGGCTAATCGACTGGATGTAAAGAGTATCTATAGAAACACATCGCTGCCAAGTTTCATGTTTGTATCCCAACGTGAACGGTGTTTTGTGTACGCCCCTAGCTATATATATATATATATATACTAGATGATGATAGCGGTTCTACGCCGGTGGAAATCTGAGTAAATGGATGGGGAGGGGGAGTGGGTGAGATCGGGTAGAATGTGTGGGAGCTATGCCTGGTCGCCATATATATATATTTATTTATATATACATATACACTCCATTCAGATAATTCGCACAGGATAGACTTTGCCATACACAATGTCCTCGTTGCGTGTCTATGGTGAAAAACCCTGGAGGATATTTCAAATATCCCTGTTGGAGCTCCAGTTCACTCACCAAGCAGCTCGCTAGCGCTTGCCAAGCAAGCCGTTCCTTATCAACGGTTTCGAATGGAGCTCTTCAAGGCACTTGGCGAGCGCTCCGCAAGAAACTTGGTAAATCAACACAGCCGCGGGGAAGGCTGGGTAAAGTGGGCGTGTCTTGCTGCAAGTCGTCGGTGGAAAAGCAAGTTCAGGACGAACATCGTCCACATCGTTTGTCAAGGGGTGTCGTGAACGTGTACGTGTACGTGTACGTGTACGTGCACGTGTTCGTGTCGTGTAGGCATGCGGTGTCTGTGTACCTGCACTGACTGCTTTGAAAAGATTCGCTCCAAGGTGCTGACACCTGCGTTGTCGGGACGATCTGCTGCGTGAGGACATTAAGCAAAAGGTACAGGTGAGTCGGTTTAAGTAATTAAATGAAGGCGGCTTATTTCGAAAGGTAAAAATTAATTTACAACCGTCGCGTTAATTAGAGTGCAGCTCTCATTTGAGGGCGATGTATGGGAGAGGTCTGCTGCTTGCATGTCCCGTTAAAATGGTCTTGCTCCCTGGCCCCTCTCCACGCAGCGAGCCGGTGTAATGTTACCGAGTGTCTATATCTACGCACGGCTGTCCGAGGAAACTGACGTCCAACTCTAATGTTCTTTTCAGGCTGCAGCTGTCCGGTTGACCCCCCTGTGGGGTCCAGTGCATGGGAAACTGCCAGCCCATCGGAATTCGGCTGCAGCGGTGCAGCACATACGTGGTCTCACGTCCTTTTGATCGCGACGCGCTCATGCTGTCGCGTCTCTTGGGGATCCTGGTCCCTCTCATCTTCGTCACGCTCGTGGTCATCGCCCTGTACTATGTGGTGGAAACCCTGGTGGCGCCGGCAGAGGGAACGTCGCAACCGTCTTTGCAGTACAATGGCCACACTCCCAGACCACCAAACGCCTCGGCAGAATTAATGTTTCTGAAGGTCTTGCCTCCGTCGACTTGATTCGGTTTTAGTGCAAGACGTACTGGGAGCTCACGGGTCGGTACTGGGTGCGCACTTCACCCGTATCCCTGACCCTGAGATCCACCATGCGAATGGCCAGAGGCAATATGTGCAAGAATCCATCGGGATTGAAGGAGGCAGGCTAACCAGAAGAAGGAAAAGAGGCATTCATTGAATTTTTTTATTCATTGCTCAATGCCCATCACAGTGATGCGTTGGTGGCACACATCTACATATTACATATGCCAATATCACCCGCTCCCCTATTTTCTCCCTCTAACCATGTATTCCGACTTGTTTACCGGGTATTGCCCACTTTGCAAGTGACATCTTTGTGAAAGATGGAAACTCAGTAAATGAATGTTTGATTATTTATTTATTTTGCCCCTTCTTGTCTGACTCGTATCGTGCACAGCAACTTTACCGCATTTGCGCCGAACATGGACCCCGTTTCCTTGGAAATATGATGCCAACAGGTCAGGGTATTCAGGTGAAGTCCGCATCCCAACTGGGGTAGCTGAATAAGATTTTCTTGACTTTGATTTTTTTTCACATTCTGTTGTGTTACAGCCTGAATTTAAAATGGGTTCCGCCTCCTTCAATGAATGTCGGCATTTTTAAAGATGGTACGCACCGCAGTCAGAGGCAAACTTAATAACCCGGCAACATCAACAGCACGTTTACCAACAACCATTCGAAGGATAACGTTGAAGGAGCCGGGCCTCCCACGTCGATCGGAAGAATGGACGCGACAAAAAGCTAGAATTCATCTGAGTTGCTTTAATGAAATCAAACACTCAGGCACTCTGAAAAACCGTTTATCAGTCAGCAATATATATCTATTCCGCCAGGGGGTTTGCCCAGGCCCGGCGCCAGGGGGCGTGGCCCAGCGTCCTGGCTGCGGCCTGGCAAGTTGAGGGCGAGCCTGGGCGTCCTGGACGAGCCCGGCATGGTGATCGCTCCGCGTCCTTGATAGGTGCAAGGCGATTGTGAAAACTCAGCGGCAGCCGCTACACACGTCCCCCCAGAATCGACTTGCACCGGCAGGGTCAATTTGAGGGGGGTCCTGATGACCCGGCCGAAGCGACCCCTGGCGGGTCGTGGGAGGGGGTCCGGTGAGGTGGTGGGCGGTCGAGTGGGGGGCACCGTGGACGGGGGACGGCCTCGCCGCGGCGGAAGGGCCACCCGTGGTGGGTGGTCGACGTCCACGTGCGCCGGCTTGAGGCGGTCCACAGCAATCCGGTCCGACCTGCCGCCGATGTCGATGACGAACGACTTGTCGTCCCGTCGCAGCACCCGGAAGGGCCCGTCGTACGGCGGCTGGAGTGGCCACCGATGTGCGTCGTGACGCACAAAAACATACTCCGCTGTGCGGAGTGCTGGGGGGACGTAGGACTGGGGGTCACCGTGGTGGGATGTTGGCACGGGGGCAAACCGTCGGGCGGCCTCCTGGAGGTCCGAGCGTTGGTGAGCTGCGGACCAGGGACTGGTAGCGTCGGGCACAAATTCGCCCGGGACGCGTAGCACCTGGCCATAGACAAGCTCGGCGGTGGATGCCTGGAGGTCCTCCTTGGGGGCCGTGCGAAGGCCCAAAAGGACCCACGGCAGCCGGTCGGCCCACCCGACGTCTTGAAGGCCGGCCATGAGCGCGGCCTTCATGGAGCGGTGGAATCGCTCGCACAACCCGTTTGCTTGGGGGTGGTAGGCCGTAGTACGGTGGAGCTTGATCCCTAGGTTGCCGGCGACCGCGCCCCACAGCTCGGAGGTGAACTGTGGACCGCGGTCTGACGAGATGTCCGCCGGTGCGCCGAAGCGGGCGACCCAGGTGGCGATGAAAGCCTGCGCCACGTCGGCGGTGGTGGTGGAGACGAGGGGAACGGCCTCCGGCCACCTGGTGGTCCTGTCCACCATGGTGAGCAGGTGTGTGAACCCCCGTGACGGGGGGAGGGGGCCCACCAGATCCACGTTGACGTGGTCGAACCGTCGTTCGGGCACGGTGAAAGGTGCCAGCGGGGCCTGGGTGTGTCGGTGGACCTTGGCCCGTTGGCAGGCCGTGCAGGCGCTGGTCCAATCGCGGACGTCCCGACGAAGGCCGTGCCAGACGAAACGCGCCGACACCAGCTTCTGGGAAGCTTTCCGGCCCGGGTGGGAAAGACCGTGGAGGGAGGCGAAGATGCGGCGTTGCCAGGCGACGGGCACGATGGGGCGAGGCTGGCCTTGGGAGACGTCGCAGAGCAGGACAGTGTCCGCGCAGGGGATGTCGGCCAGGCGGAGGCCCGTGTCCGCCGCCCGGAGGGCTTGCACCGTGGTGTCGGTGGTTTGGTCCGCCGCCATAAGCGCAAAATCCACGCCCAGGTGGACCGCGTTCGCGCTGGCCCGGGAAAGACAGTCGGCCACGGCGTTGTTTTTGCCGGCGACGTGCCGGATGTCCGTGGTAAACTCCGACACGGCGGAGAGGTGGCGCTGTTGGCGGGCCGACCATGGCTCCGTGACCTTGGCCATGGCGTAAACCAACGGCTTGTGGTCGACGAACGCCGTGAAAGGTCGGCCCTCCAGGAGGTGGCGGAAATGGCGGCCGGCCAGGTGTAGACCGAGGAGCTCCCGGTCAAACGTGCTGTATTTGAGCTCGTTCGGCCGGAGCTGCCGGCTGAAAAAAGCGAGTGGCTGCCAAACCCCGTTCACCCATTGCTCATGTACGGCGCCCACCGCGTAGTCGGAGGCATCCGTGGTGAGGGCGATGGGAGCGTTGAGCACCGGGTGAGCGAGCAGTGTTGCGTCGGCGAGGGCCCGCTTTGAGCCTTGGAAGGCCGCATCCATTGCTGCGGACCAGGCGATGTCGTGCTTGGCCGGCATGCCCCGGAGGGCTTCGTAGAGGGGCCGCATAAGCTGAGCAGCGCGGGGCACGAAGCGGTGATAAAAATTCACCATTCCCAGGAATTCCTGCAGGGCCTTTATGGTGCGGGGACGCGGGAACGTGGTGATGGCCTCGACCTTGGTTGGCAGCGGCACGGCCCCGTTCTTGGTGATGTGATGGCCCAAAAAATCAACGGCCGTCGTGCCGAAGTGGCATTTGGCCGGGTTGACGATGAGGCCGTGCTCGCTGAGGCGCTCGAACAGTGTCCGGAGGTGGAGGAGGTGCTCGGCCCGGGACGTGCTGGCGACGAGGATGTCGTCCAGGTAAACGAAAAGGAACGGCAGGTCACGCAGCACGCCGTCCATCAAGCGCTGGAACGCCTGAGCCGCGTTCTTGAGACCAAACGGCATCCGCAAGAATTCGAATAAGCCGAACGGCGTGATGACTGCCGTTTTAGGGACGTCGGCCGCCCTGACAGGTACCTGGTGATATCCCCGTATGAGGTCAATTTTCGAAAAAATGACCCGTCCCGCCAGACGGGCGGAGAAGTCTTGGATATGCGGGATCGGGTATCTGTCGGGGGTGGTAGCGTCATTGAGACGGCGGTAGTCGCCACACGGGCGCCATCCACCCCCTGGCTTTGGCACGATGTGCAGTGGCGAGGCCCACGCGCTATCGGAGCGCCGCACGATGCCGAGGTGCTCCAACGCGTCGAATTCGGCCTTCGCTACGGCGAGCTTGGCTGGGTCGAGGCGGCGGGCCCTGGCGTAGACCGGCGGGCCCGTGGTTGGTATGTGGTGCTCGATCCCATGCCGTACTGCGACGGCCGAAAACGTCGGCCGCGTGAGGGCCGGGAACTCCGTGAGCAGGCGAGCAAACTCGTTCGCCGCCGGGACGGCGCATGCCAGCTCGGTCGGCGCGGAGCTGCTCAATGTGCATACCAGGGAGCTGAAGGTTTCAGCGTTGATTAAACGACGCCGTTGGACGTCCACCAGCAGTCCGTGTGCGCAGAGGAAGTCGGCGCCTAGCAGAGCCACGGGCACGTTGGCGGTTACAAACGTCCAAGCAAAGCGTTGGCCGCCGAAGCAGAGGGTGACGTTGCGCGGGCCGAAGGTGCGGATACTCGATCCGTTGGCCGCAACTAAGGAGGGGCCGCAAACCGCGGATTGCCTGTCCTGGTCAGAGGCGGGTATGACGCTCAGTTGGGCGCCGGTGTCGCACAGGAAGCGCCGTCCGGACGCTTTATCCGTGATGAACAGTAAGTTGCCCGTGTGGCCGGCGCTCATGGCTGGTAATGAACGCCGGCCCGGCCGTTTCCCGGCCTGCCGAAGGTGCACGGGGGTCTGCATGTCCGGGCCTTCTGTCCGAACCTGGCATGATAGTAACACCACGCTTGGTCAGGTGGAGGCCTCGGTCGTCGTGCCAGAGGTGGTCGGCTCGGTAGAGCGGCCGCCAATGGCGTCGGCAGTTCGGCCGTCGACCGTGCCGGGTGCTCGGGCGCCCTGGGTGTTGCGTCGGACGGCGGTGGGTCCCATGTCGCCGCTACGATGCGCTGTCCTGCGGCGGAGATCTTGTCGGCTTCTCTGGCAAGGGCCCGGGGATCTGTGATCGTCGTGCTTGCCAGGGCGAGGCGTACCGGGTTAGGCAGCTGACGGAAGAACAGCTCCCGGAACAGGAATGCCGGAGAGTGCTCGCCGAGCAGTGAAAGCATGTAGTCCATGCGCTCGGAAGGGCGCGTGTCGCCGAGCTCAGGCAGATCGAGCAGGCGCCGTGCGCGTTCCGCCGATGGGAGGGCGAAAGCATCGAGGAGCAGCTTCTTAATCGCGCCGTATTTGTCAGCGGCTGGCGGGCTTTCGAGGAGGCTCAGGGCGCGGGCCGCGGTAACCGACCCGAGCGCAGCTACCACATGGTGGAAGCGGGTGTCGTCGGCCGTGATGCCTCGCAGGGCGAACAGGGACTCCGCCTGTGCGAACCAAACCGCCGCGTGAGCCTCCCAGAAGGTAGGCAGTTTAAGGGCGACTGCCGTGTCCATGTCGATAGGTCACCAATGAAGGAGCCGGGGCTCCCACGTCGATCGGAAGAATGGACGCGACAAAAAGCTAGAATTCATCTGAGTTGCTTTAATGAAATCAAACACTCAGGCACTCTGAAAAACCGTTTATCAGTCAGCAATATATATCTATTCCGCCAGGGGGTTTGCCCAGGCCCGGCGCCAGGGGGCGTGGCCCAGCGTCCTGGCTGCGGCCTGGCAAGTTGAGGGCGAGCCTGGGCGTCCTGGACGAGCCCGGCATGGTGATCGCTCCGCGTCCTTGATAGGTGCAAGGCGATTGTGAAAACTCAGCGGCAGCCGCTACAACGTCTAATTTTACTTCTCAGGTAACACTTTTACAATGCCTCTTAGCCAATCTACAGTACAGTCTGCACAGTAGTTATTTAGGCGATTTTGTGATTTCATGATTTGGTACTTTAGAGATGTATTCTGCCATCTTCATCCGTCTAGTAAATTCTGAAAAAGTTCAAGAATAAAAGGTGTGAATTTTAAAGCGACGTAAATGCAAATTGAAGCGACGTAAATCAGATCGGTTTATTAATAAGGTGACAAGGTATTTGTGAAATTACGTAAAAAGGGAAGATGTAAATCGGGGTGTTACTGTACTTGACAATATAACCATTCGATTCAAACGCATCACACTTATTTTAATTTTGACACAACTTCAGAAATCATTTTAAATAAAACGACTTTACTGTCTGGAAATGATTCCAATATGTGATATGTTAGATAATAGCAGGATGTCTGGGAACGAAGCCAAATCCAGGAAATTCAATAAATCCTACTTGGCACATGCAAAGTGATTTTATGATGTAACTCGGGTGGATCGGCTCGCTCCGCTCGCATCACCACACGTTGTTGCAGAGGCACTGGCTTGTTTTAACTGAGGATAATGACCTGACTGTACGTGAGTTGCTGTGTTGTCATGATATACACCAATCATCATAATACTAAAATACACAATTTGGTGTCTGTCTGACGATTTTTGACCGCGATACATTTGGTCGTTACTTATCCAATTTCAACCAAACTAGACAGGGAGACGAAGGGTCGCACGATGGAGGTTGTAGCGATTTAACTTCACCCCCTCCCCAAAGTAGTTTTCCCCACCAAAGGGGTTGTGTGTTGAGGTGTGTATCCATGTTAAGATAGCTTTGTAGTGGCGTTTTTCCAAAACCGCTTCTAATAACAAAAGTAACAAGAAACAGCAATCGGCGACTGCAGACCCTCGCCAGGACGTGTTTGTGTTGTGTATTTTGTGTGGTTAGCAGCTGTGTTTGTGTGGTTTATTAATGATGTAGATTTACGTTCCATTCAATATGGTTGCTGAACCACGTGACCGATGATGTCATCATTATTTCTTTTCTCCACCAATTTATCCCTAGATGATGCTCAAGAAATTTCATCTTGATCGGATGAAGTTTTGTACTTGTCAAATTATGACGCCATAATGGAGGCACCTATGACGTCATCATTAACATATGTTCCCCATGGGAAGTACTTGACAATGAGCAACGTTTCAATTCTTTCCTCGGAGCGGTTTTGGAGATATAGAAGTGCAGAGTTTTTCGGTTTTTCTAAGATAGTGCCCATACTACATCACCTATGACATCATGATTATTATTTTTTTAAATTCCACAGGAGGAGGTGCTCCAATGGTGAAAATTTATTGGTAATTGCACCAACCGGTGCAGGGAAAAGCACTCACGTTCTGTGCGGACAAACAAACAAGAAAGACGTCGTGCAGAGCACGATCTTTGCAGAATGCACCCCCACCCCCCAAAAAGGTTATGATGGATACATCAAATTGTCCATTTCATTCAGATTTAAATTGACGAACTTCATCAAAGCTCAGTTCAATCAGATTTTGATTGATGATTTTAGAAGTTTGGCCTTTAATTGACCTTTGACCTTTTGACCTCAAATAGTGGTTGCCCAATTCAGTGATACACTATGCAAATACACTTTAGTTTTCAGGTTAATTGGATGAAAAATGACGATTTTAGAAATTTGACCTCAAGATGACATTTGACCTTTGACATCAAAATCAATGGGCTTCTCAGTTGTGACTACCTCTACAACTTCGTAAAGTTTCATGACGATCGGCTTAGTATTGTGACCAGTAGGCGAGTGACAAACAAACAAGAAGACGTCATGTAGAGCATGATACTTGCATAATCCACCCCCCCCTCCCCCCCCCCCCCTGCAAAAAAGATTGCAATTGATCCAGCAAATTGTCCATTTCATCAAGATTAAAATTGACGATCTTGATCAAGCTCGGGTTAATAGGATGAAAAGTGACGATTTATCAAATGAAAATTGTTGATTTTAGAAGTTTGACCTTGTGCTCGCATTTGATCTTTTGACCTCAAAATAGTTGGTTTCCCAATTCAGTGCGGCACTATACAAATGCTGTTCAATTTTCAAGTCAATCGGATGAAAAATGGCGATTTTAGAAAATTTGTCCTCCAGGTGACCTTTGATCTTTGGGGAGAGAGGAGGCTCAATGACCTAAAAATCAATAGGCTTCTCATGTTTTAGGTGTAGTCTTTCAAACGACCTCTACTACTTGGTGAAGTTTCATGATGATCAGTTTAGAATTGTGACCTGCAGGCCGGTGACCAACAAACAGACAGATGGTCAGGTTCACTATGTCAATAAATTATATTTCGTTCAAAATCATGGTAGATTAGCAAACCTATACATTTTTGGAAAGGTTATAGCATAAGGAAACTAAAAATCAATGTTTACATTTGGAGAGATACCTGTATGGCGGCCATTTTGGATTTTCAAAATGGCCACTGTAAAATACATATTTTGTTCTATTTCTGCCTCTAATTACCCTAAAAACTTTTAAAAATATACTAAACCTATATTTTCAGGGACAAGGAATCCAATGAAAGTATCAAATTAGTGCTATGGGGAATGGTAAGACACGAATCAAAGGTTTTGAATTGCAAAATACCGTCTTTATATTCGCGATAAGTTGCATAATCAAATACATGTTATCATTTTGTACAGGCAGTTAATAACATCAAAATGTGTCACAATAATTCATATCACCAAACATACACAGGCAGTCAGCAAAATCATATATACACATGCAGTCAGTATAACTTCACATCTACACAGGCAGTCAATGACAAAATATACACAGGCAGTCAATGGCATCAAACATGCACGATTACAGAATATGCCATTTAGAGTTCGTCATCACTGTCCTGTGTGTCGTATCCGACAATATAGTCCGCATCGTTTTCACAGTCCGTTCCACACAAGCAAAGGTCGGTCAAATTGATTGGCAAATCGAATTGGTCGAATGGTCGATCGAATCGAATCGAATTGGTCGAATGGTCGATCGAAACGATTGGTCGAATGGAATTGGTCGATTGGTCGAATTGGTCGGATTTGGCAAATGTAAACATTGATTTTCAGATTTTCCATGTAATAACGTTTCCAAAAATGTATAGGTTTTTTTTTTTTTTTTTTTTTTTTGTATACAAGATCGAGGCTCGTGAAAGAGCGAACATTAATCACACAGAAAGACAAACCGACACATAAAACATATAACATCGGGAGCGGTAGACAAGATGGGGAGAGAGGGGGAAGGACACAAACACAACATTTGAGAGCAGGGACCGAGAGACATGTAGACATCTGTGGGAGGGAGAGGGCTTTGGGGGGGGGGGGGGGGGGGAGGCAAGGGAAGGGGGCGGTGGGAGAGGTATAAAACATATGGACACTGCCAGGACTTCCAGGAAAGAAGTTAGAATTTCAAACAAGGTGGATCTGGGGTGAATTAGCGGGGGTAGAAAAGATCAAGGTTTTGGATGGGGGAAGATAAGACATGGTGGTGAACAGCTGTTTTAAAGACCTGGAGGGAGGAGTGGGATTGAAGGGAGTGAGGGAGTTTGTTCCAGAGGCGGGAGAAAAGATGAATGAAAGAGTGAAGGTGAGCAGAGAGCCGAGATTTCGGCAGTTTAACCATCAGAGGGTTGCTGGCAGATCTTGTGCGACCTGTAGGAATATTTGGGGGACAGAGCACAGAGAGAGCTGGGGGTGCAAGGCCGGAGAGGAGTCGGTAGAAGACAGAAAGACCACCTACCTGCCTGCGGTGAGTGAGTGAAAGGCCCTCAGAGATAGCTTCATCGCGGGAGATTCCAATAATTCTGAAAGCTTTGGTTTCAACAGCGTGAAGCCGAGCTAGGTGTGAGGCAGGAGAACCGGCCCATAGGGGAGAATAGTATTCCATTGAGCTGCGGATGAAAGCCTTGTATGTGGTGAGGAGCTCAGGTGTGCCGAGGAAGGACTTCGCACGACGGAGGATGCCCAGTCGGCGACGGGCTTTGGAGGCCAGCTTGGAAATGTGGTTTTCCCAAGAAAGATCATGGCAGATAGTGAGACCCAAAAGCTTGAGCGACAGAACTTCTTGGAGAGGATTGTTGAGAAAGTAGATGGGAGGGTTGTCCAGTCGATCTTTTCGGAGAGACATCGTAAGAGTGTGAGATTTGTCAGGATTGAAAGACATGTTCCACTTGTTTGACCAGTCTGTGATTTTGTCCTAGTCTTCAGAGAGTGAGGAGGCTGCAGACTGCCGATCTGAGGGAAGAGGAATGGAGCGGCAGAGAGTGGAGTCATCAGCAAAGAGATAGAGAGGATTTTCAAGAGAGTCAGAGATATCATTGATGAAGACCAGAAAAAGCACGGGGCACAGAACACTGCCTTGGGGAACTCCAGCCTGAACAGGAAGAGGAGATGAGAGAAACCCATTCAGGGCCACACGTTGACGACGACTAGAGAGGAAGTCCGCCAGCCATGCGTGGAGATTTCCATGGATACCAAAGGAGGAGAGTTTGGTGAGCAGAGCGGGGTGCCAGACCGTGTCGAACGCACGTGATATGTCGAGGGACATCGAGGGAGGTTTGCTAATCTACCATGATTTTGAACGAAAAAACATAGTGAACCTGACTAAGACAGACAGACAGAATAACAAATGCAACCGACCAATATACTTGAAAAATCTTCGATTTTGCAAGAAATAAACAGACAAACAAATGAAAAATCACTCATAGAGCGACACTTGGAAAAAGATAACATAGTAGAATGACACTAGGTAAAGCATCCCTTTGACCTCACAAATAATTGGTGGTTTAATTCTGTGACCTGATAAGCAAATCGTCTTCAAATTTCAAGTAAATCGGATGAAAATTTACAGTTTTAGAAATTTGGCCCATTTCACCTTTTGGCCTATGTTTACCTCAAACATAGTTGGTGGTTGAATTCAGTTAGCTGATATGAAAATCTTATTCAAATTCCAACTCAATCAGATGAAAATTGAGGATTTTAGAAATTTGGACAAAGTGATTGACCACAGGCCTATGTTGACCTTTTGGCCGATGTTAATCTCACAAATAGTTGGTGATTGAATTCAGTGCACTGATATGAAAATCATGTTCAAATTTCAAGTCAATCGGATGAAAATCAAGGATTTTAGACATTTGAAATGGTTGTTGACCTTTGGCCTATGTTGACCTTTTGGCCTATGGTGATCTCAAAAATAGTTGGTGGTTGAATTTAGTAGCTGATATGAAAATCCTATTCAAATTTCAAGTTAATCGGATGAAAATTGAGGATTTTAGAAATTTGAAAAAAATTGGTTGACATTTGGCCTATGTTGACGTTGCAACCTATGTTGATCTATAAAAAAATGGTTGGTGGTTGAATTCAGATCGCTGATATGAAAATCCTTTTCAAATTCCAAGTCAATCAGATGAAAATTGAGGATTTTAGAAACTTGTAAAAAAAAGTTGTTGACCTTTAACCTATGTTGACTCTTTTGGCCTATGTTGTCCTCAAAAGTAGTTGTTGGTTGAATTCAGTTCGCTGAAATGAAAATCCTATTCAAATTTTAAGTCAATCGGGTGAAAATTGAGGATTTTAGAAATGCGATGAAAAGTGGTTGACCTTTGGCCTATGTTGACCTTTTGACCTCAAAATGATATAGGATTTTGTCTGACCATGAACTCTACCATTTGGTGAAGTTTCATGAAGTTCGGTTTCAAATTGTGACCTGTGGGCAAGTCCAAGTGAGCAGACAGACAAACACACAAATGAAACATCACTCATAGAGCGACACTTGGCAACACAGAACAACGTAGAATGGCACTCGGGAGAGCATCCTTTTGACCTAAAAAAAAAAGAATTGGTTGTTCAATTCAGTGACCTGATATGCAAGTCATCTTCAAATTTTAAGTTAATCGGATGAAAATTGACAATTTTAGAAATCTGGCTGATGTTGTCCTTTTGGCCTATGTTGACCTCAAAAATAGTTGGTGATTGGTTTCAGTAAGCTGATATGCAAATCCTATTCAGATTTGAAGTCAATCGGATGAAAATGGAGGATTTTAGAAATTTGGAAAAAGTGGTTGACCTTAGGCCTATGTTGACCTTTTGGCCTATGTTGAGCTTTTGGCCTATGTTGATCTCAAAAATAGTTGGTGGTTGAATTCAGTTCACTGATATGAAAATCCCATTCAAATTTCAAGTCAATGGGATGAAAATTGAGGATTTCAGAAATTTGAAATGGCTGTTGCCCTTTGTTTGGCCTATGTTGACCTTTTGGCCTATACTCATCTCAAAATTAGTTGGTGGTTCAATTCAGTAAGCGGATTTGCAAATCCTATTCAAATTTCAGGTCAATCGGATGAAAATTGAAGATTTTAGAAACTTGTAAAAAAAAGTGGTTGACCTTTGGCCTATGTTGACCTTGTGACCGATGTTGATATCAAAAATAGTTGGTGGTTTAATTCAGTTCGCTGATATGAAAATCCCATTCAAATTTCAAGTCAATCAGATGAAAATTGAGGATTTTAGAAATTTGGCCTATGTTGACCTTTTGGCCTATGTTGACCTCAAAAATAGTTGGTGGTTGGTTTCAGTAAGCTGATATGCAAATCCTATTCAGATTTCAAGTCAATCGGATGAAAATGGAGGATTTTAGAAATCTGAAAAGGGTGGTTGACCTTTGGCCTATGTTAACCTTTTGGCCAATGCTGATCTCAAAAATAGTTGGTGGTTGAACTCAGTTAGCTGATATGAAAATTCTATTCAAATTTCAAGTCAATCGGATGAAAATTGAGGATTTTAGAAATCTGAAAAGGGTGGTTGACCTTTGGCCTATGTTAACCTTTTGGCCAATGCTGATCTCAAAAATAGTTGGTGGTTGAACTCAGTTAGCTGATATGCAAATCCTATTCAGATTTCAAGTCAATCGGATGAAAATGGAGGATTTTAGAAATCTGAAAAGGGTGGTTGACCTTTGGCCTATGTTAACCTTTTGGCCTATGTTGACCTCAAAAATAGTTGGTGGTTGGTTTCAGTAAGCTGATATGAAAATTCTATTCAAATTTCAAGTCAATCGGATGAAAATTGAGGATTTTAGAAAGTTGAAATTGCTGTTGACCTTTGGCCTATGTTGACCTTTTGGCCTATGCTCATATCAAAAATAGTTGGTGGTTGAATTCAGTAAGCTGATATGTAAATCCTATTCAAATTTCAAGTCAATCGGATTAAAATTGAGGATTTTAGAAATTCAAAAAAAAGTGCTTGACCTTTGGCCTATGTTGACCTTTTGACCTCAAAATATATAGGATTTAGTTGAGCCATGAACTCTACCATTTGGTGAAGTTTCGTGAAGATCGCTTTAAAATTGTGACCTGTAGGCAAGTTTAAGTGAGCGGACAGACAAACACACACACACACACACACACACACACACACACAAACACACACAAACCGGAGTGATCAACATATTTGCAAGAAACAAAAAAAATTGCCAAGTAACGAACGGAACCAAATGCAATACCCTCTCCTCTGGTGAGGGTAATAACGACGCTAATGATAATAGTATAATATTAATGTTACTAGTGGGGTCACTGGTGGCAATCCAACGGGGATGGACGTGTGTGACATTTTGACATGTTGAGTTCGGTGCTGCACCTGCACATTCAGTTTTACAAAATGGTGACCTGCAATTTATCAGATCCACAAATGATGTAATCTACACAATTTATTTACTTCTGATAACATCTGAATGCATGTGCGTGCACATGGGAGATACAGTTTGAAAGATGTAATTAAATCTCATGTAAAATGTGGCTCAAATCCTCTCCCTCCCCGCCCCCATCCCTCCCACATCACGCACACTGCACCGAGGAGTGGGTCACACATGGTTGCGAGTGGATCACACACACACGGGGGAGTGTGTCGCAAACACACGGGTGAGTGGGTCGCACACACACGGGCGAGTGGGTCACACACACACGGCGAGTGGGTCACACACACACAGGGGAGTGGCCCACATCCACACGGGGGGAGTGGGTCACACACGGGGGGAGTGGGGGTCGCTTTACTCCACCCCCCTCATTCCTTTCCAACTCCTCCTCACTCCCCTTCCCCTCCCCCAGTCTACTCTCCCCCTCCCCCTCCCCCAGTCTACTCTCCCCCTTCCCCAGTCGATTCCCCCCCCCCCCCCAGTCTCCTCTCTCCCCTTCCCAGTCTCCTCTGCCCCTCCCAGTCTCCTCTTCCCCCCCTCCCAGTATCCTCCCCCCCAGTCTCTTCCCCCCCCCCCAGTCTACTCTCCCCCTCCCAGTCTCCTCTTCCCCCCCTCCCAGTCTCCTCCCCCTCCCAGTCTCCTCTTCCCCCCCTCCCCCAGTCTCCTCTCCCCCACCCCCGGTCTCCTCTCTCTCCTCCACCCACCCAGTCTCCTCTCCCCTCTCCCCTCCCCCCAGTCTCCTCTCCCCTCCACAAGTCTTCTCTCCTCCACCCAGTCTTCTCTTCACTCCCTCAAATCCTTTTCACTCCCCAGTCTCCTCTCTCCTCCCCAGTCGCCCCCCCCCCCCGCCCAGTCTTCTCTTCACCCTCCCCCCCCCATCTCCTCTCCCCCCCCCAATCTACTCCCCCACCCCCCATTCTCCTCCCCCCCCCCCCAGTCTCCTCTCCCTCCCCCCACAGTCTACTCTCCCACCCCCCCTGCCTTTCTCCTCTCCCTCCTCCCCCTTCCAGTCTCCTCCCCCCCTCCCAGTCTCCTCTCCCCCTCCCAGTCTCCTCTTCCCCCCCTCCCAGTCTCCTCCCCCCACCAGTCTCTTCCCCCCCCCCCCAGTCTCCTCTCTCCCCCTCCCAGTCTCCTCTGCCCCTCCCAGTCTCCTCTTCCCCCCCTCCCAGTCTCCTCCCCCCTAGTCTCCTCCCCCCCTCCCAGTCTCCTCTCCCCCTCCCAGTCTCCTCTTCCCCCCCTCCCAGTCTCCTCCCCCTCCCAGTCTACTCTCCCCCCCCCCCCCCCAGTCTCCTCTCTCCCCCTCCCAGTCTCCTCTGCCCCTCCCAGTCTCCTCTTCCCCCCCTCCCAGTCTCCTCCCCCCCAGTCTCTCCCCCCCCCCCCCCCCAGTCTACTCTCCCCACCCCCTCCAGTCTACTCTCCCCCCCCCCAGTCTCCTTCCCCCCCCCTCCCAGTCTCCTCTCCCCCCTCCTCCCCCAGTCTCCCCCCTCCTCCCCCCACCCCAGTCTCCTCTCCCCCACCTAGTGCTAACTAGTGCTTGCCAAGCCATCCGTTCCTTATTTACGGTTTTGAATGGAGTGCTTGCTCGAATACTTAAGCCACTTGGCAAGCTACCCACTAGAAACTTGGTTAATGAACACCCGCCCCCACCCGCCCCCCCCCCCCCGATGTTGAGGCCCGACCATAGATCTACTGTAATCTATATACCCCAGAGAGGAATGACCCTTCCTGCCACTCCCATTGTGAACGAGTGTGCTAGTAATACAAACATTTCTTTTGTACAAATGTATTTGTAATATTCGTGATATTATTCATTTGTAATTTATTGTAAATGGTCGAAAGATAGATTCCACTAGTACGTAATTAATAGAAAGGTAGCCATATGGCTTCACGGACGGATTCACGGATGGATGGATGGACTGTGTTTTTCGGTTTTAAAACAGTGCCTTCAGAAAGTATTCACACCACTTGACTTTTGCACATTTTGTTGTGTTTCAGCCTGAATTTAAAATGGATTAAATTGAGATTTTTTTCACTCATCTACACATTATATCCCGCAATGTCAAAGTGGAATTTTTTCCAAATTAATTAAAAACGAAAAGCTGAAATGTCTTGAGTCAATAAGTATTCAACCCCTTTGCTATGACACTTAAAATTGAGGTCAGGTGCATCTAATTTCCTTTGATTATCTTTGAGATATTAATACAACTTAATTGGATCCACCTGTGGTCAATCCAATTGATTGGACATGATTTAGAAAGAAACACACCTTTCTATGCAAGGTCCCACAGTTGGTAGTGCATGTCACAGCAGAAACTGCACCATGAACAAGGAACTGTACAGTCACGTGAATACATATATACAGTCACGTGAAAAAGTAAGTACACCCCATATAAACTTTTGATTTTTTCAACATATTTCAACATACAGCTATTTGATCTTCATTTCAACAATATTGATAGATAAAGGTGATATAATATAACAAATATCATGAAACATTTACATTTTGTAGTCCATTGTATAATTTAAATAAACATAAATGCAAATTTCGCATGTGGAAAAAGTAAGTACACCCCTACATTTATCACTACTTCAAATACCTAAAATTAGAATCAGGTGCACCAGCTCAGGTGCAAATGATTAGAACATCGTTAGAGAGGATCTTGGTGGAACCTGTCTTATTTAAACCTCAGACATTTAGTTTGGTTTGCTCTTTGTTGTTGAAGTGTGTGGCGTCACCATGCCTAGATCAAAAGATCTCTCTGAGGCCTTCAGAAAAAAGGTTATAGATGCCTCCGAGTCTGGGAAGGGATTTTAAAAGATCTCCAAACAATTTGAAATCAATCATTCGACTGTCCGGAAGATCACCTACAAGTGGAGAAGATGCCAAACAACTGCCAACTTGTTCAGGCCAGGCCGCCCCAGCAATTTCAGCCCGAGAGCAGACCACAAGATGATGAAATAAGTCTGTAAGATCCCCAGAATGTCATCACGGGACCTACAGGTAGCTCTTGCCATTGTTGATGTCAAAGTGCACGAGTCTACCATTAGAAAGAGGCTGCACAAATTTGATGTGCATGGGAGGTGTGCCAGGAGGAAACCTTTGCTGTCCAGAAAGAACATCAGGGCAAGACTAAAGTTTGCCAATGAACACCTTGGCAAAGACCAGCACTTCTGGAACAATGTGCTCTGGACAGATGAGTCAAAGGTGGAGCTATTTGGCCACAGTACCAGAAGACATGTTTGGCGAAAACCAAAGACAGCATTTGACCACAAGAACCTGATACCAACTGTAAAGCATGGTGGTGGAAATATTATGGTTTGGGGCAGCTTTGCTGCATCAGGGCCTGGGCAGCTCACCATCATATAATCCACTATGAATTCTTCATTGTACCAGAGGGTGCTTGAGGATAATGTGAGGCCATCTGTCGGAAAGTTGAAGCTCAACCGAAGGCGAACCTTGCAACATGACAATGACCCTAAACATACCAGTAAATCCACCAAGGAATGGCTGAAAAGAAATAAATGGACGGTTCTGGAATGGCCAAGTCAAAGCCCGGATCTAAATCCCATCGAGATGTTGTGGGGGGGATTTGAAACGAGCTGTGCATGCAAGAAACCCCTCAAACATCGCACAGCTGAAAGAATTCTGCATGGAGGAGTGGGAAAAAAATTTCTCCCAGTCAATGTCAGAGACTGGTTGACAGTTATAAGAAACGCCTACTTGAAGTTGTTTCTGCCAAAGGGGGCAATACCACCTATTAGAGCCAAGGGTGTCGTTACTTTTTCCACATGCGAAATTTGCATTTATGTTTATTTAAATTATACAATGGACTACAAAATGTAAATGTTTCATGATATTTGTTATATTACATCACCTTTATCTCTCAATATTGTTGAAATGAAGATGAAATAGCTGTATGTTGAAATATGTTGAAAAAGTCAAAACTTTACATGGGGTGTAGTTACTTTTTCACGTGACTGTATATATGTAAGAAACAGGAAGAAAATTCCTGCGTGGGGCTGGTGTGAAAAAATTCTGACTCAACCCGGGACTCAAACCCAGGAACCTCATCACTTACGCGGTAACAGCCCACTGAGCTATTGAGTCTCTGGGATATCCTCAGAGATTTCTCACTAATACTGCGAGCTTTATAATGGCCGATGTCTTATGTGCCTGCTATGCAGACCCGGATGTGTGTATGTATGTGTATGCAAGTGTGTGAAAGTGCATTGAAGATGCACTTGATGTGCTGGGCGTTGGGCCTCCACTAGCCTTTATCAAGAGAAGTTCCCTTGTACTCATGGGGTATTTGTTGTACTCATACTCATATCACAATACTCATGCCTGCC
Organism: Myxine glutinosa; assembly: GCF_964187855.1. Classification (NCBI taxonomy): domain Eukaryota; kingdom Metazoa; phylum Chordata; class Myxini; order Myxiniformes; family Myxinidae; genus Myxine; species Myxine glutinosa. The sequence goes on along the minus strand of NC_136270.1, from coordinate 24,884,231 downwards.
CCCAACCCACACCTCAAAGCAGGGATTCATCTCTAGACGTTTTATTCATTTGAATAATTGGCTATTTAAAATCATTTTAAATAAAATACCTCTGTATAAATGACTGAACATTGTCATTTACTGTATATAGAGTTTGATACAGTTTGAAAATAAAAGTCAATTACCCTCCATAAATGACATTTTATTCACACTCTAAATGAAATTGACATCCTTACAACAAAGGCAGAGAAGGAAGCAACAATAATGGGATACACCAGAAAAAAGTAATTGGTCAAGACATTTTATTGGAATTTATCAAAACGGATTTGTTAGTTGAGAATATTATTGTATAAATAAAAACACATATAAATCACAGAATACAGTAAGAAAAGCATTAAATCACTATAAAATATGCCCTAGAAAAACAAAGCAAAACAATTTCTTATAAATATGGTGAATATAAGTCACTGCACATTTTTAATTAGAGCTGTAAGCTCCATAAGAAACACTTTAAATCATGAAACACAGTCAATCTACTCAATTTAATCCATACAATGAAGCAAGAAACGATACATCGCGACGTATGTTACAAAGACCTCTCAAAACGCAGTTATAAAAGACACAATAACACAAACACGAACATAATTCAGGATATATGATAGAAAACACTGACAATGCTTTTGAAAGAAACATTAAAATTCGAGATTTTCGGTTTATCGAACCAGAACTGAAATGAATAACGGAAGAGATTGTTACAGTCGATACATCAATCCACTCTATGACAAAGAATGCTTGAAGGAATTCAATACTTTAAAGTTTTAATGGGAAGGGAAAAAGAACAAAGTGGTGAAGGAAGAAACCCTTACATGACAACAGAACTTCTTGTTTATTACTTTGTGTCAATGTTTTCAAGATTGTGATGTTTATGATTAATTTCAGGGAAATGAAACGACGACGAGAACATGGAAAGAAGTTTTCTTTTTTTGGGATATACACATTTTAAAATCAAACTCTTTTCAAGCTTCTTTCTATATCGACTTACTGAAGGAGATAAAGCTCAAAAAGGTAGTGCTGAATGTAAAAAAAAAAGTAAACGAAAATATATGTTTTAGGGGTACACAATTTTTATTTTTTTTGAAGTTTTAAACCTTTTTTTTTCAATAAAATTTGTTAGATGAAAATGTACCAGAAAAGAGTACCGTGGTACAAATTTCAGCTCTAGGACGCATGGAACCTAGAAAACGAACGGCTCAAATATTTGAAAAGGGACAAACAAACAAAGTTCAGATAAAGTTAATAAAAGTGTGTAAAAACAAGAAAACAAACGTTTCCTTTGGTCTATTCTTGCACACGACCACCCACCAAAGTGAAATCTTGGGAGGTTAAGCCATTAAAATAAATCTGAAAATACCCAAAATGTTGATGGATTGATGTTCCCGATGAAATTAGAAGTTGTTCATAAATTTGAGAAGATGAATAACTGAAGCATTAACGCAAAAGGTGTAACAGATTCCAAACAAGTCGAACATCAAAACGACGAGGAAAACTACAATGACCTCGTCTACTTCAAAGTTGATTGAAGGCACAATTTCAACTGAAGGCACAATTACGCACTCCTCGAAAACTTTTCAACATAAACTTCATCGCATGCGTCCAACTCTAACAGGAATGGTAAGAAGCACTCATGTATGGAAACGGTGCCTCAATTTCTTCAACACCGAAGAAAGCTTGAAGCGCCATTCAAGATATTGTTCAAATCATCAAGCAACAGTAATTGATATGCCAAGAGCAGGTTCAAGAGGAGCATTCAAAGATTTATTTTTAAATGGCACGTGCTACTTCCTTGTTTTTTTTGAATGGTACATATACATTTTTAAAATGTTTAAAATATTTTTATTGAGTACATTTTTTTTTCCATTTTTAAAATATTTTTATTGAGTACATTTTTTCATTGAGTATTTTTTACCTCTGCCACCAAAGATGGATGGAGGCTATGTTCTGTCCCCTGTCTGTCTGTCCGTTTGTCTGTCTGTCTGTCTGTCCGTTTGTGAACAAAATATCTCAAAAAGTTGTGGACGGATTCGGACGAAATTTGGCAGAGAGGTATAGAGCAGTGATTAGATTATGGTGAAGGACGAAATGATTAGATTTTGGTTAAGATCCGGATTCGAATCCGGCTAATGGAATGTTTTGAGTGCATCTTCACCATTGGGAGATCGGGCCAAAACCGACATATAGCAGGATATCTAAAAAAGTTGTGGACGGATTTGGAGGAAACTTGGTGGACCGGTTGGGTGTATGACCAGGACGATTCGATTCTATTTTGGTGAAGATCTGAATATGGATTCGGATATGAGAATTATTTATTTTTGAAGTGATTCTTCACCATTGTGAAATAGGGCCAAAAACGATACAAAGCAGGATATCTCAAAAAGTTATGTTGGATTTGGACGAAACTTGTTGGACATGTGTGTCTGACAAGGAAGATTCGATTCTATTTTGGTGAAGATCCGGATCCGGCTCGTATAATTTTTTATGTGATTCTTCACCATTGAGTGATATGGCCAACCAGGTGGAGGTATGCTCTCTACTGAGTGCCGTTCTAGTTTTATTGAATATTACTGCTTGACGCTCAGCATTTTGAAGGATAAAGCACAGACAAATAAAGCTGGGAAGGCAACGGCAAACCACCCAGTTTAACCCTTGCCAAGAAATTGCTCCAGCAGCACCAACGCTCTGTAAAGAGCACGATACATCAAATCAAAGACGACTACTTCCAAAGCCCCACTGTTCCTATGGAGTCGGTCGGGTAAAGTTTTTGGCCGAAGTATTTTTTCCGACAGTCAGCACGGGCCCAGGGCAAACAACCTTGCGGACCCCCGTGATCCCCCCCCCCCCCTTCCCAACAATTCTCTCTCTTTTGTAACTTTTTAAAATAACTTTCTTTAATAAAAATCCAAATTATAACAGCAAATGGCTCATTAACAAAGCGAAATCACAGCGACAGCCTTTTTAGCTCACAGTATGTATTGAAAAGTAAATAAATAAAGTGTTAACAAATTTATTTTATAAGTTGAAGTCTGTCCGTGTGTCGACGGCCACTTTCAGTGCTCCTTTTGCTTTTCTAGCCTGGATTCAATCTTGGCCCAGGTATAAACTGTAATCGGGTGTTTTACAGACAGCATGATTCATCAGTGGGAGTACCCGCCCCTCCGATCCCACAGTGTGCTTCTCGAAAAGTCGGCAAGTCATCACCTGCACCCTGGTCAAATTACAAATTCCTGCTGTAACCGTAGACTTGAGCCAAACTTCCCCCGCCAACTCCGCAAGAACGTGGGACTTCAAACAAAGCACAACGTGATCTTCTACCGGCCATGACTCCTCAATCATCTAATGATGAGGAGGTGGGGAGGAGCTGATGAGGGGTTTTGCTGTACTGTTCTGGGAATGCCAGAAAACAGGACACTCAGGTCAAAGTCAATCGGACGTCACACATGTCGATGAATCGTCATTCCTGCGAAACACTGGGATGACAGTTTCTAACTACTTGACATTCAAACCAAGCTGGCTCAGTGCTCACAGGTGAGCCCACATACCTCGAGGATATCCTGCCAGTTCTTAAGTGGAGTGTGAATTGCTGTGAAATTCCTAACACAAGGAATGAGATTTGAAAAGTCTGGCAACGAATTCCACTGTCCACCTCCCTAATGAACTAAGGACAAATGGACGAAAAATGGGAAATTGACTGGAAGATTACACGGACGGTTCGTATTTCCAGGTGCTGTATCAGCAAAGTCTTTCCACCAGGTGCCTGCAAGACCTCATTTCTTAAGCACGGCAGGGGGAACCTGCCCTCACATCTTACGACTTGAACTCTCCCCACGGGGAAACGCACAGTTCGTTGCACTTTCCCTGTTATGCTTTGTGATCATCCCGAAATTGTGCTAAACGTTTTGAACAATAAAACTCCGAGCTAAATATTCATCGTGATTATTGATTGAACAATTAAAAATAAAATAAAAATCAAAGGGAGGCGCAAAGCGCCCCTCCCTTTACATAAGGGATTGTTTCTCTGTACGCAGCTTTCACATGGGGACTGAAAATACGTTTCTCAGCTTCTACTGGACGAAATCAGCTGCAAATTTCAGAAGTAAATGCTTTGTACATCGAGGTAATATGTTCTAAATTTCAGCAACGTCTTTTTCCTCATTCTTGAGTTGTATTTAGAAAACCCTCAAAATCACGTTAGTGTCTGTCCGTCCGTCCGTCCGTCCGCCCAAAATGTGTTGCCACTCAAAATGTGTTGCCAGCTGAAACTTGGAATATACACCGGCTTGTAGGTCTAGTTAATGGCTTTTAAAACAAATTCTACCGAAGTGCCATAGCTTTTGCTTTAAAATAAAAATATATATATACATATACATAAATAAATATATAATGAGACCAATGTGACTGTGCAGCCAATATTCTTCCGCGTAGTCCCACAGCAATCACTCTGCATATGTATGGGTAGTGGATCACGTTTGTGAAGTTCCATGTTGATCGGATAAGGTTTGTTTTTCTATCCAAGATGGCTGCCAAACCACGTGACCTATGACATCGTCACTTTCAAACTATATGCAACAGTGTTGTTGGATGATATTTGTAAAATTTCGCATCGAAAGGGTGAGCGGTTTCAGAGATATAATTATTTAATATTTCCTTCAATACAAAATGGCTAACATACCATGTGACCTATGATGTCATAAATTTAATATTTCAATACAAATGTGTCATAGATCATGTGCATGCAATTTCAGATTTTTAAGAAAAGGAATTAGATTAAAACATTTTTTGGCTGGTATACCACTTCACCTATGATTTCATCATTATCATAATTTTGTTCCCCATTAGGAGTACTTGACAATGTGCCAAGTTTGAAATTTTTCCATTCAGCGGTTTCTGATAAATAATTATTTATTTGGTTTTAATCCAAGATGGCTGCCATACCACGTGACCAAAGACGTCACAATGATCATAAAAGCATTCTGCATGTTGACATTCCAACCCTGAAAGTTTCGTCTCAATCGGACGTATGCTTGCTGAGAAAAACGAGGTTTAGCCTGTACGGACGGACGGACGGACGGACGGACAACCCAAAAACATAATGCCTCCGGCGACTCCGGATATATATATATATATATATATATATATATATATATATATATATATATATATATATATATATATATATATATATATATATATATATATATATATATATATATATATATATATATATATATATATATATTGTTGCGGATATGGGATTTGCATCCATCCATATCCGCTTGTAAATATTCCCTTATTTCCTCAATGTTACGGACGTGGCTTGGATGTTATTCACCGAGCGGTTTTGGGATGACCACGTCTGCACAAGATTATACTCGATATTATACCCGAACGTTGACTAGTCGCGCGATGCTAGGTCAATGACGGAACAGACACACGGCTGGGATTAAAATGACGACACCAGGGATACGGTTCTCAAGACCTCCGGAGGAGATTATATTCGTTACGGAAGGTCAGATTACAGGGACGAGAGGTACAACATAGAAAGACAAGCACTTAGACACAATCTTATATTATTCCCAACAGACGACAGATAAACGGGACAAAGCTGACTCACACGGGGATTGATGGCTAGGAAAGGCAGGATCGATGGCTCAAGGTGCACTCTTGGCTCAAGGACAGGGTACTGTACGGTCCAGTAGATGCAGGAGGTTTCACAGCGCTCGAGGTGGCGTCTTGTCGTCTCAAGCTGGGGGCGCATCTGACGTCACGTCCGCTACGTGGCCGCGTATATCCGGCGGGGAGTGACACGCCCTCGGCTCGTTAGCTCCGCCTCGTGGAATCGGCACGTTGCTTCTCATTGGGTGCGTGCGGGGGGTTTACCAGGCTCCGCCCTTGACGAGGAGCTGAAAAGGAGCCCCTTTGTGGTAACCCCGTGGAGCGCATGGTCTGGAGCGCGTTGTCTGGAGCGCATTGTCGATGGCGGCTAACCGAGCCGGTGGGAGGACGCACACTCCCCCCCGCGCAGCGCCGTGCCCCTCTGTTGTTGTAGACGGGGAAGAAGATGGGAGGAGGTATGGGAAAGGTCCTAAACTCTCTACTGGTGCCATATAATCACATTCTGGTGCAACGAAGAGTCATAGTTAATGGAAACGAGGCCTTAACTGACATAGACTAAGAATAACTAGCAAGATGTCCGAAAGTTGTCTACGTGTGGTGCGGTGGACCTGGGCACGACATTTAATGGGGGAATAAGGGGAAGGTCGGCTCTACTGATTGTTGTTTACAGACAATGGGACTAGGGAATGGGGGATTGGGGATAGTTGGGGAGTATTGGGGAAAATAGGGGAATATTTACAAGCGGATATGGAGGCCAAATTCCATATTCGCAACATTGCACCCTTCTCTACCCTCGGGGCGTCCCGACCCGATAAATTTTTACCTACTTTAGTGTGGCACGCAATGTAGTTCCCTCTACTATTAACTCTACCCTGAGTGCGACAGTTTTACAGATATTCACAAATGAGTAAATATGTCCCCCTGCGACGTTGCACCCTTCTCCTCACAGAAACACACCCACAGGATAACCGAATCCGGAAAGAATTCTCAAACTACACATACAGCCGGTAGGGAGCATTATTTACAAGACTACGCTGCTATTTACACTACGATCCAGGACCTGTTTTTGGAGGAACACATGCAGATGTTATGCATAGAGAGAGCGCGCTTGCCAACATCGATACACCAACCCACGAGTGCTCTGTGGCCGACGGCCTTTAATAACGTGCAGAGCACCCTTCCCGAGCATCAAAAGCACCACCCCACCACCAATCGGTGCAGTCACCATTGTTCATTGGAATAAAAATAAATTCGACAACCCCTAACCCTGCAGGTGTCTCTTGCTCTTCTTGTGGTGCACTTGGTGTTAACTAAAAGTGGTTCACCTGTATGGCATAGGTGCCACGTTGACCCATAGGTCCATCCCCGGGTGGTGCTTGGCCGCAAACGAACTGCGGTCCATTGTGGGTGGCCACAAACATTGCGGTCCATATGGTGTATCGATCCCGGCAGCAAACAGCGAAAGTGCAGGCCCACAACTGCGCAGCCAGCACCTCTCTCTCCTCTCTCTCTACCCTAAAGCCAGATCCTCGGAGGTGGGAGACAAAGAAGCAGACAAGTGAGTAAGGTGGTAAGGGCGCAAAAGTGCACGCAATGCAAGGTAATGCACACTGGGGGCACATGGGAACCAGGTGAGACAGGTACGTTCCTACCGTACGCTCCCCCCCCCCACCAGGTAACCTACATGGCCCCTCCCTTACCCCTTACTGTATCCACAAAACACAACACTACCCATAAACATCTACTTTACAAATCAACAAACATCCCTACTGTCTTCCCCGTTCCTCCCATAAACCAAATTCGTCTTCTCTCCCTCCTAACCAATCAAATTTGCCATTTTCAACTCTCATCAAAATTTGCCATTTTCAACTCAACATCAAAATTTGCCATTTTCAACTCAACATCAAAATTTGCCATTACCAATTCATCATCAGTCCCTCCTAGGGAGGGAGAGATGGAATCACCCCAATGTCTCATCCACGTCGTGATGCGTCTCACAATCCACACAGCAATTTCATTTCCTGCAACAAAACAAAGAAAACACAGGTGTGGAGTCATCATCATCACCACAGGTAAGTGGCTGCGTATGGTGCGACAGGTTCATCAATCCTAACTATTTCCTAAATGACTTTAACAACTTTACACTACCCGGGGTCTTTCTCCGGCCAAACCATTGGCCCTCTTACACTATGGGTTCTAAAAACCAATTCCCATTGGCCAGACTGTGGTGCTCTTCAATTTGGGGTCTCACTCCCCCGATTCATCTCCCGGTGCCCTCGCACAATTTCTGGGCTGTGGCGTGTACCTCTCCCAGTGGGTCTACCCACCTGCACACCTCCACCACTGCAGTTGCCTCCGAGCTTACCTGCTCCTCACCCTAACCTAACTACCTGGGGAAGGCCCTCTGGCTCTCTCCCCACTCGGTGCCCTCTCTGGCACTGGGCTACCCGGGTCCGTCCTCCGGATCCTCGGGCCCCATCCACAACTCTACCGGCTCCCAGAGCCCACCTGCGGCCTCACCTGGCCGACATCCTCACAGTGGTGGAGTGCCCAACCAACTACACGCACTAACAGGCTACACGCCCAGCCATTTCCACAACACTAATGCACCCATTCACAACACCATTCTGCAACCGCACCACAAGTGCCAATATCCAACCACAATTTACCTGTACCCTCTACCTAACACTTACACTACCCGCCCCGGGTACTCGTAAAAGGGGGTCCACTCTTCCCCCATCCACACCTTCGCACCATGCACACCACTCCGTACCACTTACTCCAACTCTCTCCACACACCTGTACTTGCACACCTGTGCTCTCCCACCTGGTGCCACCTGCACCCTTCTCTCCCCAAGCGCATTCGCGCTGATCCACACACTCACTACTCATACACTGCTCCACACACCTGTCCAGTTGCACATCTGTGCAATCACACCTGTTCAATTCTCACACACACGGCATCATCTCAGCTAACTACTCCCTTCTGAAACTTGCGCTTCCCAGTCGTCCCTTTAAACTATTGCGCTCCCTCGTCATTATCCTCCATACTAAACTACCTGCGTCCCCACTACAGGTATCAGTCACTAACTAACCTTAACGTCACCTAAGGTCATCTTCTCTAGATCCCTACACACAATATCCTAACCCACCCGGGCTAGTTTTCACTGCCATACACCCCATAAGCTATTGCTCCTTTGCCCCCCAGCATGGGAAGGGTGGCAGATTTGCCATCCCACCCCATCGGGGGTCTCTCACTACCAATTTTGCACATCAAATTTCAACAAATCAAAAATTTGCCAATCACTACTCATCATCTGCCAATCACTACTGCCAATCCCTTGCCAATCATCAAATTTTGTTTTTCTCTAATTTTGGATCCAAAACACTAACCTCATCACCCAGTCGACTCACTAATACCTCTCGGTGCGCCAATCCCTGTCCAAAGCCCGGCTTCGTAAAGCCAAGCAATGGATGCTGGTTGTTTTGTGCCAGCGGCTGGATGCGTCCGGCACTCGGTGCAGGGACGGGGGCTTACCCGGGCCGAGATCCCACGCATCACCTCGGCGTGGAGCCATCCAATGTCCCGATCTCGACCTGCCGGCACGTCTCAACAAAACGTGGTCGCCATAACGACCCTTCCTATCGGGCTGCCAGCTCCGCCTAGTGGAGCACGGACGCGGCCGTTCAAAGCGAGGCCCAGCACGCACCGAGGGCCCGATTCGGCTATAAGTCGTTCTAAACTCTACCCCGTCTAACGTCGATGCTTCACCTGCATGCTTACATCCCGCAGCCCGTTCCTTGCTCACACATCCAGCCGTGCTCATGCTCCTCGTACCTTTCCTTACACACCCAGGTACACCCATTCCACTCACAGCCTTGGTCACACACCTGACCACCGAACACCTTGGCACACATTCGTTGGTCGCACACCTCACCAAAACACCTCTTCGCACCCCCTCCTCGGTCACCTCCTCTGTGACAATCACAGGTGTGCTCTCATTCGCACACCCAACCACGTGCCTCACCACCAACTCCAGCGTGCATTCCCACTCACGCTCTACCATTCCAGGTGTGCATCCTTCCATCCCAGGTGTACATCCTCGCTCACCTGTCACAACTAACTCACGCTCCATGTCACTCTCACTACTTTCACCTCCATTCCTGACAGCGCACTCACCCTTACTCTTGACAGCGCACTCTTTCCTCAGGCACCTGTCCGTTACACACCTTTCTCGCGCACACTCTCCCGTTACATCCTCTGTAACACTCACCACACCGCGCTTCCATGTGCCCCCTCGCACACGCGCTACGACCGACTCACTCTCGCCAGCACCCTCACTCCTTGGCACGCACTTTTTCCTCACACACCCAGAGTCGGACTTTCTCGCACACCTCCTTTTTCGCACACCAGACCTGTCGCACACTTCACCAACGGCCTCTCACGAACACCCGGGTCCATCTCGACCCCCAAGCTTCTTAAATCACCTGGCGCATCATACGCACGACCATATTGGTCACCACTTACACCGGGTCCTCTTCCTCTTCGCTTCTCCTCCATCACCTGCGAATCCCTCATCCGGTTAATGAGCACATCATCACGATCCAAACACAGACTTTGGACCAATTCTTTTATCTCCTCTTTTATCTCTTTCTTATCCCCTCTCCGTCGCTTCTTAATTTCGCTCATCCCTTCTTCCACTCCTTCTAATTTGTGCTTCACCTCTTTTATTCCCCGGTACGTCTCCTCAAGCTCATCCTCTAAGGCTACCTTGACCGTTTCCAGGTGCGTCCTCACCTGCCGGTCCTTCGTCTCCATTACCTCTATCACCTCGTCCAACCTCGTTGTCAGTCCCTCACGTACCATCTGACATTCCCTCTTTGTCGCTATTAAGTCGTTTTTTATGTCGTTTTGTGTCGCTTTTAAACCTCCTAATACCGCAGTGTTCCTTTGAACCTGCTCCACTAACTCCGTTTGTCCCACCGTCAGCTGCTCCACCTCCTGCGTCAGGACCTCTATGCCCCCTTGTAACTTTACAGTCCCCTTTCTCACCTCCTTCTCCATGTGCTCCTCACAGTGCCTCACCTCCTCGCGCACTCCTCCGACCTCCTCACTCACTCCTCTTCTGATCTGCTCTCCCATCACTTGCATCTCCTGCCCAGATGCCACCCTCATCTGCTCCATTTCCTCCCTGTGAGCATCCAGTTTGGTTTCTACCCCCATTCTGACCCCCTCTATCTGCTGCCCCATTTGGTTAACTTCCCTTTCCGCTTGGTCCCTCATGTCCCTCAATTTGCCTTCCATGGTGTTTTCTAACCCCTCTAACCCTTTTTGCATCCCTTCCATTTGATTCTCTTCAGCGGCCATTCTGTTTTCTACCCCCATTAACCCATGTTTCACCCCTTCTATCCCATTGTCTTACCCCTCTAATTTCTTGTCTAATCCCTCACCGGTACCCCTCGCTTCGTCCCTCATTACCCCCATTTGGCCCTCCATCCTATCCATTTTTGCATTCAGTTGGGTCAAGAATAATCTGAGGTCAAACCCGGTTTGCCCAGCGTCCCCAGCCGCCACCGCAGGCTCGCCCTCCGCGGCGCCGCTATTTTGGGACCCTTCAACCACGTGAGCGAGCGCGCCATTTTGCGCGCCCGCTACTTCGTGCGTGACGGCGCTATTTTGCGAACCTGCCGCCCTCACTGCTTCGCTCTCCTCTTGTCCCTCAATTTGGTCCTGGATCGACCCTACCTCACTCTCCTTTACCGGACCCCAGCTGTCTTGACCCGCCATAGCGCGACTTTCAAAATTCGTTTTTTTTTTTTTTTTTTCGTAAAACAAATTCAAATTTCGCCGTTATAATTTCGCGCGGGAAACGCGCTCCGAATCGATTCTACTTGTTACAAATTTGGGCCTAATAAATTTAGTCCCGGGTTCGAATTCCACTCCTCGACACCAATTGTTACAGTACTAACACAATTGGTGTCCAAAATTTGGGCTAAATAAATTTAGTCCCAGGTTCGAATCCAACTCCTGACAACCAATTGTTACAGACGTGGCTTGGATGTTATTCACCGAGCGGTTTTGGGATGACCACGTCTGCACAAGATTATACTCGATATTATACCCGAACGTTGACTAGTCGCGCGATGCTAGGTCAATGACGGAACAGACACACGGCTGGGATTAAAATGACGACACCAGGGATACGGTTCTCAAGACCTCCGGAGGAGATTATATTCGTTACGGAAGGTCAGATTACAGGGACGAGAGGTACAACATAGAAAGACAAGCACTTAGACACAATCTTATATTATTCCCAACAGACGACAGATAAACGGGACAAAGCTGACTCACACGGGGATTGATGGCTAGGAAAGGCAGGATCGATGGCTCAAGGTGCACTCTTGGCTCAAGGACAGGGTACTGTACGGTCCAGTAGATGCAGGAGGTTTCACAGCGCTCGAGGTGGCGTCTTGTCGTCTCAAGCTGGGGGCGCATCTGACGTCACGTCCGCTACGTGGCCGCGTATATCCGGCGGGGAGTGACACGCCCTCGGCTCGTTAGCTCCGCCTCGTGGAATCGGCACGTTGCTTCTCATTGGGTGCGTGCGGGGGGTTTACCAGGCTCCGCCCTTGACGAGGAGCTGACAAGGAGCCCCTTTGTGGTAACCCCGTGGAGCGCATGGTCTGGAGCGCGTTGTCTGGAGCGCATTGTCGATGGCGGCTAACCGAGCCGGTGGGAGGACGCACACTCCCCCCCGCGCAGCGCCGTGCCCCTCTGTTGTTGTAGACGGGGAAGAAGATGGGAGGAGGTATGGGAAAGGTCCTAAACTCACTACTGGTGCCATATAATCACATTCTGGTGCAACGAAGAGTCATAGTTAATGGAAACGAGGCCTTAACTGACATAGACTAAGAATAACTAGCAAGATGTCCGAAAGTTGTCTACGTGTGGTGCGGTGGACCTGGGCACGACATTTAATGGGGGAATAAGGGGAAGGTCGGCTCTACTGATTGTTGTTTACAGACAATGGGACTAGGGAATGGGGGATTGGGGATAGTTGGGGAGTATTGGGGAAAATAGGGGAATATTTACAAGCGGATATGGAGGCCAAATTCCATATTCGCAACAATATATATATATATATATATATATATATATATATATATTGTTGCGGATATGGGATTTGCATCCATCCATATCCGCTTGTAAATATTCCCTTATTTCCTCAATACTTCCCAACTATCCCCAATCCCCCATTCCCTAGTCCCATTTTCTGTAAACAACACTCTGTAGACCCGACCTCCCCCTATTTCCCCCATTAAATGTCGTGCCCAGGTTCACCGCATCTCATGTAAGACAACTATAGGACATCTTGCTAGTTATTCTTAGTCTATGTCAGTTAAGGACTTGTTTCCATTAATTCTGACCCTTCGTTGCACCAGAATGTGATTGTATGGCACTGTTAGGAAGTTTAGGACCTCCCAATACCTCCCCGCAGCTCTTCCTCACAGTTCAACAACAACAACAACAACAACGGCGTGCACAGGGAGTGCGCGTCCTCACTCCGGCTTGGTTGGTAGGGGGTGTTGGGAGGGCATGAGGCCTTCCCAGCGAGCCGCCATCGAACATGTGCTCGACGGGGTTACCAAATAGGGGCTCCCTGTCAGCTCCTCGTCAAGGGCGGAGCCCGGTAACCCCCGCACCCAATGGAAGCGGCGGACCGGTCCCATCTGGGGCGGAGCCAACCAGCCGAGGGCGTGTCACTCCCCGCTGAGCATGCGCAGGAAGAGGGAGGTGACGTCAGATGCGCGCTGAGCTTGGAGAAAGAAAGACGCCACCTCCGAGCGCTGTGAGGCCTCCCTGCATCTGACGGACCGTGCTTGATCCTGTCCCCGAGCCAAGGTGCACCTTGTGCTATCGACTGCCTGTCCCTTCCTGCCATCAATCCCTGTGTAAGTCAGCCTTGTTCCGTTTGTCTGTGGTCTGTCTGGGATAAGATAAGATTGTATTTAAGTGCCTATCTCTTCTGTGCCTTTACCTCACTACCTTGTAATCTACCCCTTTTCTCCCCCACTGTAATTATATCCTCCTCCGGAGGTCTTGAGAACTGTACCCCTTGCGTCGTTTCATCTATCCCAGTCGTTGTGTCCTTTCCATCATTGATTTAGCGTAGCGCGATTTGGCCAACGTTCGGGTGGAATCGGGTGAGTTGGGGAAGAATTGGGGGAACTGTTAGGTCGCGGTGGACCATCCGCTCGGCCCACAATAACATCTAAACCGCGATCCGTAACAATGGGTGTCGAGGAGTGAGATTCGAGGCCCGAACCAAATTTAAAAAAAAACATCTAGGAAAAAATTTGGTCAAAATTATAAAGACACCGAAATTTGATTTTGTTTTACAAAAAACCCGAATTTTGAAAGTCGCGCTATGGCAGATCAAGACGGCTGGGTTCCGGTAGAGGAGAGTGAGGCAGGGTCGATCCAGGACCAAATTGAGGGACATGAGGAGAGCGAAGCAGTGAGGGCGGCAGGTTCGCAAGATGGCGCTCTCGCGCACGAGGTTGCGGGCGCGCAAAATGGCGCCTCGCACATGGCTACGGCGGCCGCACCCGCTGCACAAGTGGGAGGGATGGCCCAAATGCAGGCCCTCATGGAGCAATTTATGGTACAAATGCAGGCGTCCCTCAACCTGCAGAAGGACGAGATGAGGGCTAATAGTCAGCAATTGGGGAATCGGATGGATGCTCAGAGTGAGCAAATGAGGGCTGATAGTGAGCAAATGAGGGCTGATAGTGAGCGATTGGGGGGCAGAATGGGGGGCAAAATGGGAGAAATGGGGGAACGGCTAGAAGCTAAATTAGAGGGGTTAGACAATGGGATAGAAGGGGTGAAACATGGGTTAACGGGGGTAGAAAACAGAATGGCCGCTCAAGAGAATCAAATGGAAGGGATGAAAAAGGTGTTAGAGGGGTTAGAAAACAGTATGGAAGGCAAATTGAGGGACATGAGGGACCAAGCGGAAAGGGAAGTTTAAAAAATGGGGCAGCAGATAGAGGGGGTCAGAATGGGGGTAGAAACTAAATTGGATGCTCACAGGGAGGAAATGGAGCAGATGAGGGTGGCATCTGGGCAGGAGATGCAAGTGATGGGAGAGGAGATCAGAAGAGGTGTGAGTGAGGAGGTCGGAGGAGTGCGCGAGGAGGTGAGGCACTGTAAGGAGCGCATGGAGAAGGAGGTGAGAAAGGGGACTGTAAAATTGCAAGGTGGTATAGAGGAGTTGACGCTGGGAGTAGAACAACTGACAGTGGGACAAAAGGAGTTGGGGGACCAGGTAAAGAAGAACACAGCGGTAATAGAGGGTTTAAAATCGACACAGAAGGAGATGAAAAAGGACGTAGGGGTAATTAAAAAAGAGTGTCAGACGGTACATGAGGACCTGACGAGGAAAATGAACAAGGTGGTAGAGGTGATGGAGGTTAAAGAGCGGGAGGTGCGGGAGCATATAGAAAAAAATAAGGTGGAGTTAGAGGAAGAACTTAAGGGGGCGCACGAGGAGATGAAGGAGGTGAAGCAGAAATTAGAAGAAGTGGAAGAAGGGGTGAGCGAAATTAAGAAGCGACGGAGAGAGGATAAGAAAGAGATAAAGGAGGAAGTAAAAGAATTGGTCCAAAGTCTGTGTTCGGATCGTGATGATGTGCTCATTAACCGGATGAGGGATTCGCAGGTGATGGAGGAGAAGCGAAGAGAAAGAGGACCCGGTGTAAGTGGTGACCAATATGGTCGTGCGTATGATGCGCCAGGTGATTTAATAAGCTTGGGGGTCGAGATAGACCCGGATGTTCGTGAGAGGCCAAGAGTGAGGTGTATGGCTGGTCCGGAGGGTATGGAACGAGGGTGCGAGCGAGAGGGTCCGGTGATGGGAGAGGTGCGAGGTGTGAGTGAGCAAGGTTGTGGTGGTATGGAATGGGTAGCGGGTTGCGGAAGTGTGACCCATGCATCGACACCAACAGGGGTAGTTTTTAGAGGGACAGGGGAGGCACGAGAGCCCCTTGGGGGTAATGTACTGTGGGGGCCCGGCCGGTTCGGCCCCGCGCTGACCCCGCAAGGGGCGACGCACGGGGTCCGGCAGGCGCGCAACGACTCACATACGAGGTGGTCCCACAAGGTCCCACTGGCGCCGTATGACGGTGGGTAAGGGTGGCATCCCTGCCACCCTTCCCATAAGGGGGGGCAAATGCGCTATAGATTATGGGGTGTATGGCAGTGAAAACTAGCCCGGGTGGGTTAGGATATTGTGTGTAGGGATCTAGCGAAGATGACATTAGGTAACGTTAAGGTTAGTTAGTGACAAGGATACCTGTAGAGGGGACGCAGGTAGATTAGAGTGGATGATAATGACGAGGGAGCGCAATAGTTTAAAGGGACGACTGGGAAGCGCAAGTTTCAGAGGGGAGTAGTTAGATGAGATGATGCTGTGTGAGAACTGGACAGGTGTGTGGAGCAGTGTATGAGTAGTGAGTGTTGTGGATCAGCGCAAATGCGCTTGGGGGAGAGAAGGGTGCAGGCGGCACCAAGTATGAGAGCATAGGTGTACAAGCACAGGTGTGTGGAATATATGGAGCGGAGAATGAGTGGTGTGGAGAGAGTTGGAGTAAGTGGTACGGAGTGGTGTGCATGGTGCGAAGGTGTGGATGGGGGAAGAGTGGACCCCTTTTCACGAGTACCCGGGGAGGGTAGTTTAAAGAATAGTTAGAAGGTATAGGTAAATTGTGGTTGGATATTGGCATTTGTGGTGCGGATGCAGAATGGTATTGTGGATGGGTGCATTGGTGTGGTGAAATTGGCTGGTCGTGTGGCCTGTTAGTATGAGTGTGAATGGTTGGGCACTCCGCCACTGTTAGATGTCGGCCAGGTGAGGCCGCAGGTGGGCTCTGGGAGCCGTTAGTGTCAGTGGGTGCCTGAGGATCCCGGGTGTGGATCGGGCAGCCCGTGCCAGAGAGGGCACTGAGGGGGTGAGAGTGCGAGAGGGCCTTCCCCAGTTAGTTAGGTTAGGGTGAGGAGCAGGTGAGCTTGGTAGGCAACAACAGTGGTGGAGATGTGCAGGTGGGCGGACCAGCTGGGAGCGTCACACGACCCAGCCACCGAAATTGTGCGGGGGCTCCGAGTGATGAATCCGGGGAGTGAGACCCCAACTTGAGAAGCACCACAGTTTGGACAATGGGAATTGGTTTTTAGAACCCATAGTGTAAGTTGGCCAATGGATTGGCAGGGAAAGACCCCGGGTAATGTAAAGTTGTTAAAGTCATTTAGGAAATAGTTAGGATTGATGAACCTGTCGCACCATACGCAGCCACTTACCTGAGGTGGTGATGATGACTCCACACCTGTGTTCCTTTGTTCTGTGTTGCAGGAAAGGAGAATTGCTGTGTGGATTTGTGAGACGCATCACGACGTGGATAAGACATTGGGGTGATTCCATCTCTCCCTCCTTAGGAGGGACTGATGATGAATTGGTGATGGCAGATTTTGATGTTGAGTTGGAGATGGCAAATTTTGATGAGAGTTGGAAATGGCAAATTTGATTGGTTAGGAGGGAGAGAAGACGAATTTGGTTTATGGGAGGAGCGGGGAAGACAGTAGGGACGTTTGTTGGTGTGTAAAGTAGATGTTTATGGGTAGTGTTGTGTTTTGTGGATACAGTAAGGGGTAAGGGAGGGGCAATGTAGGTTACCTGGTGGGGGGGGGGGGGGGAGGGGCGTACGGTAGGAACGTACCTGTCTCACCTGGTTCCCATGTGCCCCCAGTGTGCATTACCTAGTATTGCGTGCACTTTTGCGCCCTTACCACCTTACTCACTTGTCTTCTTTTGTCTCCCACCTCCGAGGATCTGGCTTTGGGGCAGAGAGAGAGGAGAGAGAGGTGCTGGCTCCGCAGTTGTGGGCCTGTACTTCCGCTGCTTGCTGCCTGGATCGATACACCATATGGACCGCAATTTTTGTGGCCGCCCACAATGGACCGCAGTTCTTTTGCGGTCAAGCACCACCCGTGGATGGACCTCTGGGTCAACGTGGCACCTATGCCATACAGGTGAACCACTTTTCGTTGGCCCCCCTGACGGCCACAATTTAGAAATGGACGCGGTTGGCGCCTTTCTTTATTTCTAAAAAAGCCAGAAGGCCAAGTGCACTCCATGAAGGCAAGACCAGCGGCAGAACATCGGCCGGCTGCGACACCACCGGTGACCATGGACACTTGATTGTGCATTTATTATTGAACACTTTATTGGTGCACCGGATGGTGCTGACTGTGCATAAGGGGGTGGTGCTTTTGGTGCTTGGACGGGGTGCTCTGCACATTATTAAAGGCCGTAGGGCCACAGGGCACTCGTGGGTTGGTGTATCGATGCTGGCATGCGTGCTCTCTCTATGCATAACATCTGCATGTGTTCCTCAAAGAACAGGTCCTGGATTGTAGTGTAAATATCAGTGTTGTATAAATAAGGCTCCCTACTGGCTGTATGTTTAGTTTGAGGATGCTTTCCGCGATTCGGTTATCCTGTGGGTGTGTTTCTGTTAGGAGAAGGGTGCAACGTCGCAGGGGGACATATTTACTCATTTGTGAACATCTGTAAAACTGTCGCACTCAGGGTTGAGTTAATAGTAGAGGGAACTACATCTGAGTGCCACACTAACGTAGGTAAAAATTTATCGGGTCGGGACGCCCCGAGGTAGAGAAGGGTGCAATGTTGCGGATATGGGATTTGCATCCATCCATATCCGCTTGTAAATATTCCCCTATTTCCTCAATACTTCCCAACTATCCCCAATCCCCCATTCCCTAGTCCCATTTTCTGTAAACAACACTCTGTAGACCCGACCTCCCCCTATTTCCCCCATTAAATGTCGTGCCCAGGTTCACCGCATCTCATGTAAGACAACTATAGGACATCTTGCTAGTTATTCTTAGTCTATGTCAGTTAAGGACTCGTTTCCATTAATTCTGACCCTTCGTTGCACCAGAATGTGATTGTATGGCACCGTTAGGAAGTTTAGGACCTCCCAATACCTCCCCGCAGCTCTTCCTCACAGTTCAACAACAACAACAACAACAACAACAACAACGGTGTGCACAGGGAGTGCGCGTCCTCACTCCGGCTTGGTTGGTAGGGGGTGTTGGGAGGGCATGAGGCCTTCCCAGCGAGCCGCCATCGAACATGTGCTCGACGGGGTTACCAAATAGGGGCTCCCTGTCAGCTCCTCGTCAAGGGCGGAGCCCGGTAACCCCCGCACCCAATGGAAGCGGCGGACCGGTCCCATCTGGGGCGGAGCCAACCAGCCGAGGGCGTGTCACTCCCCGCTGAGCATGCGCAGGAAGAGGGAGGTGACGTCAGATGCGCGCTGAGCTTGGAGAAAGAAAGACGCCACCTCCGAGCGCTGTGAGGCCTCCCTGCATCTGACGGACCGTGCTTGATCCTGTCCCCGAGCCAAGGTGCAACTTGTGCTATCGACTGCCTGTCCCTTCCTGCCATCAATCCCTGTGTAAGTCAGCCTTGTTCCGTTTGTCTGTGGTCTGTCTGGGATAAGATAAGATTGTATTTAAGTGCCTATCTCTTCTGTGCCTTTACCTCACTACCTTGTAATCTACCCCTTTTCTCCCCCACTGTAATTATATCCTCCTCCGGAGGTCTTGAGAACTGTACCCCTTGCGTCGTTTCATCTATCCCAGTCGTTGTGTCCTTTCCATCATTGATTTAGCATAGCGCGACTTGGTCAACGTTTGGGTGGAATCGGGGTCTAGTCGGGGAATAACTTTTAGGTCGCGGTAATACACCACCGCTCGGTCGAAATAACATCTAACCGCGATCCGTAACAATATGTATATATATATATGTATATATATATATATATATATATATATATATATATATACATATATATATATATATATATATATATATATATATATATATATATATATATATATATATATATGTATATATATATATATGTGTATATATTGTTGCGAATATGGAATTTGGCCTCCATATCCGCTTGTAAATATTCCCCTATTTTCTCCGATACTCCCCAACTCTCCCTTACCCCATTCCCTAGTCCCATTGTCTGTAAACAACACCCATTAGAGCCGATCTTCCCCTTCATCCCCCCATTAAATGTCGTGCCCAGGTCCCCCGCACCACACGTAGACAACTTTCGGACATCTTCCTAGTTATTCTTAATCTATGTCAGTTAAGGACTTGTTTCCATTAATTATGACTCTTCGTTGCACCAGAATGTGATTATATGGCACCTGTTAGGAAGTTTAGGACCTCCCCATACCTCTCCGCATCTCTTCCCCATGAAGAAGCGCCAACTACAACAACAACAACAAAAGAGGGGGGCGGCGCGGTGACGGCATGGGGAGTGGGCGTCCTCCTTCCGGCTCGGTTAGCCACCATTGACCACGCGCTCCACGGGGTTACCACGAAGGGGCTCCCTGTCGGCCCCTCGTCAAGGGCGGAGCCGGTAACCCCCGCACCCAATGAGAAGCCATGGGCCGATGCCATCTGGGGCGGCGCTAACGAGCCGAGGGCGTGTCACTCCCCGCCGGATATACGCGGCCCCGCGCCGGATGTGACGAGAGATGCGCCCCGAGCTTGGAAGGAAAAGACGCCACCCTCCCGAGCGCTGAGCGACCTCCCCAGCTTGAGACCAAAGTCGCGACCCACAAGCGCTGTGATACCTTCACGCATCTCTGGACACCACCGTACGTGATTCTGTCCCTGAGCCAGGTGCACCTGAGCCATCGCGACCTGCCTCCCCTTTTCATCAACCCCCGTGTGAGTCAGCATTTTGTCCCGTGTGTCTGTCGTCTGTCCGGGGATAATATAAGAGTGTGTCTAAGTGCCTGTCTTCCTGTAATATACCTCTAGCCCCTGTAATCTAACCTTTTTCCGTACGAATATACTTGAGAACTGAACCCCTGGTGTCGTATTGTGTCATTATAATCCAGCCGGGTGTCTTCTTTTTCTTATTGAGCCAGCATAGCGCGATTAGTCAACCCCGGGTGCAATCGGGGTAACTTGTACGGATACGGCGGCCATCCCGCTCGGCCCACCATACCATCAAAGTCGTATCTGTAACAATTGGTGTCGGGAGTGAGATTCGAGGCCCGACCAAATTTTGAAAAAAAAAAAAACGAATAGAGGGAAAAAAAAATTTGGTCAAAATTTGGAGCGGCCGAAATTTGTTTTGTTTTACGAAACTCGAATTTTGCAAGTCGCGCTATGGCGGATCAAGACGGCTGGGGTCCGGTAGGGGAGAGTGAAGCAGGGTCGGTCCAGGACCAAATTGAGACACGTGAGGAGAGCGAAACAGCGGGGGTAGCAGACGCGCGAAATGGCGCCTCGCACATAGCTACGGCGGCCGCACCCGCTGCACAAGTGGGAGGGATGGCCCAGATGCAGGTCCTCATGGAGCAATTTATGGCGCAAATGCAGGCGTCCCTCAAACTGCAGAGTAACCAATTGGGGAACCGGATGGATGCTCAGGGTGAGCGATTGGAGGGCCAAATGGGGGTAATGGGAAACCAAATGGGGGTAATGAGGGACGAAGCGAGGGGTACCAGTGAGAAGTTAGACAATAATTTTGAGGAGTTAGACAAGAAAATTGAGAAGTTAGACAATAATTTTGAGGAGTTAGACAAGAAAATTGAGAAGTTAGACAATAATTTTGAGGAGTTAGACAAGAAAATTGAGAAGTTAGACAATAATTTTGAGGAGTTAGACAACGGGATAAAAGAAGTAAAGAATGGGTTAACGGGGGTAGAAAACAGAATGGCCGCTCAAGAGAATCAAATGGAAGGGATGCAAAAAGGGTTAGAGGGGTTAGAAAACAGTATGGAAGGCAAATTGAGGGACATGAGGGACCAAGCGGAAAGGGAAGTTAAACAAATGGAGCAGCAGATAGAGGGGGTCAGAATGGGGGTAGAAACCAAACTGGATGCTCACAGGGAGGAAATGGAGCAGATGAGGGTGGCATCTGGGCAGGAGATGCAAGTGATGGGAGAGGAGATCAGAAGAGGAGTGAGTGAGGAGGTCGGAGGAGTGCGCGAGGAGGTGAGGCACTGTGAGGAGCACATGGAAAAGGAGGTGAGAAAGGCGACTGTAAAGTTACAAGGGGGCATAGAGGACCTGACGCAAGAGGTGGAGCAGCTGACGGTGGGACAGACGGAGTTAGTGGAGCAGGTTCAAAGGAACACTGCGGTATTAGGAGGTTTAAAGGCGACACAGAAAGAACTCAAAGATGACTTGGTAGCGACGAAGAGGGAATGTCAGATGGTACGTGAGGGACTGACAACGAGGTTGGACGAGGTGATAGAGGTAATGGAGACGAAGGACCGGCAGGTGAGGACGCACCTGGAAACGGTCAAGGTAGCCTTAGAGGATGAGCTTGAGGAGACGTACCGGGGAATAAAAGAGGTGAGGCACAAATTAGAAGAAGTGGAAGAAGGGGTGAGCGAAATTAAGAAGCGACGGAGAGGGGATAACAAAGAGATAAAAGAGGAGATAAAAGAATTGGTCCAAAGTCTGTGTTTGGATCGTGATGATGTGCTCATTAACCGGATGAGGGATTCGCAGGTGATGGAGGAGAAGCGAAGAGGAAGAGGACCCGGTGTAAGTGGTGACCAATATGGTCGTGCGTATGATGCGCCAGGGGATTTAAGAAGCTTGGGGGTCGAGATAGACCCGGGTGTTCGTGAGAGGCCGTTGGTGAAGTGTGCGACAGGTCTGGTGTGCGAAAATGGAGGTGTGCAAGAAAGTCCGACTCTGGGGTGTGTGAGGAAAAAGTGCATGCCAAGGAGTGAGGGTGTTGGCGAGAATGAGTCGGTCGTAGCGCGTGTGCGAGGGAGCACATGGAAGCGTGCTGTGGTGAGTGTTACAGAGGGTGTGACGGGAGAGTGTGCGCGAGAAAGGTGTGTGACGGACAGGTGCATGAGGAAAGAGTGCGCTGTCAGAAGTAAGGAAGAGTGTCCACCTGTGGTGAGTGTTACAGAGGGTGTAACGGGAGAGTGTGCGCGAGAAAGGTGTGTGACGGACAGGTGCATGGGGAAAGAGTGTGCTGTCAAGAGGAAGGGTGAGTGCGCTGTCAGGAATGGAGGTGAAAGTAGTGAGAGTGACATGGAGCGTGAGTTAGTTGTGACAGGTGAGCGAGGATGTACACCTGGGATGGAAGGATGCACACCTGGAATGGTAGAGCGTGAGTGGGAATGCACGCTGGAATTGGTGGTGAGGCACATGGTTGGGTGTGCGAATGAGGGCACACCTGTGATTGTCACAGAGGAGGTGACCGAGGAGGGGGCGCGAAGAGGTGTATTGGTGAGGTGTGCGAGCAACGAATGTGTGCCAAAGTGTTCGGTGGTCAGGTGTGTGACCAAGGCTGTGAGTGGAATGGGTGTACCTGGGTGTGTAAGGAAGGGTACGAGGAGCATGGGCACAGCTGGATGTGTGAGCAAGGAACGGGCTGCGGGGTGTAAGCGTCCAGGTGAAGCATCGACGTTAGACAGGGTAGAGTGTAGAACGACTTATAGCCGAATCGGGCCCTCGGTGCGTGCCGGGCCTCGCTTTGAACGGCCGCGTCCGTGCTCCACTAGGCGGAGCGGGCGGCTGGATAGGAAGGGTCGTCATGGCGACCACGTTTTGTTGAGACGTGCCGGCAGGTCGAGATCGGGACATTGGATGGCTCCACGCCGAGGTGATGCGTGGGATCTCGGCCCGGGTAAGCCCCCGCCCCTGCACCGAGTGCCGGACGCATCCAGCCGCTGGCACAAAACAACCAGCATCCATTGCTTGGCTTTACGAAGCCGGGCTTTGGACAGGGATTGGCGCACCGAGAGGTATTAGTGAGTAGACTGGGTGATGAGGTTAGTGTTTTGGACCCAAAATTAGAGAAAAGCAAAATTTGATGATTGGCAAGGGATTGGCAGTAGTGATTGGCAGATGATGGGCAGTGATTGGCAAATTTTTAATTTGTTGAAATTTGATGTGCAAAATTGGTAGTGAGAGACCCCCGATGTGGGGGGATGGCAAATCCACCATCCTTCCCATATGGTGGGGCAAAGGAGCAATAGTTTATGGGGTGTATGGCAGTGAAAACTAGCCCGGGTGGGTTAGGATATGGTGTGTAGGGATCTAGCGAAGATGACATTAGGTAACGTTAAGTTTAGTTAGTGACTGATACCTGTAGTGGGGACGCAGGTAGATTAGTATGGATGATAATGACGTGGGAGCGCAATAGTTTAAAGGGACGACTGGGAAGCGCAAGTTTCAGAAGGGAGTAGTTAGCTGAGATGATGCCGTGTGAGTGAGAATTGAACAGGTGTGATTGCACAGGTGTGCAACTGGACAGGTGTGTGGAGCAGTGTATGAGTAGTGAGTGTTGTGGATCAGCGCGAATGCGCTTGGGGAGAGAAGGGTGCAGGTGGCACCAGGTGTGAGAGCACAGGTGTGCAGGTACAGGTGTGATTGCACAGGTGTGCAACTGGACAGGTGTGTGGAGCAGTGTGTGAGTAATGAGTGTTGTGGATCAGCGCGAATGCGCTTGGGGAGAGAAGGGTGCAGGTGGCACCAGGTGTGAGAGCACAGGTGTGCAGGTACAGGTGTGTGGAGAGAGTTGGAGTGAGTGGTACGGAGTGGTGTGCATGGTGCGAAGGTGTGGATGGGGGAAGAGTGGACCCCTTTCACGAGTACCCGGGGCGGGTAGTGTAAGTGTTAGGTAGAGGGTGCAGGTAAATTGTGGTTGGATATTGGCATTTGTGGTGCGGTTGCAGAATGGTGTTGTGAATGGGTGCATTAGTGTTGTGGAAATGGCTGGGCGTGTAGCCTGTTAGTGTGTGTAGTTGGTTGAGCACTCCACCACTGTGAGGATGTCGGCCAGGTGAGGCCGCAGGTGGGCTCTGGGAGCCGGTAGAGTTGTGGATGGGGCCCGAGGATCCGGAGGATGGACCCGGGTAGCCCAGTGCCAGAGAGGGCACCGAGTGGGGAGAGTGCCAGAGGGCCTTCCCCAGGTAGTTAGGTTAGGGCAAGGAGCAGGTAAGCTCGGAGGCAACTGCAGTGGTGGAGGTGTGCAGGTGGGTAGACCCACTGGGAGAGGTACACGCCGCAGCCCAGAAATTGTGCGAGGGCACCGGGAGATGAATCGGGGGAGTGAGACCCCAAATTGAAGAGCACCACAGTTTGGCCAATGGGAATTGGTTTTTAGAACCCATAGTGTAAGAGGGCCAATGGTTTGGCCGGAGAAAGACCCCGGGTAGTGTAAAGTTGTTAAAGTCATTTAGGAGATAGTTAGGATTGATGAACCTGTCGCACCATACGCAGCCACTTACCTGTGGTGATGATGATGACTCCACACCTGTGTTTTCTTTGTTTGTGTTGCAGAAATGAGAATTGCTGTTGGATTTGTGAGACGCATCACGACGTGGATGAGACATTGGGGTGATTCCATCTCTCCCTCCCTAGGAGGGACTGATGATGAATTGGTAATGGCAAATTTTGATGTTGAGTTGAAAATGGCAAATTTTGATGAGAGTTGAAAATGGC
Source organism: Myxine glutinosa (assembly GCF_964187855.1). Lineage (NCBI taxonomy): Eukaryota > Metazoa > Chordata > Myxini > Myxiniformes > Myxinidae > Myxine > Myxine glutinosa. The sequence continues at coordinate 24,858,987 of NC_136270.1, read as the reverse complement.
AAATTTGATTGGGTAGGAGGGAGAGAAGACGAATTTGGTATATGGGAGGAACGGGGAAGACAGTAGGGATGTTTGTTGATTTGTAAAGTAGATGTTTATGAGTAGTGTAGTGTTGTGTGGATGCAGTAAGGGGTAAGGGAGGGGCCATGTAGGTTACCTGGTGGGGGGGGGGCGTACGATAGGAACGTACCTGTCTCACCTGGTTCCCATGTGCCCCCAGTGTGCATTACCTTACATTGCGTGCACTTTTGCGCCCTTACCACCTTACTCACTTGTCTGCTTCTTTTGTCTCCCACCTCCGAGGATCTGGCTTTGGGGTAGAGAGAGAGGAGAGAGAGGTGCTGGCTGCGCAGTTGTGGGCCTGCACTTTCGCTGTTCGCTGCCTGGATCGGTACACCATATGGACCGCAATGTTTGTGGCCACCCACAATGGACCGCAGTTCGTTTGCGGCCAAGCACCACCCGGGGATGGACCTATGGATCAACGTGGCACCTATGCCATACAGGTGAACCACTAATAGTTAACACCACCAAGTGCACCACAAGAAGAGCAAGAGACACCTGCAGGGTTAGGGGTTGTTGAAGTTATTTTTATTCCAATGAACAATGGTGACTGCACCGATTGGTGGTGGGGTGGTGCTGTTGATGCTCGGGAAAGGGTGCTCTGCACGTTATTAAAGGCCGTCGGCCACAGAGCACTCGTGGGTTGGTGTATCGATGTTGGCAAGCGCGCTCTCTCTATGCATAACATCTGCATGTGTTCCTCCAAAAACAGGTCCTGGATCGTAGTGTAAATAGCAGCGTAGTCTTGTAAATAATGCTCCCTACCGGCTGTATGTTTAGTTTGAGAATTCTTTCCGGATTCGGTTATCCTGTGGGTGTGTTTCTGTGAGGAGAAGGGTGCAACGTCGCAGGGGGACATATTTACTCATTTGTGAATATCTGTAAAACTGTCGCACTCAGGGTAGAGTTAATAGTAGAGGGAACTACATTGCGTGCCACACTAAAGTAGGTAAAAATTTATCGGGTCGGGACGCCCCGAGGGTAGAGAAGGGTGCAATGTTGCGAATATGGAATTTGGCCTCCATATCCGCTTGTAAATATTCCCCTATTTTCTCCGATACTCCCCAACTCTCCCTTACCCCATTCCCTAGTCCCATTGTCTGTAAACAACACCCATTAGAGCCGATCTTCCCCTTCATCCCCCCATTAAATGTCGTGCCCAGGTCCCCCGCACCACACGTAGACAACTTTCGGACATCTTCCTAGTTATTCTTAATCTATGTCAGTTAAGGACTTGTTTCCATTAATTATGACTCTTCGTTGCACCAGAATGTGATTATATGGCACCTGTTAGGAAGTTTAGGACCTCCCCATACCTCTCCGCATCTCTTCCCCATGAAGAAGCGCCAACTACAACAACAACAACAAAAGAGGGGGGCGGCGCGGTGACGGCATGGGGAGTGGGCGTCCTCCTTCCGGCTCGGTTAGCCACCATTGACCACGCGCTCCACGGGGTTACCACGAAGGGGCTCCCTGTCGGCCCCTCGTCAAGGGCGGAGCCGGTAACCCCCGCACCCAATGAGAAGCCATGGGCCGATGCCATCTGGGGCGGCGCTAACGAGCCGAGGGCGTGTCACTCCCCGCCGGATATACGCGGCCCCGCGCCGGATGTGACGAGAGATGCGCCCCGAGCTTGGAAGGAAAAGACGCCACCCTCCCGAGCGCTGAGCGACCTCCCCAGCTTGAGACCAAAGTCGCGACCCACAAGCGCTGTGATACCTTCACGCATCTCTGGACACCACCGTACGTGATTCTGTCCCTGAGCCAGGTGCACCTGAGCCATCGCGACCTGCCTCCCCTTTTCATCAACCCCCGTGTGAGTCAGCATTTTGTCCCGTGTGTCTGTCGTCTGTCCGGGGATAATATAAGAGTGTGTCTAAGTGCCTGTCTTCCTGTAATATACCTCTAGCCCCTGTAATCTAACCTTTTTCCGTACGAATATACTTGAGAACTGAACCCCTGGTGTCGTATTGTGTCATTATAATCCAGCCGGGTGTCTTCTTTTTCTTATTGAGCCAGCATAGCGCGATTAGTCAACCCCGGGTGCAATCGGGGTAACTTGTACGGATACGGCGGCCATCCCGCTCGGCCCACCATACCATCAAAGTCGTATCTGTAACAATATATATATGTATATATATATGTATGTATATATATATATGTATATATATATGTATATATATATATATATATATATGTATATATATATGTATATATATATATATATAATATATACTGAAACGCAAAAGAAACTTACCACCTTTGAAACCTTTAAATATCAACAATAACACTGCGTGTAGTAAATGTGTGAACTTATTTGTGGACAATAGTGTCCTCACTGTCAGACAAAACGGTCACGGATGGTCACTTGAACCTTCAATGGTCACTTCATAGCACAGCTGTTGAACAGCCGTTTTGACTGTCAGTGATTAGCCAAGGGGTACGGGATAATTTTTAATGAGCTGCACGTGATGTCTTGATATTGGCTTTAAAAAGGCCAGTGCAAAATGGGCATTTCAATCAACATGCCACGATTGTCAAGGGATCAACGGCAGCGTGCCCTGGGCATGCTGCAAGGCGGACTGAGCTACCGTGAGGTGCCACGTCGCCTTGGCTGTTCACACCAGACGATATCGGCCCTGGTGGACAGAGACACCCTCCACAACTCTGCAGATGACAGACCTCGATCAGGGAGGCCAAGAGTCACCACTGCAAGGCAGGACAGGCAGATGGTCCGAAGTCACCTGCGGGATCGTTTGAAATGTAAACCACTTGTTTGAAATGTAATAAAATTGTAACAGTTCAAAATAAAACAAACCAACAATTGCTAATTGAAACATTGGCATTTTATTGATGACATGTCAAGTTTTTGACCAAGATACACCATCTCATCAGTTTGTTCTACAGTACAGAACAGCACAGGGTGCAATGTCAGTCCCCTTTCAATAGCGTGTGTGGCCACCATTGTTTTGGATACAGGCAGTGCATCATCGGCGTATACTGCCGACCAGTCTTTGGATGGATTGCTGCTGGATTCTGTCCCACTCAGTCCTCAATGTCTGAAGCAGCTCTGCCCGTGTCCTGGCCCTGCCAACTACGCGTCTCCCAAGCTCATCCCACAGGTGCTCTATGGGATTCAGGTCAGGGGAGAGCGCAGGCCACTGCATGGTGTTGATGTTCTCGCCTTGGAGAAATGCAGTGGTAAAGCGAGCAGCATGGGGATGAGCGTTGTCATGCTGAAAGGTTCTCAGTTCTGGGTGGTCCAGCAGGAATGGCAGCAGATGATGTCGCAGGATCTTATCCACATACCGCTGGGCGTTAAGATTCCCATCCACAACCACCAGTGGCGTCCTGTACCGGCCTGATATGGCGGCCCACACCATCACACTTGGGCCACCCCACCTGTTGGCAATACGCCCACTCTAGGCAGGACACAACTAGATCATGATATCAACCTCCCACCCAAGTTTCATCAAGATCGGATGATATCATCGGGTAGTTATGCTGCGGACAGACAGACAGACACACACAGACAGACGCACACACACACATGAGGAATATAGTGGTCACTTGATAACTCGTGAAGCAAAAAGAACCCCTCCGCACATACTTACGGGTGGGGAAGGTGCAGACTGGAAGTTTGGGACAATAACAACTCACCACCACGAAATTAAAAACACCTCACCACCACGAAATAAAAAAACAACTCACCACCACGAAATTAAAAAAACCTCACCACCACGTAATTAAAAACACCTCACCACCACGAAATTAAAAAAACCTCACCACCACGTAATTAAAAACAACTCACCACCACGAAATAAAAAAACAACTCACCACCACGAAATTAAAAAACCTCACCACCACGTAATTAAAAACACCTCACCACCACGAAATAAAAAAACAACTCACCACCACGAAATTTAAAAAAACCTCACCACCACGTAATTAAAAACACCTCACCACCACGAAATAAAAAAACAACTCATCACCACGAAATTTAAAAAACCTAACCACCACGAAATTAAAAACTCCTCACCACCACGAAATTAAAAACAACTCACCACCACGAAATTAAAAACACCTCACCACCACGTAATTTAAAACTCCTCACCACCAAGAAATGAAAAAACACCTCACCACCAGGAAATGAAAAAACACCTCACCACCATGTAATTCAAAACACCTCATCACCACGAAATTAAAAACAACTCACCACCATCTAATTCAAAACACCTCACCACCACGAAATTAAAAACAACTCACCACCATGTAATTCAAAACACCTCACCACCATGTAATTCAAAACACCTCACCACCCCATAATTTAAAACTCCTCACCACCACGAAATTAAAAACACCTCACCACCACGAAATTAAAAACACCTCACCACCACATAATTCAAAACACCTCACCACCACGAATTTAAAAACACCTTACCACCACGTAATTCAAAACACCTCACCACCACAAAATTTAAAACACCTCACCACCACATAATTCAAAACACCTCACCACCACGAAATTAAAAACACCTCACCACCACATAATTCAAAAAACCTCACCACCACGAAATTAAAAACACCTCACCACCACGAAATTAAAACACCTCACCACCACATAATTCAAAACACCTCACCACCACATAATTCAAAACACCTCACCACCACGAAATTAAAAACACCTCACCACCACATAATTCAAAACACCTCACCACCACATAATTCAAAACACCTCAACACCACGAAATTAAAAACACCTCACCACCACGTAATTCAAAACACCTCACCACCACATAACTTAAAACTTCTCACCACCACAAAATTAAAAACACCTCACCACCACGAAATTAAAACACCTCACCACCACATAATTCAAAACACCTGACCACCACGAAATTAAAAACACCTCACCGCCACGTAATTCAAAACACCTCACCACCACAAATTTAAAAACACCTCACCACCACGTAATTCAAAACACCTCACCACCACGAAATTAAAAACACCTCACCACCACATAATTCAAAACACCTAACCACCACGTGATTCAAAACACCTCACCACCACGTGATTCACAACACTTCACAAACAACGTTATTAAAAACCCTTCACAACCACGGAAACAAAAGTTTGAGGGAGTAGTTCAGTGACAACACAGACACTGCCCACATATGTGGATATGGAGATAGATGACTGTACCTAAGTTTCTGTTTTGTCATGGTTTACATCAATCATAATATAAACAATTATTTTGCACAATGTATTTGTGATACACGTGATATTATATTTTATAAACAATTGTAGTTGAAGAAATTTTTTTTTGTTTGTTTTTTCCCCAAAAAAAAAAAAACGTTTTCCAAAATTACTAAAAAAGAATACCCTTACGACATACCCACGGGAGAGATCGGTGCATACCAGAAGTTTGGTATGATTTCACAAAAGTTTGAGGTAGTAGTTCAGTGAAAAGACAACACAGGACAGGACAGACACTGCACACATATATATATCTCTATATGTATGGTAAGAGGTGGGAAGAGGAGGAGGAGGTGGAAAGCAAGAGGGCTGTCAGATGCTTGTGATTGGCAGGTGGTGGCAGACCTAAAGCCACAATCAATTGGTATTCCCAGAGGAGATATGTGTGACAAGGTTGCGGCCTGACATTGTCATTTGGTCAGGTGCAACAAGACAGGTCATCTTAGGGGAATTGCCTGTACCTTGGGAAGAGAACATGGAGGAGGTGCACGAGAGGAAGAGAGGAAAGTACAGTGAGCTGGAGGCAGAGTGCCGGGAGAAGGGTTGGCGAGTTTCGTGTCAGCCATTTGAGGTGGGGTGTAGAGGGTATATTGGCAATTCCTTTTCTGCATTTCTTGCTCGGCTTGGAGTGTGTGGGACAGAAAGAAGGAGGATGTGTGACAAGGTGGCCCAGGTTGCCTTGAAAGGCTCATTTTGGATTTGGAGGAAGTTTATGGAGGCACGTCGAACGGTGTGGGTTGAGGTTACGGAATAGAAATGGAGGTGTGTGTGTGTGTGTGTGTGTATGTGTATGTGTATGTGTGTGTGTGTGTGTGTGTGTGTGTGTGTGTGTGTGTGTGTGTGTGTGTGTGTGTGTGTGTGTGTGTGTGTGTGTGTGTGTGTGTGTGTGTGTGTGTGTTGCAGGAGTGGGTCATGAGTGGGTGTGGTTTTGCATGAATGGTTTTGCATGTTTGCATGAGTGGTGCATGTTGGTATTGTAAGGGTAGGTGGTTGGTTGGTGTTGTGTGTGGATGTGTGTGGATGTGTGTATGAATGATCTGGTGTGTTTTGTTGGTGAGTGGTGAAGGGTATAAAGGTGGGTGTTTGAGTGTTCCACCATGTTTGTTTGGTGCTGTGGATTCTGGATGCGGAGGTGTTGTTGTAGTCTGCGTTCGCACTGGCTGGGAGTGGGGGTATGTACGCATCCAGATGTAGCTGCTGCATGTGGAGGAGGGGATGCCCCTGGTGGCCCACCTTAGCTGACTGTCGAGGTTGAAGGGCCGAAACGGGATGATGCTGAGGACTCTACTGAGGACCCGGTCAGTGCGGCACACTTGTGACCAGGTGTGTTTTGAACTTATATATATATATATTGTTGCGGATCTCTGGCGTCGGCTCTCCCCTTATAAAGGGGGGGTTAATCCCCTTGTCCTTTTATCTGGCCGACCCGAGTCCTGGAAGTTATACGCTCCTTCCGGTCGGTATTAGGTAGGGTTATTGGTCAATTTAGTCCCAAATACCTAATCACGAACACCGACCGCGAAGCAGGGAAATAACTCCCGCCCGAACCACGGTGTTAGTGGACACGCCGAGCAAAGCGAGCCGCGATTCGGGCCGTTAACAGGGACTAAACCCGATTCTGAGCGGTTTCTAATCGTGCCACGTTTACCCAATGAGAGAAAAGACGGATGCGATCGGATAAAAGGAAAACCAGGAAGAACAAGTAATTTATTTACAATTTGTACAAGAAGGAGAAGAGGAAACGAAAGAAATATACAAGATAGGAAGAGGAAGAAGCAGTTACACAGGGCACCCTGAGACAGTCTTATTCTTAATACCCAGGACAAACATACACACTCACATGGGGATTGTAGATGGTAGGGTGGAACAGGTAGAGGGTCCGGCGATGGCGTCCACCTCATCCGGTCCCCGACTCGTCCCATGCAGCAGATGGAAAACGGCAGCAGCTCTCCGCGTGTAGTGGAACGCGACCGGACAAGTTATATAATGGGGGGGAAGGCTGGTGTCCTGCGTACATAATATATGCGTACTATACAAAGGTGCCAAACGCCCCCTCTCCAATGTACTCCTTTGATAAGGTCCTCCTTTCATCAGCGCCCCTGCATCAGACTTGTCAATGCAACGCGCGTTCTCCCAGCAAGTCCGGTTTCAATAGCGCTCTCCCAATTAGTTCTCTCCAACAAGCGCGCCTCCAACAAATCCCTTCAAATCAAGCGCGCAGTATATCTCATAAAGTCCTTGCAATCACGACAGTCCTACGTGCAGTCCTGTAAAAGGGCTTTGCGTTCGCGCTTATATAACTCGACCAAGCGATCACTCCGCGAGCCCCAAAGCCACGCCTGTCGGTCATGTCACTTCAGCCCTGGGTGGCTGGTTAAGGCTTACTGGCCCCACCTTTGATGGCTGGATGACGTGGCCAAACCTTCTTCCTGGCACTTCACCCCCTCTTTTCTGGGCCTCACCGCGTGGCTTATGGTGGCGTTGAGCGAGCGCTAAGGCAGCTGCTGCTAACAAAGGCGCGTAACAAATTTGGGAGGGCCATGGGCAGACTGGAGGGCGCGTAATGGCGTCGCTTGGAGAGGGAGGCTTTGCAAAATGAACAGAATGGGGCCTACCTCTTATTTGATTGACACAACGCAGATTCAACTATTGGAAACAAGGCCTTACCTATACACATACTAATGAAATAACTGAAGTCCTATGGTGGCCTACGTGTTGCTTGTGGCCTAACTATGGGGTGCAACCTTTAACCCTTTAATAATGTCATATTTACAAGAATGATGTCATATTTACGCGTGTGGGTTATCAAAACCGCAACACTGCACCCCCCCTTTTTCCAGGCTCGACCCGAGCCGAAACAATAGGACTATCTTTTAATTAGTGTGACACTTAGGTGTGGTTACCCTCTACTTTTAACCTACTACCCTGAGTGCGACAGTTTTAACACTAGATATGTCCCCCCTGCTGCGTTGCGTCCTATCTAACTGACTCAGGCCCACAATTAACCGAATTACGGAATTATTCTCAAACTACACATAAAGCCGGTGGGGAGCATTATTTACAAGACGACTATTATTTACACTACAACCCAGGACCTGTCTTTTGTAGGAAAAAGAAGAGAGAATTTGAAAAGAGGAAAATGCCATTGCAATGCACTGCACCGATACACCATACCCATATGTACCATTAATGCACCATTAAAAAAAAATGCACCAAAAAGCACCAGCACCACAATGAAAATGCACAGTCATCACATTTTAAAATGATTGATGTCTTCTTGTGCTTCTCTGCTGGGCCGATGTATCTTGGCTTGATCTTCTTGCTTGATGTTTTCATTTAATAAAAAGGGCACAAACCGCGTCCGTTTTTTAAATCATGGACAGCAGGGCCAACGTAGGTGGTCTGACTGCTGGGCATTGATGCCACTTAAAACAGTGGTCCGCAAGCCAGATACGGCTGGCAGCAATGGTCTGTCCCAGCAGAGATGCCAGGCCACAGAACGTGTGGTCCAAAGGTGCCAGGCCACAGAACGTGTCCAAAGGTGCCAGGCCACAGAACGTGTGGTCCATATGTGCCAGGCCATAGAACGTGTGGTCCATAGGGTGTACCGGTGCAGGCAGGCATGCAGGCAGCAAGAGTGCAGGCAGCACAATCCAGGGCACCTGCACACTCCCCTCGGACAAAAGACCATGGTCCATGAGTGGGGAGGCAGACAAAGCAGAGGTTAGCGAGGGGAAAGGGAGGAAGGGTACACATAATCACAAGGCAATGCGACATGAAGCGGGAGAGCGGGAGAGCGAGCTGAGAAAGCTCGTCCCTAGTGTTCGTCACCCCCCATGTCACCTACTCTACCCTTGCCCCTACCCCGTATTTACACAATTTACAACTTTACAACTTCGTCTCTACCCGTCTTGTCTCCCATATCTCCCCTAAACCAAGTTTGTTCCCAATCCCCCCCAAGAAGGAAGGGATGGAATACCCACAATGTCAAACTCCGCCATGATGCGTCTCACATTTCCAAACATTTGCAAAACCTGGTGTGGAGTCCTATCACCCTCGGTGAGTGGATGCAGATGGTGTGAAGGGACTTTCATCCTAGCTATACTTCTAAATGAGATTAACTCGTTAAACTACCCGGGGACTTGCCCTGCCAATCCAATGGCCACTTTACACTATGCGGTTCTAAAAACCAATTCCAATTGACCATCCCTGTGGTGCTCACCAATTTGGAGTCTCACTCCCCCGATTTTTCTCTACTGTGCCCTCGCACAATTTCGGGGCTGGGTCGTGTGGCTCTCCTAGCAGGTCCTACTTACCTGCGCACCTCCGCCACTGAACGTCGCCACCCGAGCTTGCCTAGCTCCTCACCCTAACCTACCTTGGGGAAGGCCCTCCTGGCTCTCTCACCCCACTACTGCCCTCCATGGCACTGGGCTACCCGGGTCCTCTCCTTAGGATCCTCGGGCCCCACTGAACTCTACTGAACTCGAACCTGGCTCCCAGAGCGTACCTGCGGCCTCACCTGGCCGACAAACTACCAGTGGCAGAGTGCTCATCTAAACATACGCACTAACAGGCCCACACGCCCAGCCATCCATACACTCATGCACCAATCAAGCAATACTTTGCTACTTTCAGCACCACAGATGTCAATATCCAACAAATTTAGCTACTCCCTCTACCTACTGTTAAGCTACCCTCCCTGGGTATTCGTGAAGGGGTCCATCCTCTCCCCATTCACTCCTTCGCACCATGCACTCCAATCTACTCATTCCACACTCCACTCACTCCACACCATTTATTCCAGACCATTTATTCACTTGCACACCAGGCGAGCCAATGCACTTAATACACAATGACACACATCCTCAATACTCTGCTCATACACTTTCTCACACACACACACACACACACACACACACACACACACACACACACACACACACACACACACACACACACACACACACACACACCTTTCACGAGCATTGCCTCATGCACTCAAATTTTCCCACGCTCAATTCCTCATTTCAACATGCTCACCAGCAAGACTCTCATTCAATTCCTGATTTCATTCTAAACTTCAAGCTCATACACACAGCATCATTTAAACTAACTACTCCCTTCTAATACTAGTGCTCCCCGTCATCCCTTATACTAAGCACTCCCTCGTCATTATCATCCAACTACTCGACTCTACGTCCCCACTACTTGTACAATGTCACTACTTAAATCTCAAGTCTCCTAAAGTCATTTCTAGGTCCCTATACATTTATCCTAACCCGCCTTCGGCGAGCTTGCACTGCCAAACCCCATAAACCTATAGCTCCTTCGCCCCAAATGGATGTGAGGGATGGTAGAGCCACCATCCCTCTACATCGGGCATCTCCCACTATCACCCCCCCCCCCCAATCCTCTTGCACTATGAGCCCCCGTCATGTGAGGTACTGGGTCCTGCCTCGGCGTCTAAAGCCGAGGCGATCCATGAGGGCGCCTGCTCGCCGGTGTAGGGTCTTAACCGGTCGGTGTGGATGATCCGAGGGAGGGCTCGTGGCCCCATTTTGATCTTAACGACCACGTCACAGACTTGCGACAGGACGACCCCCGGGCCTTGCCAGGGAGAGATGAGTTTGGGGCACCTACCCTTCCGCCTCTGGGGATTAAAGAACCAAATCTTCATCCCCGGAGCGTACTGGCTCCCCTGGCTCCGGTGGTCGTACCTGCGCTTCATCTTGGCCCCCGCCAGCTGGAGCTGGTGGCGGGCGAAGGCATGGACCCTCTCCATGCCTTCCTCTAGGTGACGTGCATAGCCCTCCCTCGGCGGGATATCCGTGGTGTCTGGCACGGAACCGCATAGCAAGTCGGCGGGAGCCCGCAAATCCCGCCCATACATAAGCAACGCTGGACTGCATGCGGTGGCCCCGTGCTGGCTAGTTCGGTAGGCCATTAACAAGTACGGGAGATGTTCGTCCCAGTCATCCTGACGGGTGGTGGTGAACAAAGCCAATTGTTGGTCAAGGTTCGATTGAACCGTTCCACCATCCCGTCAGATTGTGGCCGCAAGGGCGTGGTCCGCATCTTTCTAATTGACAGGAGTCTGCACACATCTTTTAGCAATTGACTTTCAAAATTTCGACCCTGATCGGTGTGCAGCTCCTCCGGAATCCCGTGCCTACATACAAATCCTTCCACGAAGGCCTGTGCCACCAGCCCGGCTTCTTGGTTGGGGAGGGCATAGGCCTCCGGCCACTTGGTGAAATAGTCCATTACAACGAGGATGTACTTATTACCTTGGCGGGTATGGGGTAGTGGTCCTAGAATATCCATAGCCACCCGCTCAAGGGGGGCCCCCACCTGGTGTAATTGAAGGGGGGCCCTCATCCTTCGTGCTGGTCCCTTTTTGGCAGAACAGGCGTCGCATCTCCGACACCAGTCCTGTATGTCGCGCCCCATATTCACCCAATAGAACCTCCGGCGGACCCGAGATGTAGTCTTTGTCCTGCCCAAATGGCCGCCGGAGCGGGTACCATGCACCTGCTGTAATATTGTGTTCTTAAATTTGTCAGGGACTATCACCAGCCAGGAAGTTCTCTCAGAGGGAACCTCCACCCATTTGCGATAAAAGATGTTATCTTTCAATTCCAGGGTCTGCCACTGAGCCCAATATGCCTTTGTTGGCGCCCCGAGGGGGGTTACCTCTTCCCCATTAGGTCTTTTCCCCAATCGAACCCATTCGTACACCGGTCCCAGTACGGGATCCTCCCGCTGGGCCGTGCTCCAAGCCAAAGTGCCAAATTCTTCATCTGCGGTTAGTGGCAAAATTGGCTCTCTCACCCGGGTTGCACGGACTACGAGGGTAAGGGTGGAGATATTATTAACCCTTTAATAATGTCATATTTACAAGAATGATGTCATATTTACACGTGTGGGTTTTCAAAACCGCAACAATATATATATATATATTGTTGTGGATATGAGAATTGTGGTTTTTTATTGTGTAGTAAATGGTAAAATATCACCCTCCTTCCTCCAGTTGTGTATAAAGGTCAAAAGGGCGTCCCTTAGTTAGGTCATATACAATCACGTTAGCCAATCATAGATTTCCTGCTTGTTGGTAGTTATTTCCTTATTCTGTGTATTAGGTTAAGGCTTTGTCTTCCATTAATTAATACTCCATTGCACCGAATTCAAATAGATAGATCCCCTTTCATTCCCATTCCCAAAGCCTCTATTGCCAACTGCATTCGCCGCCATTGCCCATGTGCTCCAACTCGGAGAAGAAGGGCGCGGCCCACCCATCGTCATCAAGAGGTGGAGCCAAGAAGCCCCTACGACCAACCAAGAATGAGTGGGTATGGCTCAAGAGGGCGGGGTTATAAAACCCGTTGCATCAGCCCCCACGGAGAGTTGCGCCAGAGACGGCAGATGAGTCGAGACGAGCCCTCGGAGAGAGAAGGGAGACGCGTCCTGAGGTGAGCCAGAGAAGCAGCTTTGAAATCCACCACCACCAGCTTGGAGCCACGCAGCTTTGACTCCGCCAGGGTGCACGTATCGCGGCAGCCCGCACGACCGCAGCTAGGGCATTGACGGCGGCTGCTGGACGTGCCGATCGAGGAAGGGCGGCGGCTGCTGACCCCTGGGCCGACCGTGCCCCGGTTCGAGCGGAGCGTTCCTCTCCTTCCAGTCCTTCCATTCCTGCCTGCAATTTCCCCATTCGTGTGAGTTTGCTCGTAGTCTGTTTTGTGTGTCTTGTCGTGGGGTATTAATTAAGACTGAATAGGTAAGCTAGAGTTTCACTGTGTCCTTCTGGTCCGTCCCTCTTTCTGCCTTTATTTTATTATCCTTCCTTCTCCTTGGTTTCTTTTGGTTGTAAATAGTAATAAATCATATTCGTATTTCCTACCTCTTTTCTTCTTCTTCACATCCGTCGTCTTTGTCTTTTCCAAATTGAATACCTGTGGCACGATTTGGCCAACGTTCAGAATCGGGTTAGTCTTTGTTAACGGTTCGGGCTGCGGCTGCCATCCGCTCGGCAAATTACCATCTTATCCGCGGCCGCGAACGAAGCTGCTCACCGGCCTTTCCGGAGGTCGCGGTGCAGCTTCAGGGACCCCGTCGGTCAGTGACAAACGAGGGGACTAATCCCCCCTCAAAGGGGAACCATAGGCCGACGCTGGGTTCCGTAACAATATATATATATATATATATATGTATATATATATATATATATATATATATATGTATATATAGATACACTACTCACAATAAGTTAGGGATATTGTGGGAGTGAGTTTTTTTTTTTAATAGGGGTTAGGGTTATGGTATTGAAATCAAGAATGCTGTTTTTTCACACTCATTAATAACCATAGAATTAGGACCAACAACTTTTTTCATCATAATTAATTCACAAAATCAACCACACTGAAGAACCTGCCAATAGCCCTAACTTAATGTGAGTAGGCCTAGTATATAATATCGCCTTGAAGCTGATCTTTTGGTACCCATCATGCCTTGCGCTATGTCACGCTGAGATCCCATGATGCCTGGGGATTCCGATGATGTCGAATCTCCAGGATACCGAGTTATGCATGACATACAAAAAGAAATAAAGGACAATTAGGAGGATGACAAAAACGAGACGGCAGGATGGGCTGTGATCGATAAGCAACATCACAGTCGGAGAAAAGCAACTATTTCCGTCTTCCTAATTACTTTTCCCTTTATCTCCAGGTTCGTCGCCTTTTCCGGGGAAATTTCATTTTGTCCGGCAGCGGAGGGAAGAGCTTCGGCACGGTGATCAGTCGCCATCATTACTCCCATACCAGGCCGCCATGTTTGATTGCTAGGAGCGGGTTCGGTTGCTCAATCCAACTTCGACAACACGTGCTCGAGGCCCTTTGATAAGGTTTCGCGTTAATGCCAATTTGACGCGCTCTCAATTACTTTAGCCTGATTTCTTTGATAAGCTCGTCCGGTTCGATATTTAATTAAACGAATGTCCACAACCTATTTTCACTCCGATGTATCTGCAATCCGCAAGTCGATGTTAAACAAATCAAGAGGCAGGATTTATTCATATAAACGCCGATGTTTGACCGATGTCGGTTCATCTGAATTTCATTGACAAGGCTTATGACGTTTAATTAAGTTACATGGTTATTTATTAAACCGCGAGCAAATTGTGGTTCAACATATTCTTTATGGAATTGAAAATGCATTAGGTATCAATATTATATACTGAGGCTGGCAGGATGACCTAAAGCGAGAGCGAAACCCACACATCGCCTCGAAACCCTCGATCCTGGGTTCAAATCCCGACCTGGCTATGAACTGCCATCCTGGTGATGCATGGTGTTGGTTGAACGGTTACGGTGGGTTGATTCAGTTCAGCCTGTCGACCTTCTGAGGTCGACAAAATAACTATCAGCGGATCTCGTTGGAGTGTCATCAAGGATGCGGATACAAGATCAGGATACAAGATCATCAAGGGGCGGATCTCCTCGATGTCCCTGCTCTCAAATGTTGAGTTTGTGTCCTTCCCCCTCTCTCACCATCTTGTCTACCGCTCCCCTTATTTTGTGTTTTATGTGTCGGTTTGACTTTTCTTTTTTCTTTTTTTTTTGTATACAAGATCGAGGTTCGTGAAAGAGCTAACATTAATCACACAGAAAGACAAACCGACACATAAAACATATAACATGGGGAGCGGTAGACAAGATGGGGCGAGAGGGGGAGGAATACAAACACAACATCTGAGAGCTGGGACATCGAGAGATCTGTGGGAGGGAGAGGGCTTTGGGGGGGGGGGGCGTAGGCATGGGAAGGGGGGGGGGGGTGGGAGAGGTATAAAACATATGGACACTGCCAGGACTTCCAGGAAAGAAGTTGGAATTTCAAACAAGGTGGATCTGGAGTGAATTAGTGGGGGTAGAAAAGATCAAGGTTTTGGATGGGGAAAGATAAGAGATGGTGGTGAGCAGCTGTTTTAAAGACCTGGAGGGAGGAGTGGGGTTGAAGGGAGTGTGGGAGTTTGTTCCAGAGGCGGGAGAAAAGGGGAATGAAGGAGTGAAGGTGAGCAGAGAGCCGAGATTTCGGCAGTTTAACCATCAGAGGGTGGCTGGCAGATCTTGTGCGACCTGTAGGAATATTTGGGGGACAGAGCACAGAGAGAGCTGGGGGGGCAAGGCCGGAGAGGAGTCGGTAGAAGACAGAAAGACCACCTACCTGCCTGCGGTGAGTGAGTGAAAGGCCCTCGGAGATAGCTTCATCACGGGAGATTTTGTGTGATTAATGTTACCTCTTTCACGAGCCTCGATCTTGTATACAAAAAAAATAAAAATAATAATAATCCCTTTAGCCTTCGGGAAACATAAATCCCCTTCGAGCATCATAAAAGTGACATCACTCTGCCCGATAGCACGATGTTACGAAGTGACGTCACTCTGCCCGATAACACGATGTTACGACGTGACGTCACTCTGCCCGAAAACACGATGTTACGTGACGTCACTCTGCCCGAAAACACGATGTTACGACGTGACGTCACTCTGCCCGATAACACGATGTTACGAAGTGACGTCACTCTGCCCGATAACACGATGTTACGAAGTGACGTCACTCTGCCCGATGTTACGAAGTGACGTCACTCTGCCCGATAACACGATGTTACGACGTGACGTCACTCTGCCCGAAAACACGATGTTACGTGACGTCACTCTGCCCGAAAACACGATGTTACGACGTGACGTCACTCTGCCCGATAATACGATGTTACGAAGTGACGTCACTCTGCCCGATAACACGATGTTCCAAAGTTTAAGAGGATTTAGCGCTTTATTTTAATAATCGGGTAAAAGTGATAGTTATAGATGTTGTAGGTTGTTTTGAGGATATCTATCTATAATTCCAGCAATCTCTGTGTGTCTGTGTGTCTGTGTGTCTGTGTGTCTGTGTGTCTGTGTGTCTGTGTGTCTGTGTGTCTGTGTGTCTGTGTGTCTGTGTGTTTGTCTGTGACCGCTGTTTCTCGACAACCACGGGTCCGATATACTTGAAACTTGCCAGGTATATTGCTGGGGACCCGAGGATGTGCCTTTTCAAGGTTTGTAATTAATCGGACAAGTACCTACCGAGCTATGTCCAAAAAACGCTTCAACCAATCAGAGAGCAGCGAGCTATCACGTGTGCCGAACCGTTAATGCAATGCAAGCGTTAATGCGTTAATGCAAGGCTTTTCTTTTTTTCCCTCTTCTCTTTCTACTTTTCCTTGCGATTAAATTGCAAACAGCCAAAATACGTTGGCGCTAATTGAATAATTGGCCATTAACACTAAAATAATCGTAACTGCGATATGCCAACTTCCGGACAGTGCAGCCTTCCATGTTGTTGTTGTTTGCAGCAGCTGTTTGCAGCAAGGCAAGGCTTTTCTTTTTTTCCCTCTTCTCTTTCTACTTTTCCTTGCGATTAAATTGCAAAAAGCCAAAATACGTTGGCGCTAATTGAATAATTGGGCATTATGTTTTACAACTAATAAAAACGAATTTGCGATTCATTCGCTTTCCTGCGCGTTTGTGTACGCGATGGCGATTTCTTTACCAAACTCCGGAAGCCGTTCGCTTTGGACCGAACCATTGCATGTAAATAGAGGGGGGGGATTGTCACCACTCGCAAGCCGTTCGCTTTGGACCAAACCATTTCATGTAAATAGGGGGGGGGGGATATAATTTTAGATATATATATAGTACGGGCATGCCCTAGTATTACAAACTTCTCAAATGCAGGTTAATCAGGAAGTCTCTGCAGTTGTGACGTAAGAATTACACAAATGTGACTGCTTGTTATGCTTCCGCAGATAAAGTCGCCGGAGGCATTATATTTTCGGGTTGTCCAACCGTCCGTCCGTCCGTCCGTCCGGGCGAAACCTCGTTTTTCTCAGCAAGCATATGTCCGATTGAGACGAAAAACTTTCAGGGTAGGAGTGACACTCATGTAGAATGTTTTCTATGATAATTGTGACGTCATAGGTCACGTGGTATGGCAGCCATCTTGGATTAAAAGCAAATAATTAAAAAATTATTTCTCGGAAACTGCTGAATGGAAAAATTTCAAACTTGGCACATTGTCAAGTACTCCCCTGGGGAACAAAAGCATGATACTGATGACGTTATAGGTGAAGTGGTATACCAACCAAAAATGTTTTAATCGAATTCCTTCTAAACATCTGAAATTGCATGCACATGATCTATGACCCATTTGTATTGAAATACTAAATTTATGACATCATAGGTCACATGGTTTGGCAGCTATTTTGGATTGAAGGAAAATATTAAATAATTATATCTCTGAAACCGCTCACCCTATCGATGCGAAATTTTTAAATATCATCTAACAGCATTGTTGCGTAAACTTTGAAAATGATGATGTCATAGGTCATGTGATTTGGCAGCCAGCTTGTATAGAAAAACGAACCTTATCCGATCAACACGAAACTTCACAAACGTGATCCACTACCCAAACATATGCAGTGATGGCATCTACCCGTTGTGGGACTACGCGGAAGAATATTGGTGACACAGTCGCATTGTTCTAGTTTATTTTATACATTTGGCATGTTGTGTTGAATGCTCTTAAAACAATATAAACTTTTGCAACTAAAGTTCTCTCAGGAATTGTTCATTTTACATTGAATGGTCTTTTATTTTTACCTTGACCACAGAAGGTGGACAAATGTTTTCACCCTTGTTTGTCTGTTTCTCTGTCTGTCTGTCTTCCTGCCTCTCTGTCTTACTGTCTCTCTGTTCCTGTCTGTTTGCCTATCTGTCTGTCTGTCTGTTTCTGTCTGTTTGTCGAGCTGCTTCTGTCTGTTTGTCTGTCTGTTTGTATGTCTGTTTGTCTATTTCTGTCTGTCTGTTTCTATCTATCTGTCTGTCTGTCTGTCTATTTATCTGTTTGTCTGCCTTTTTGTCGGGTTCTGTCTGTGTGTTTGTCTGTTTGTCTCTGTGTTTGTCTGCTTGCATGTTTGTGTTTGAATAGATTAGTCTCAAAACGTTGTGGATGGATTTGAAATTTGGTGGACATGTTTAGTTTGTGACAAGGACAAAATGATTAGATTTTGGTTCAGGCCCGAATCTAGATCCGGCCTATCAGTGGATACAAAACGTAAACTGTTCACTTGGTGGAGATATACGCTCTACCGAGTGCCGTTCTCATCCTTGTTTGTGTTTGGTCTAGGGGGGACTGATCATCTAGCACAGCATTGTTATTCCTCTTTGTTGAGTTCCTTTTTTTTTTTTTTGAGTTTAGCACTTTCATTTTTACTATACCACTTGTAGGCCGCAATTAATCCTACCTTATGGGGTTGGTCTGGAAAAGTTTTTGGTCCAAGTCTTTCACGAACCAGCAGGCCAGGTCCGACATGAGTAGTAGTTTGTAATTTGTTCAGGGTGTCGGCGATAACTCGCCTACTCTTCGTGATAGACATTGTGGTATTTTCATCGTCCACCATGTCATGCCAGCAGATGGACCATCCGGCTTACGATCCACCTCGAGGGAGAAGGACAGCACACTTTGTGATGCAGCATCCTGCCCATGGAGCACCAATCTGACAGTTCATAGTCGGACAGAGTTCCCATCTTTCTTGTTTTAGTTCTCATCCCAAACCGAAGTTAAAACAATGTGAGCACTGCCATGCAATGTAGACAAAACCAGGTGGGACAGGTACATCATCCTCTCCATGGCTGCCATAAGAAGTCAGATAGGTATTTACTGATAGTCTGATAGGTATTTAGTGACTGTCTGATGGGTATTTAGTGACAATCTGATAGGTATTTAGTGACAGTCTGATCGGTATTTGTTGACAGTCCGATGGGTATTTACTGACAGTCTGATCGGTATTTGTTGACAGTCTGATGGGTATTTGTTGACAGTCTGATGGGTATTTGTTGACAGTCCGATGGGTATTTACTGACAGTCTGATCGGTATTTGTTGACAGTCTGATGGGTATTTGTTGACAGTCCGATGGGTATTTACTGACAGTCTGATCGGTATTTGTTGACAGTCTGATGGGTATTTGTTGACAGTCCGATGGGTATTTACTGACAGTCTGATCGGTATTTGTTGACAGTCTGATCGGTATTTGTTGACAGTCCGATGGGTATTTACTGACAGTCTGGTGGGTATTTGTTGACAGTCCGATGGGTATTTACTGACAGTCTGATGGGTATTTACTAACAGTCAGATAGCAACATGGTAACCTGAGGATATTTCAATTTCCTGTAAGTTTGAGTTAAAATTCTTCATCCTGGTGCCTTTAACTGCATTTCATCTGTGGGAGACATAATCTCATCTTGTCACTAGGCCACCGCCTTACCCTAGAATGGTTGAAATCATAGCTTTTTAAATATTTAATCACGTCATTATTCGAGCAAAATTGAACACGACTGTCTTCACTAAAATGTCAGCATGTCACAAGTGAACCTGACTTACTATTTACATTCTGCGCCATTTTTCCAATTGTGTGAAGTGCAGAGATTTTTTTTAAAGTTCAAATCTCAGCGCTTTGTCTCCTCTGAGCCTCCACGAGCTGTGGTTTGTCTGGATAACAGCAGGGTAGTAAGTAGTGAGTAGTGAGTAGTGAGTAATGAATCGTGAGTAGCGAGTAATGAGTAGTGAGTAATGAATCGTGAGTAGTGAGTAATGAGTCGTGAGTAGTGAGTCGTGAGTATAGTGATTAGCGAGAAGTAAGTAGTAAGTCGTGAGTAGCGACTAGTGAGTAGTGAGTCGTGTGTAGTGAGTAGTGAGTAGTGAGTAGTGAGTTGAGTATAGTGAGTAGTGAGTCGTGTGTATAGTGATTATTGAGTAGCGAGTAGTGAGTAGTGAGCCATGAGTATAGTGATTAGTGAGTAGCGTGTCGTGAGCCGTGAGCCATGAGTCATGAGTTGTCAGTTGTGAGTAGTGAGTAATGAATAGTGAGTAGTGAATAGTGAGTCGTGAGTCATCAGTATAGTGATTAGTGAGTAGTGAGTAGTGAGTCGTGAGTTGTGAGTAGTGAGTCGTGAGTAGCGAGTTGTGAGTCGTGAGTAGTGAGTTGTGAGTAATGAGTAGTAAGTAGTGAGTAGTGAGTAGTTAGTAGTGAGTAATGAGTAGTGAATAGTGAGTAGTGAATAGTGAGTAGTGAATCATGAGTCATCAGTATAGTGATTAGTGAGTAGTGAGTAGTGAGTCGTGAGTAGTGAGTCACGTGTAGTGAGTCAGGGCTAGTGAGTCATGAGTAGTGAGTCATGAGTAGTGAGTAGTGAGCAGAGTCATGGCTAGTGAGTAGTGAGTTGTGAATTGTGAGTAGTGAGTCGTAAGTAGTGCATAGTGAGTAGTGAGTTGTGACTAGTGAGTCATGATGACCCTGATGACTAGTCCAGTCCAGATCCGAGGCATCCAGACAAGCTACAGTTCCAGTGGTCTTGTTTTTTGTTATGACCAAAAGTTGTCAACTGCTGAAGTGTTTTCAATCAGGCTTGGCACAAGTATGGACTGTAATACCAACATGAACTGATTAGATTGTGGGTTCAAATGGTCAAAGGTCTAAGGCAATGTGGTCTTTAATCGAACAACTTCCGTTCCCACAAAAACTTGTAAACCACTGAAGGAATTTCAGCAAACCTGATGCAAGTATAGATGGTAGAAGGTTCAAAAGGTCAAAGGGCATGAGCACTTTAATTGAATATCAATTTGTAAAAATAACAAGTTAACCACTTAATTGATTTCAAGCAAATTTGGCCTAAGTATGGACTGTAATACAAAGATAAGCATATTCGATTTTGGGTTCAAAAGGTTAAAGGTCATGTGTCTTTCAGTTGAAAATAATTTTCCAGATCATAACGAGTTAGAAGCATCTATGTTGTCTCTCTCTCTATTTATCTCATGCTTTCTCTCATGTGACCTTTAATTTTTCATGTGACCTATAAATTAATTGAGACCAAACATAATAGTGGGTTGGCACCGAGCGTAGGTGGAGGCGTGTCCATCGACGTGTTCTCGTCAAATTGTATTTTATAGTTTGAGTTATAAATTGTGATCAAGATCCAATATTGCCAAGAACTAATTAATTTCTTATCAAAAGTTCAGGCAGGTTTTTTTGCGCATCTATCAATAAGCACCATAATCAGCACATGGGGTGACAGACTCGGTTATTACCCTCGCCAGAGGAGAGGGTATTGCATTTGAGTCCGTTTGTTTTCCGGCAAGTATGATGGTTGGTTGGTTTGTCTGTCCGTCTGTTTGTGCGCAGTACTACGTCTACATCGTTGCACATAGCATCGCCATACTTTACACACATATTTGCCTTGCCCTGGAATAGACTGTGCCCAATTTTTAACTATTTAGGCCCAAGGTCAAGCTCAAGGTCACCCAAAATGTGACATCACGGGGGGGGGGGGGGGGGGAGGGGGAGGGGGGGGGTCGAGTTTTCATTTAAAATGTATATTTCAAACCACTACAACACTAAAAGTACAAGAGATATGCATACACTTACTGTTGCTGACATATAGGAAGTCACATACGACATTTCATTTGGCACCATGACCTTTGACCTTGAGTGACCTTGAAAGGTCAAACTAAAGGTCAAAAATTGTTTTTTTTTAAACTAATAACTCTGTCAAAGTAGATTCCGGCAAGTCCTCGGTCTCTGACCGATTTCTAGTCTGTCTGTCTGTCTGTTTGTTTGTCTGTTTGTGCGCAGTACTACGTCTACATCATTGCACATAGAATCACCATACTTTACACACCGATTTGTCTTGTCCTGGAATAGACTGTGCCCAATTTTTAACTCTCTAGGCCCAAGGCCTCCATTATGACGTCATAATTCGATAATTCGACAAGTACAAAACTTCATCCAATCAAGATGCAATTTCTTGAGTGCCATGACGGCATAAACTGGTGGAGAAAAAAAAATTTGATGATGTCATCGGTCACGTGGTTCGGACGCCATCTTGGAAAAACCAGAAAACATTGCACCTCTATATCTCCGAAAGTGCTGAATAGAAAAAATTGAGACATGGCTCATTGTAAAGAACACTCCATGGGGAATAAAATATGTTGATGATTATGTCATCGGTGCCTCCATGATGACGTCATAATTCGACAAGTACAAAATTTCATCCGATAAAGATGAAATTTCTTGAGCATAATCTAGGAATAAATTAGTTTTGAAAAAAATAATGATGACGTCATCGGTCACGTGGTTCGGCCGCCATATTTGTTTTAACACAAAAGCCTTAAAACCACTGAAAATACACCCTGGCGAGGGTTTGCAATCTCTGATTGCTCTTTCTTGTTTCACTATGTATACAGCAGGGAATCATACTCGGTTATTAACCTTTTCACAGTTAATTCACAATTTCACACTCTTATGTAAAAAAATTGCTTTTGCTCTTTTTGATATACTCCCGTAGGGCATTTGATTTGCTGCTTGTTCATCCGGATCAAATTGCTCATGATGAAACCTGTCGTACAATCTGGACACATCACTGATGAGGGATGATGCAATATTGTTGCATGTCTTGCAGCATCACACACTTGGTATACATTGCACTAACATGCAGCAGATGTCAAACACATCCTCAGAACTAAATCTTGAAAAGTTTTGAAAGCACCTGACTTGATGACATGATGACTAGTGAGTCGTGAGTAGTGAGTCGTGAGTATAGTGAGTATAGTGAGTAGTGAGTCATGATGACTAGTGAGTCGTGAGTGTAATGAGTAGTGAGTAGACTCACTGTGTCATAAGTTGTAACAATGTCTATCTTTCCACTTCTTTCATTTTCATCTACAAGAAGCACATTCAGCACCAATATCAGGAATCCCGAGTAACATATTCATTACCTTCCACACCAACTGGCTACCAACCTCCATCCAACGATAAATGTTTCAGGAAATTCATTTTCTCATCTTTCCAAATGATTTTTCGAAAAGCAAAAAGGGAATATTATAAAAGAAGAAACACCAAATACCACAAAACAGGACTTGTTTGGAGTGAAGGTGAATGAATGAATACAGGGATCGAGCTGAATTCAATCTGAAGTCAAATAATCACAATAAATTATCTTGGAGGAACAAGCTCTGATGGGAGTGACAATCCAGTATTCAACAGTAGGGATATTTTAATAATCTATTCTTTGTCTCGCCAGGATTGTTTGCCAAAACGAGGGGGAAGCCAATAAGGGGCAGAATGGGGGGAAGCCAAGAAGGGGCAGAATGGGGGGAAGCCAAGAAGGGGCAGAATGGGGGGTGGGAAGCCAAGAAGGGGCAGAATGGGGGGGAAGCCAAGAAGGGGCATGATGAGAGGAAGCCAAGAAGGGGCAGAATGAGGGGAAGCCAAGAAGGGGCAGGATGAGGGGAAGCCAAGAAGGGGCAAGATGAAGGGAAGCCAAGAAGGGGCAGGATGAGGGGAAGCCAAGAAGGGGCAGGATGAGGGGAAGCCAAGAAGGGGCAGGATGAGGGGATGCCAAGAAGGGGTAGGATGAGGGGGAGGTCGAGAAGGGGCAGGATGAGGGGAAAGCCAAGGAGAGGGGGGGAGGGGGGGCAGGACGAGGGGGAAGTCGAGAAGGGGCAGGATGAGGGGAAATCCAAGGAGAGGGGGGCAGGACGAGGGGGAAGTCAAGGGGGGGAGGGCAGAAAGAGGGGGAATGTTGACGAGGACATGTTGATCTCGGGCTTCTTTGTAATACCATAACGTGAGTAGTGAGTAGTGAGTCATGAGTTTTTTGCCCTAGCATCAGCCATTTCTGTTTCTGCGTATGCTGCGATGAGGTGCCAGAATAAAGTACAGTCAGGGTGAGATGGAATTTATCCTCCAGGAAGTGAAACATTGCAGATCTTTTTCGTGTCCACCAAAAATTGTTGGCCATGAATTTGGGAAGATTTCTCAATCACAAATCACGTTAGTCATATTTATGGAGCAATGCAGGATTACACAACCTGTTTGTTAGACGGCATCTTTCGTAGGCTATCAGTATCAATGTTTGTAGTTTTGAATTTTTTTGATTTACTTATCATGAGAATTTCTCAACAGGGTTTTCAGTTCATGAAATTCTCGACAGTTGTGTCGAAAGTCTCTCCTCCAGATATCGTCCAAGAGCATGCGGAACGCCAATCGATACACGCCTGGAGTTGTCGGTGGATGGTAGAAGGCACATCTATGGGGCTTGCAAATTTCAAGCAACGTCGCCAACGAGTTTACATGCAAGTACTGTGGCGGATATTAAATTTGCAAAAATTTGGGAAGAAACAGTTCGGAATTCTCTGCAGCTGATTAGGAGGCTCAGAAATTGGCAGCAATGATTCGAGGCCCAGACGCATCCATTAGCAGTTCCACTGTTATTTTCCAGGCTCCTGGCTCCAATGAGACGCCCAATAATGGTGTTTCTGGAGGAAACTCAGCAGCCACAGGAGGGGGATGCAAAACAAGAACACTTGTTGAATGGATGAACTGGAATTGATTGTATAAAAGGGTTAGAGGTTGCGCCTACATATCAGGATTATCAGCCCCATGCGGTTGCACACATTGCTTTATACTCTGGCGGTAACTCTTTGGTATTCTCTGCCAGACTCGGTGGTGTAATTGGTTGATCCTCCGCTCTACATGTGAGCTGCTTCTTTTTTCTTGATGCTCATTGTAGTGGAATTGTGCCTAAGTTTGAACCCAGGTGTTATGCGGCTTCTGTCCACTGCGCGGAAGTTATAAGAACTCAGACAGACAGCGCTACGATCATTCCTGTGACATTTATCGTGTGCAATGTCGAGCATACTTAGATGGTGCATATCATTCCTTTGTTCCAGGCTTGCTTGTGCTAGTTACAAATCCATTACTGATTCCTATGAATGCTGAATATTGATATGTTGCTTGCTGGTTTTCTTACAGGTATTGCAAGAGATCGATTCAGAATTAAACTCACAATCTGAGACAATGTTGTAACTCTGGTTTTTACAACACTCATCATTTAGAAAGGCTGAAACAACCATAAGTTGGCAGCCATTTGCATAGTAGGCTTGATGGGCCTAATTTAAAGCAACTGTTTCTCATTATTGTCATTGTGGGTATCTTATTTCACAATATTTAACTGAAACGAATGGCCTGGCCCTCTGCACCATGGAGCTCCTTTGAATGGATTAATTGGCAGATATATTGCCCCTTAATAACTGCTGTGGATTATTACTATTAGATTATTATCTTATACTAACAGAGTATCCACCACCTGGGTGGGTCGAGTTTGCGCATTACTTGCTGAAAAAAGTATAGTCTGTGTTTTGCAAGAAGACTATATAGATGTTTGTGTGGTGTGTGTCTTAAAGGTCTTAGATGATCTAACGCGTGCCTTCTGCTAGTAGTTATATCTATAGTGTCAAAAAGAGTCTAATTGCTAAAGGAGGGATATAAACTGTCTAAACGGTATGTTCCAATAGTGGTTAGGGTCCAAAGGGAAAATAAAGCATCTAAAGGGTCTAATCGCTAAAGGAGGATCTAGGAGGATCTACAATGTCTACACAGGTCTAAATGGTGTAAAGGGACAAAAGCTCTAAATGATCAAGGGTCCAAGCAGTGGACCATAAGTGTAAGGGGTCTAAGGAGAGTCAAGGGACTTAAGCGGTGTAAAGGTCGAAATGGTCTCGGGAGTGGTGATCATAAACAGGAACCAGATGACTTAACCATACCAAGTCTCTTTTATGCTTTTTTCAATCTCGCGAGAGTAAGAAAAACGACAACAACTAGAGCGGTACTTGGTAGAGAGAGTATACCTCTGCCAGGCTGAACAGTTTCTGTTTTGACTTCGTTGTTGTATCGTTTCTTGTGTGACACCTTCCATCTATTTTGCTAGGTAGGTTAGGGATACCTTCTTTGGTTTGTTGTCTTCGTGTCTGCTTACAAATCGGATTCGTTAGTCTGTTGCACTTTTTACGTATTCAGCCAATCCTATAGTTGTCATTGTATTCACATGGTTGAGCTCCATCAGGTCGCTACCTCCTCATCTCGGCAGGTACATTCTCAAGATGCATTGATTTTTGTAAAACATTTTGTGGATGGTGAAGGGTGTCCTTGTTTTGATATCCAGTTTATTGATTTCTGATTGTGGAGAGTTTATTATTCTGTAACTGCACCAGAATACTGGTATTGTAAGTTGGTTTATGGCTTTGATTTTGTTCCTTGGAGATAGGTATGTTTTCAGGATCAGCCGCGTTCTATGCAAGTATTCTTTGGTAATTGTTTTACGCATTTGTTTGTGACACATTTGGTGGCCCTCTTCCACTCTAAGGTATTTGTATGATGCTTCGTTGTCTAGCTCCTTTATTGTTGTATTTTGTCTTTTTATGTTGTCCGTTTTTGTTGGTCTACCTTGTATGAATGTGCACCTGGCACAGATATCGAGGCGAAATTCCATTTGAAGGTCATCAGAGTTCTGTTTCACGAATTTGAGTTGTTCTGCCAATTTTTCGTCGTTTGTTGCAAATACAGACTTGGCATTTAATATGGAATATTTTTTTTGTGGGGGTGAACTTACTTTTCAAGATGACTTAGAACCAAAAGTTCATTGGAATTATGTTGAAATTATTCTAGATTTTGTTAATGTGACCTTTAAAAGAAACAAAAACCACATTTGACATTTCGAAGCAATTACATTGATCCTTGAAAGTGATGTAAACTGATATCAAACTCAATTCACGGACAGTACTGTGTTAAACTTCTGTACGTTTTCCAGAAGTATGTATCTCTTTATTTTGCACATTAGCCTAATTTTTTTTCAACAAAAACAAAAGCTAAATTATGACTGGGATTACGGACAGTAAAATTACAGTTCAGTACTTCATGTAACCCCCACGAGCATTCAGGAGAGCACGTGCACGTTGAGGCATGCTGTTCACGAGATTTGCCAAGGTTTGGACAGGAATCGCTTGCCATGCAGTGACAATAGTCTGCTGCAATTCACGCACAGAGGTCGGCTGCTGGTCCAAGTTGTCGATTTGACGCGTTATTTCTGCCCACAAGTTCTCTATCGGATTCATATCCGGGGACATGGCAGGCCACTCCATATGCTTTACACCACGGTCAGCAAGAAAGTGTTGGATCATGCGAGAACGATGAGGCTGTGCATTGTCATCTTGGAAGACAAAGTTTCCTCGAAAGGCTGCACGAGCAAATGGAAGCAATGTTTCTTCCAGAATGACCCTGTACTTGAACTGGTTCAGGTTTCCATTCAGAACAACCAGGTCAGTTTTGCCCCCTGCATGAAAAGCAGCCCAAACGGTCACCCCACCACCTCCAGCTTGGACTCTTGGCACTATACAATCTTCGTTGTGGGCTTCATGCACTAGTCTGCGCACTCGGACACGGCCATCTTGATGATAGACCAGAAATCTAGACTCGTCACTGAAGGTCACGTGATTCCAGTGTTCTGGCTGCCATTGACGGTGCTCTCTGCCCCACTGCAATCGGCGCTGGCTGTGTTGTCTTGTCAGGCGTGGCTTTCTCAGGGGATGCCTGGCACGACAGCCTGCTTGAACCAGTCGTTGGTTGACTAGCCTTCTGGATACAGGCACATTTGTCAGTTGCTGCCACTCAGCCCTAAGCCGATTAGCTGACTTGGTACGGCCATTGCAGATTAACCGGTGCAGCTGGCGATCATCTCTCCTTGTGGTTCTGCGTGGACGTCTTGGCCTCGGTATTGGAGTAGGGACACCCCTCTGAGCATTTCGTTTCAGGATCTTTGACACCTGACCTTGAGTGATGCCATACTGCCGAGCAATAGCACGCTGTTTCATACCAGAATTTCCTAAAGCCACCACTCCATAACAAACAGCATTGTCAAGTTGACGGACCATCTCCAGAGGAAGCGGCAATAGCTTTTGTAGACGTGCAGCAGTTGTTTTCCACTAATACAGAACACACCAACCCTTATATACCCGATTGTGAAGCCAATCGTCAAATGTTCCTGTCCTTACATTTTGTCACACCACCTGTGATATAATCCTGTTATTGACTTCTTGCTGCGAAAGACAATCAGTGACATGGTTCTTTCAACAAAGACATCACCGAAGGGTAAAAGAAACTCACCAGATTGATATACTGAGTTCAGAAAGTAAACCCAAGTCAAGGAAAAAAAAATATTCCATATTAAATGCCAAGTCTGTAGTTTTAAATCATCAATGTAAAGTAGATGTCACCTTTTTTGCCTCTTTGGATGTTCTCTTATTTGATGTAAGGGTGTATCCATGTCCAGTGGCGTAGTGATGGTTTGTGGTGCTCGGGGTGAAGGTAAAAAATATCGACCCTTGCAGGCACTGACGTAGTCAGAAATTCCCATTGAGGGGGCCATATGAAAGAGCTCTAAGCTTCCCCAGCAGGCTCAGCAGCAGAGCCCTGGAAGCTGTTCAAAATGAGGATAGATTTAGATATGATCTCCTGAGATGATTAGACTAATTAACTACAAAGAATCCGGAACAATGAGCTTTTACAGCCAAATCACATGGTCATTGTCATGTCCAAATATCAGCTTCCTCGTTCAAAAGGTGCCTGAGATATTGCCCAGATGAGAAAGAAAATATATAAATGATTAATAATGAAAATAAATAAATAATAATCATAAAAAATTAAATAATGAATCAATTGGCTAATAGAACACATAAACCACCACCATTTCATCCGAATCTATAACTAAAAAAAAAAATTTTTAGTCATTAATCGAATAATTAAATAATTAATCGCCTTTGGGCTACTTGAAAAGCGCTATACAAAATAAATGAATTATTATTATTATTATTATTAATCAATTAATTGTTTAATCAATAAATCAAAAATAGCCTTTACAGCCAAATCACTTGGTCATTGGCATGTCCAAATATCAGCTTCCTAACTCAAAAGGTGCCTGAGATAATGGCCAGAAGAGAAAGGAAATGTATAAGTACTTAATTAATCGCTAATAATTAAATAACTCATCAATTAATTGATTAATCAAAAAACCAAAAATAACATTTTTGACAAAGTACTTGCTCACTATTGTTCCGAAATTTCAGCTTCCTAGCTCAAAGGATGACTGAGATATCACCTGGACAAACAAACAAACAAACAAACAAGACAGCAAGAAAACAAACAAACAAACAACCAGAGTGAAAACTGAGTACTCCCTTTCAGCGTGCGTCATTGCCGAGCCCCCTTCGGTGCCCGGAAATGACGTTATGCAGCGCCTGGAGATGGCAAAGGAAAGGAGTGGTGTACGATATTCGTACCATTTGATGATAATAAAGCGAACGTATAATCCCCGCCCTGGTCCAAGCAGACCTGGGCTTGGTGAAAAGTAAACTAATGCTGTAGCAATATTCTACACGACTACAAGGTAGTTAACAAAAACTACATTAAACATGCATGCAGCATTGTGTGGTATTTCTATGGCCTAGGGACGAGAGGTGTTGAGACAGAGCAGCAGAGGAAGGCAAGGAAGTTGAAGAACTCACTTAACACGTGATCCTGGTCTCGCTGATTGGTACGTAACACCGTGAGATATCTAGATTTGATCGACGTAATTACATAATAAACGTCCAACAGTTACACCCCTCCATCCCTTGGGCCAATGGGCGACCTCCATGTTACCGTGTGCATAATAAACCTCATTATACAAGATAAAGGCTCTACGCAGCAGGCAGCCCGATAATTATCAACACCTGTACACGGATTTCTTTATTGTGGCAGGTGATAGAAATAGAAATTAGGAAAAAAGTGAATCCAGATGGAAAGGAGTTTGCAAACATCAACCTGACACATTGATACGTAGCACGGAGTTTAAACTGTAAAACGTGTTCTGAAAGTCGTTTCTCGTGATCTCACGATTTCGTTGTATTATAATTTATATACAATAGAATCAAATGGAGCATGAAAACGGTTTTTTGAGGTTGTCATTTGGCGCCCTATCCACTTCGCGCCTGGTGCGGTCGTCCCTCCGCCCCCCCCCCCTTCCCCACCCATCACTACACCACTGTCCATGTCCTTGGGTCCAGGGCCAGGCAAAACAGGAAGGGGGAATGCTGTATCCCTGGCAGATTCCTCGATGTATCCTGGTATTTTGATCTTTCTTTCCGACTGCTGTAATATGAATGTGGTATTCCAAACCTCCATTTCTTTCTCTATCAATTCGATTATTTGGGCGTTGATGTGTGTGTGTGTGTGTGTGTGTGTGTGTGTGTGTGTGTGTGTGTGTGTGTGTGTGTGTGTGTGTGTGTGTGTGTGTGTGTGTGTGTGTGCATTCGTGCACATTCATGCTTGTGTGTACATATACACAAAGAATTAAGTTAAGCACCCCCCCCGTTTTTTTACAACCTCGCACATTACAAGTTTGTTGTCGTCAAAACAGTGTAATATACCCATGTTATTGCTATATTTTCTGGAGAAGTGATATTATGGTCACATAAAAACATAACAATCATGCCGTTTTCAATATTTTATTCTGAATAATTTAAGGTGAAATTTTTTGGGAATTTTAGGCATATTTTCACCTCAATTTAAGTATGGAGCTATAGGTCCATCACGGACAGTGTGGATGACGTTTATGTTTTCTAACGTACAGTCATTGTTCTGAGAAGACCTCTAGCGATCTTTGCGTCAATAACGTGTGTAGGACCCACGTGATCGGATCACTGACTCAACCCTACGTCTCATAGACCCTGTAAGCCGTCGTATGCGTTGCTGTGGCAGGTTGTTCCATTCCCGATGTAATGCACGTTCGGGACATGTTGGGACGACAAATTGCGAAGATGGTCCCTCCAATAGCCAATCTGGATGAATTGGAACGTGCATTACATCGGGAATGGAACAACCTGCCACAGCAACGCATACGACGGCTTACAGGGTCTATGAGACGTAGGGTTGAGTCAGTGATCCGATCACGTGGGTCCTACACACGTTATTGACGCAAAGATCGCTAGAGGTCTTCTCAGAACAATGACTGTACGTTAGAAAACATAAACGTCATCCACACTGTCCGTGATGGACCTATAGCTCCATACTTAAATTGAGGTGAAAATATGCCTAAAATTCCCAAAAAATTTCACCTTAAATTATTCAGAATAAAATATTGAAAACGGCATGATTGTTATGTTTTTATGTGACCATAATATCACTTCTCCAGAAAATATAGCAATAACATGGGTATATTACACTGTTTTGACGACAACAAACTTGTAATGTGCGAGGTTGTAAAAAAACGGGGGGGGGGGTGCTTAACTTAATTCTTTGTGTATATATATGCTGAGTCCTCTTAGCTCACATGAAGCAAAAGTTGGTAGTTATGTATCGACGCCCTGTCTGAATGGTACACACCTGCCTCTTGGTATCCGCTCTTATTGATCGCTGATCATTTCGGTTTCTCTGCTTTGCTAACAGGACGTGATGAGTAATGGGCAGAGTCTTTCTGTGAATGCAAATTGTAAGCTCACCTTATTATAACTCTGACGCTTTGGTAGCATTCCCCTTCAGTAGAAATGTTCGCTCCTCATTGCTTTGATAAAGTAATGTATGTACATAATGCATCAGCAAATACTCCATGTTATATGCTTCTCTAACATAATGCAAACTGCCTTTCCAATCACGCAGGATTCCATAGAATATTAATTACACCTTCAAGCCACAAGTGCCATCGGTTTTACAATGACAGAATAATTATAATGGCAAGATGGGGAAAAAAAAAAACTGTCAGGGCACAAGGCAAAGGTCTAGCATCCTTCAAAAAAGGTCGGCTCGTGGGTGCGCATCCCGCAAGAACGTGGGCAAAGACTAGTGGGTACGAATATTGCAAGATCGATGGCAAAGGCTCGGGGTGCGTACCTCACAGGTTCATGGGCAAAAGCTCGTGGGTGCGCATCTTGCAAAATTTTAGGCAAAGGCTCGTGGGTGCGTATTTGCAAGATCGTGGGCAAAGGCTCGTGAGTGCGTATCTCGCAAGATCGTGGGCAAAGGCTCGTGAGTGCGTATCTCGCAAGATCGTGGGCAAAGGCTCGTGAGTGCGTATCTCGCAAGATCGTGGGCAAAGGCTCGTGAGTGCGTATCTCGCAAGATCGTGGGCAAAGGCTCGTGAGTGCGTATCTCGCAAGATCGTGGGCAAAGGCTCGTGAGTGCGTATCTCACAAGATCGTGGGCAAAGGCTCGTGAGTGCGTATCTCGCAAGATCGTGGGCAAAGGCTCGTGAGTGCGTATCTCGCAAGATCGTGGGCAAAGGCTCGTGAATGTGTATCTCACAAGATCGTGGGCAAAGGCTCGTGAGTGTGTATCTCGCAAGATCGTGGGTGTGTACAGTGCATTCAGAAAGTATTCAGACCCCTTCACTTTTTTCACATTTTGTTATGTTGCAGCCTTATGCTGAAATCGTTTAAATTCATTTTTTCCCTCATCAATCTGCACTCAATACCCCATAATGACAAAGAGAAAACAGGATTTTAGAAAGTTTTGCAAATTTATTAAAAAGAAAAAACTGAAATATTACATTGACATAAGTATTAATACCCTTTGCTATGACACTTGAAATTTAGCTCAGGTGCCTCCCATTTCTCTTGATCATCTTTGAGATGTTTCTACACCTTGATTGGAGTCCACCTGTGGTAAATTCAATTGATTGGACATGATTTGGAAAGGCACACACCTGTCTATATAAGGTCTCACAGCTGACAATGCATATCAGAACAAAAACCAAGCCATGAGGTCAAAGGAACTGCCTGCAGAGCTCAGACACAGGATTGTGTCGAGGCACAGATCTGGCGAAGCCTACAAAAAAAAATTCTGCTGCATTGAAGGTTCCCAAGAGCACAGTGGCCTCCATAATTCTTAAATGGAAGAAGTTTGGAACAACCAGGACTCTTCCTAGAGCTGGCCGCCTGGCCAAACTGAGCAATCGGGGGAGAAGGGCCTTGGTAAGAGAGGTGACCAAGAACCCGATGGTCACTCTGGCTGAGCTCCAGAGATCCTGTGTGGAGATGGGAGAAACTTCCAGAAGGACAATCATCACTGCAACACTCCACCGATCTGGGCTTTATAGCAGAGTGGCCAGACAGAAGCCTCTCCTCAGTGAAAGACAAATGAAAGCCCACAGAATCTTGTTTCTCACAGTCTGAGAGTCCTTTAGGTGCTTTTTTGCAAACTCCAAGCTTAAGGCAGTGATTATCGTGGGTGCGTATTTCGCAAGATTGTGGGCAGATAGGCAGTGATTATCTTAGTCCAGGTAGAATTGTATAGGTAGTGTGCTCCGAATGTCATGAAGAAAAAGAAACTCCATGTAATAAGTAGGAAATTTGTGTCAACCGTATGTCGTGGAAGCGCGTATCTTCGTCCCCATGAGAGCCGAGGGGTGGGGTTTGTTTGTTAATTAGCTAGGGATTATGGGTAAATTAATCCCCTGTATGTAATGGCCTCTGATATTTTTCCTCTGTTCCTTATGACACATGCAGCACACACAAATAGAAAGAAATTGCCCATTTATGACACCAAATAAAAACCAACCAGAAATAGGACATTGAGCACTACCACGGATAACATCGACCTGGTGAGCACACAGGCACAAATGTCCGTGAAGCCACGCCCCGAAGAGCAGTGATTGGTCCGGGATTTGATTGACACAAGGACTGGTAAGATGGGACTCGCTGCTAGGAGCGGACACGGAGCCGTTGTGGGATGACGTCAGAGCCTCGAGTACAAAACAATTAGAAAGACAGACATTTTTTCTCTCAGGTTCTGGATCTGGTGGTGAATGGTCATGTTCCAACATCGCTCTTCCTCTTTCATTCTGAGTCCTGGCTTTTGACAACGAATGGTCAAGGCTCTGGACTTCCTCGCATCGTTTGGCTGTGGTGTTGGTGTTGGTGAACAAGTTCATGAGGATAAGCGTGGCTGGAAAAGCGAGCTGCGCGCCAAGGCCTACTGCGCGCCAATGAGCGCGTTTTCGTGTGCAAGGACGTAGAGGCCTCAGACGATCTTTGACGATTCCTGACGAGATTCAAGAGCAGCTTAGAGCTAAGTGCCACAAATCACATATATTTATTTTACAGTTATTTTTTCCCTTGTGTTGTAATCGAGTCTGTGAGGGGGCGCTCCAATTAGGAATTTAGTTTTGTCGTGCATTCTTTGTGACTGGCATTATTTTTAATAAAGCCGGTATTTTTATACATTTTAATTCTGTGTCGGGTTTGAGTTGATTATTGCAAGGTCGAAAACGTTGGGTGGACTCGTGCAGGTAAGCGCTCACGGCTTCTCCCCCACTTGCTCCCCGTGCATATAACAAAGGTCCGCCATTGAATTGAACGCCTCGGAGTTAAAGCTCCTTTGGTCATCCGTGTCGCCCTGTGGTGTTCACCAGGAAAATAAAAATGATGGGTTGAAGGGAGAATTGAATGCCCAGAGTGATAAAATTGATGGATTGAAGGTAGAATTGGAGGGGCAAATTGATGGAATGAAGGGGGAATTGAGGGAATTGACCGAAGGGTCTGAGATTAAAGTGACCGAGGGGACCTTCACCACAAACTACGATTGGGTACAAGAGGCTTAAAAAATGGATACCCAGCAGGGGGGGGGGGGGTGTTTTGGCCCCAAGCTGGATTCGGACATGAAAGAGTTGAGAGATAGAGCCGCGGAAGAACTGGTCCCCATAATTAATTTGGAGCAGCTGCAGGAAGGGGCAGAAAAACCCGGAGAAGGGGTTGTTACCTGCAGCTGCGGCTGTTGGACACACGAGGCTGAAATTTTCAAAAGGAAAATGAAAATTAAATTAAAACTTAAATGGGAAGTTGATGTGGAGCAGCTTTGGAGGGAATTGGTCCCTGGGCTGTGGAATTCGGACCAGGAGAGGTCATTGGGGTCGGCCTCGTGGGAAATTGCACCACTTGGAAATTGGGGTGTGCCAGGCGGCTGGGGGGCTGCGCTGACAGGATTTGGATGTGGGTTCTGACCATGGGTGTCATGGTACGGCCTGGGCTCCATGGGGGGTGGGGTTTAGTGGGGGTGGGGAGGGGGGGGTCTGGTGGGGTGTGGCGTCCCTTGTCCATCGGGTTGCCGCCCGAGCGAGTGTCTCGAGCTGGTAGGCTCACCGGAACCTTGTGGGGGTTAAGACCTCTGGGGGTCCGAGGTGGTTTCTCACAGGTACCTGGTATGGTGTATAATGAGGACCACTAGGAGGAGGTGTTGCGGGCCGTGCTTTGGTGGCGGCACCACGGACAGCCAACAAGGGCCTGATTTGGTGACCGCCCATGCAGGCGGCCTGGCAGCCTCTCCCTGAGACTCTGGGGCAGTTAGCATGTGACAACCTGCCATGCTGTGCTGGTCTATGGACGCGGGTCAATCCGCGTGGACAGGAATGATATAGCCCACCGGACAACCATTGGGGCATCTGTGGAACATGATGGTGTGAGAAT
The DNA here is from genome assembly GCF_964187855.1 of Myxine glutinosa. Taxonomy (NCBI): domain Eukaryota; kingdom Metazoa; phylum Chordata; class Myxini; order Myxiniformes; family Myxinidae; genus Myxine; species Myxine glutinosa. The sequence continues at coordinate 24,823,244 of NC_136270.1, read as the reverse complement.
GATCATCCACAGATGTTCTGTTGTGACTTGTGGACTCTTGGCTTGAGAAGAGAGCCATGGGATAGATGGAATTGGTAATTTGTAACGAGCTGAGCATATGGGGCCATGCTCGGCTGGCAAGTGTATGGAGAAGCGCCCTTCTTTGGTGAAATTAGTGATTTGTGAAAAATGATTGGCACGAGTAATCCAAGGATTAGATGCAAAATTTAAGGGTGAATTTTGTGAAGAGGCTTTGGTGGTCACTGAAACCAGTGACACCATTATTAATCGAGGTGTGTTAGAGCAAAGTGTTGGAGGCTTGGACAAAAATGGATAGAGTAGTAGGACACAGCCTTCAACTGGCTATGGGGGCGACGGTGCCAATATTTGGGACGCGGGATTGTGGAGATGTGGTTGGGTAGTCGGGAGGTCAACGTGGTGCTGTGGGTGGCCGAGGTGTGTGCACCATGTCTTCTGGGATTGAGTCTCCTGGGGGAGCATGGCTGTCAACTAGACCTTGGGTGTGGTCAAGTGTGTGGGCACTGGGGGCTGCAGTTGAGTGGACTGGGGGATGTGAGAGGTGTAGGGGACGTGGCTGTCAGGATGCCACACACTGCGACCATGCCCGCCAGGTCCGAGGCCTTTGGGAATGGTGGAGTTGGCAGCAGGTGCTCACCACATTGGCAAGCTGCGGCTAGTGGAGCCGTGTCCTCACAGGGGGGCCGAAGGATGGATGGTGGGTCACATGCTTATGAACGCTCATGGGCCATGTTGGCGTTTCGGCTGCTCAACTTGTCCCGATGGCTCTTGCACGGTAGAGGGGCAGAGCCATCGTAGCCAAGGGTAGTCGTGTAGTAATGGTCACTGGGGGAGGCAGATCCACATACTTGCCAGTAACAGGATAATAGGAAATTTGGAAATATTTGACAGGATCTATGGGATAAATTTGGGATTCAGTAGGGTGGATTGCACTCTTGGACCCGACCAACCTGCAACTACCTGCACAGCAAGGTGAGGTAAGTGCCTTGAGGTGTACTGTCCCAGGGTTCAGTACTTGTTTTTATAAATTGGGACATGAGTAATTTGGATTTGGGGGCAGGTGAGAGTGATGGCATGGCTGTTGAGGGGATTGGAATGTGTACCACAAAGTGTCTTGTTGGGTGGCGTTTGTTTATGTGTCGAGGTTTTTGTGTTTTTGTGTGGTCGGGAGAATGGAAATGGAATTGCGATTGAGAATATATGAATGGAAGTGATGATTATTGAAATGTGAATGGGATTTCACATGCAGGCAGGCCATGGCAGTACTTTTTTTGTGACATCTTTGATTGGAAATGTGGTTGAGAATTGAATGGCAGCGGGGGAGGAAATGCTTTTGTGGATTTTGTGGGTGGGGAAAGTGTGTGTGTCCGCAGGTACAGATCAAGCTCTGGAGGAGCGGTGACAGCGGCCCCCTCTGCGGTGATTGCCCCTGGCAGCCAGCGGAGTCTGGAAATTGGGAGCCCGTCGGGGTGGGGTCTGTTTGGGTGCCCTGCTGTAGGAGAGACCCTCGGTGACCTGTGAGGCTGTGTGGAAGCCTGAGGTGCAGAAGCCTGGTGTGGTGACCTCCCCGGCAGGACGACAGCGTAAGGAGCTGTGGTGAAGAAGTCGTAAGTCGGGCGACTTGTTTTTGGACTGCGGGCACCACAGCCTGAAGCGCCCTCACCATCTTGCTTGTATGGTACCTCCCTGCTGCCTAGTAGAAACGCACATGTATGTGTAATGACATCTATGCCATGGTCCTGCAGATAGGGGGGGGGGGGGGGGGGAATACGTGCTTTGATGATTTTGTGCTTTGATGAGATTTTTGAAATGTGTGTGAATTGTTATGGGATTTGTGTGAGTGAATGGGGGAGAAATCCACCGAGCCATGTCACCCAGCTGTAACACCTTGACAGGGCCCACGGAAATTTGGGGTACATCGGCATGGCCCCGCAGGTAACGTTGGATATTGTGGCATTTTAGGAGACGTGCAGCCCCCGAATCCGTTCGGGGGTAGACGAGGTCACCAGTTTAGGAGTCGTGGACGGCGAGAGAATGAGGCCATTTGGTTGAGTTCAAAGCATGTTTATTCGTACAGAACCCAGCACACTCTGTCTAGCCCGTTTATCGGGTAGTGATATATATACACACTCAAACACGTCATGCCGGAGCGTTTGCCCGGGAAAGGCGAGACCGGGCGTGCCCGGGCGTCCTAGGCGAGCCCTGGAAAGGCGAGTCTGGACGTCCCCGGGCGTCCTGGGCGAGCCCTGGAAAGGCGAGGCTGGGCATGCCCGGGCGTCCTGGGCGAGCCCTGGAAAGGCGAGGCTGGGCATGCCCGGGCGTCCTGGGCGAGCCCTGGAAAGGCGAGTCCAGACATGCCCGGGAAAGGCGAGACTGAGCGTCTCCGGGCGGTCTGGGCGAGCCCGGGAAAGGCGAGTCCGGACATGCCCGGGAAAGGCGAGACTGAGCGTCTCCGGGCGGTCTGGGCGAGCCCGGCACAGCGATCGCTCCGTGGTTGCGTCCCCGGCAGGTGCAAGGCGATTGTGTATACCCAGCGGTAACCGCTACAGCATCCACCAGGGGATGTGGTCTGCAGGAAGGGATTGCACAAGAATGTTTTTACTGAATTTTGCATTGATGGTTAAGTTTTGTGGTTAAGATAAGTTTTTGCGTGTTGTTGACTTTTTCTTCCTGCCCCAGAAGTTAGGAGCACGGACTTTGATGATTTTAAATCATACCGGTACTAAAATATGCCATTTATGTCTGTCCGTCTATCTGATGAATTTTTGACGCCAATACATTCCGTCCTTACTTATCCAATCTCTACCAAACTTGACAGGATGACCAAGGGTTATAATGAAGGCTGTAGCGCATTCATTTGCCTCCCTCCCCAAGGGGTTTCTCCCCCGAGCGGGTTTTCCCCGCAATTGCCGTCAATGGGGTTAAGTTTTGAGGTGTACAGCCGTATTAAGTTAGCTTTATCGTGGCGTTTTGCCAAAGAAGAAGATTTATCGTGGCGTTTTGCCAAAGACGCTTTGAATAACAAAATTAATGATAATCGCATATTATTAATGTTATGACAAAACATTATTAATAGCCGGCGAAGCCGGTGTTGTCAATAAACGAGTACGTATTATGTTGAAAACCTGATTATGCCTTGGCTCGAGAATCCGAAGCGCAGTGGACGCAGCCATCTTGCGGATGTGGAAGTATGCATAACAAATTTAAAACGTTCATTAGGAGTTTCTTTCACCCGTCATTGTTTGATTCACAATCTTATGCACCTCCAATGTATTATTAAAATACTTTAAGACCAACATCGGCCCGCACGGGCCTGGTTATCTTCAACGAAACGCGTCACCAAACACCGGACCCAATGAGATTCGAGCATTTGAAAAAATATTTCTAAAATGAAATCACTCACTGGATGGAGTGCTGGAGACAGCCATCGACCGGATGCGGAAGTTTGCATAAAACAATTGCGAAAAAGTTCAATAGGAGTTTGTTTCACCCGTCGTTCTTTGATTCACAATCTCATGAAACCTCTAATTAGTAATTAAAATACGTTAAGACCAACCTCGTTATCTTCAACGAAAATCGTCATCAAACACCAGAACCAATGAGATTCGAGCATTTGAAAAAATATTATTACGCGTTTCGGACGGTGAAAACGGCGTCAAATATTCTAACATTGACGAAGAATTATTTTTTAGAAATCTCGCGGCCGTATGGGATAGTTTTTCACGGCCAGAAATACGGTATAAGCGGTTTACATATTTAGTTTAGAAATACGGATAGTTTTTCACGGCCGGAAATATCCGAAGTTGAGACGGAAGTCACCGAATTAATCACTGCAAGCTAATGTCTGCTGGTGGAGGAAGCTGCCGTGCCCGGAGGGTCAGAGAACCAGCCCTGGCGCCTGACAGCGACTGAAGTTAGAAGACTACACACTTACTGTGAAAACGTATATTAAGCCCAGTTAAAAATAGGCCTTAAGCTAGCACATCGTATAGTTACTTCCTTAAGCTTCTTGTGACATTTATTGTATGCAGGTATTGCCATTGGGGAGGACTGTCTGCTCTTCTCTTTTACCAAGTCTTACCAGGTACGGTACCTACTACACCTACCTACTACCAACTACCTACCTACCTACTACCTAACCTACTGATGCCATGGTGATGGGTAAAATATTGGCAAGAGGTTTTGGCTTCGCCGGCTCATTGCTGCTTTGCAGTCGGTACTAGCATTAATAATGTCCCACTTCCCCCAACGCGTTTTTCCTGCAGTCATAATGTATAGCTTATCGTTATAATGGCGTTTCTGTGTAAGCAACAGCTTCCACAGGAAGAAAAAAAGTATTATAAACCACAAACACGAATGATTTGCTTATTAATCAGTCACCAATGCTGTTTATAACACTAAATGAAGAAATTTGGAGGAATCCCGACATCCATGAAGTAAGGTTTACTTGCAGAACTGAGCAAAGATCTACTGTACTCTATATAACCCGCAAATGTTAAGTTCATAACATGGCCCTTTCTACCACTACCATGGCATTTTGAGTAGCGAACTTTTGAAACTCGCTCCCGCTGTTTAATACGAAACAAAGGGAGGAAGACCGGGATGTGCTCATTTACCAAGCAGCTAGCTAGTGCTTGCCAAGCCAGCCGTTCCTTAACGGTTTTGAATTCAGTGCTTGCTCGAATGCTTAAACACCTTGGCGATCTCTCCACAAGAAACTTGGTAAATGAACACACGCCCAATGTTCTTGAGATCCGACCATAGATCGACTGTAATCTCTATACCCCAAAGAGCAATGACCCTTTCTGCAGCTCCCGGAGTCTGTGAGTGTATTCGTATTAGAAATGTGAATTTTTGCTTAAAACCCCCCTCACACCGGCCTTACGGGGTCGTTATGACGTTTACGGCGGTGTTGCGGCGAAAAAATCGTGCACAACCGGGAGCATTCCTTGTGGCACCTGGGACATCCTCAACGTTTCCTGGAGCATTCGTATGGATCCTTAAGCGTCCAGGAGGGGTCGTCATTTCTTACGAGAGTTTTGGTCCAGACCAAAACTCTCGTAAGAAAATTACGGCAGTGCTACGGAAATCTAGACCGCAACGCTTCCTCAACGCCTCATCAACGCTTCCGCAACTGCCGTAACACCACCGTAAGACTCCGAAAGGCCATCTTAACCATCCGCAAGGATTCTCCCTCTCCTTGGACTGTCTGGGCAGCGGGTGCTCCGTCCATGGCTCTCCTGGATAGGTCTTGAATCCCTTGGAAGTCAGCAGCAGAATGAGGCGAGAGCGGGGGGGCCCCCGTTTTTATATTCTGGGCCTTGAACCATAAGGAACCGCAAGCAAACGTAGAGGCACC
>NC_136270.1:24595367-24812867 GCF_964187855.1 Myxine glutinosa | reverse complement strand
ATTTGATTCTAATACCAAGTAATTTGTGTATTTATAATGGAATAATGATTGTAAAGACACTGTCTGATTTCAGATATACTGCATCATTTTGGATAAAATTTCAAAGAAAGCTTAAGTGTGCCATTTTGCCCCACCTTCCTACTTGAAACTTGCCAGGTATATTGCTGGGGACCTGAGGATGTGCCTTTTCAAGGTTTCATATTAATCGGACAAGTAGTTACCGAGCTATGGCGATTTAGCCGTTCGCCGTTCGCTTTGGCTTTGCGAATGGACCAAACCATTTCATGTAAATAGAGGGGGGGGGGGGGGGGGTTCTACCGTACTCGCAAGCCGTTCGCTTTGGCTTTGCGAATGGACCAAACCATTTCATGTAAATAGAGGGGGGGGATTGTCACCGTACTCACAAGCCGTTCGCTTTGGCTTTGCGAATGGACCAAACCATTTCATGTAAATAGAGGGGGGGGATATAATTTTAGATATATATATAGTACGGGCATGCCCTAGTCTATCTATAATTCCAGTAATCTCTGTGTGTATGTGTGTGTGTCTGTGTGTGTGTGTGTGTGTGTTTGTCTGTGACCGCTGTTTCTCGACAACTACCGGTCCGATATACTTGAAACTTGCCAGGTATATTGCTGGGGACCCGAGGGTGTGCCTTTTCAAGGTTTGAAATTAATCGGACAAGTGGTTCCCAAGGTATGGTCACCGTACTCGCAAGCCGTTCGCTTTGGCTTTGTGAATGGACCAAACCATTTCATGTAAATAGAGGGGGGGGGGGGTTCTGTGGTCGTTACTGGCTTTGCGAATGGACCAAACCATTTCATGTAAATAGAGGGGGGGGGGTTCTGTGGTCGTTACTGCCACGTGGTTTCAAAGTTTTTTTTTGTTGTTGTTGTTTGCACGCATGTTTTTTTGCACGCATGTACGGGCAAGCACGTACGGGCAAGCACGTACGTGCGGGCACGCCCTAGTATATATAATTATTATATATACAGACTTGGCATTTAATATGGAATATTTTTTTGTGGGGGTGAACTTACTTTTCAAGATGACTTAGAACCAAAAGTTCATTGGAATTATGTTGAAATTATTCTCGATTTTGTTAATGTGACCTTTAAAAGAAACAAAAACCACATTTGACATTTCGAAACAAATAAATTGATCCTTGAAAGTGATGTAAACTGATATCGAACTCAATTCACGGACAGTACTGTGTTAAACTTCTGTACGTTTTCCAGAAGTATCTCTTTATTTCGCACATTAGCCAAAAAAAAATTTCAACAAAAACAAAAGCTAAATTATGACTGGGATTACGGACAGTAAAATTACAGTTCAGTACTTCGTGTAACCCCCACGAGCATTCAGGAGAGCACGTAGACGGCGAGGCATGCTGTTCACGAGATTTGCCAAGGTTTGGACAGGAATCGCTTGCCATGCTTGGACAATAGCCTGCCACAATTCACGCACAGAGGGAGGCTGCTGGTCCAAGTTGTCGATTTTACACGTTAATTCTGCCCACAAGTTCTCTATCGGATTCATATCCGGGGACATGGCAGGCCACTCCATATGCTCTACACCATGGTCAGCAAGAAAGTGTTGGATCATGCGAGCACGATGAGGCCGTGCATTGTCATCTTGGAAGACAAAGTTTCCTCGAAAGGCTGCACGAGCAAATGGAAGCAATGTTTCTTCCAGAATGACCCTGTACTTGAACTGGTTCAGGTTTCCATTCAGAACAACCAGGTCAGTTTTTCCCCCTACATGAAAAGCAGCCCAAACGGTCACCCCACCACCTCCAGCTTGGACTCTTGGCACTATACAATCTTCGTTGTGGGCTTCATGCACTTGTCTGCACACTCGGACGCGGCCATCTTGACGATAGACCAGAAATCTAGACTCGTCACTGAAGGTCACGTGATTCCAGTGTCCTGGCTGCCATTGACGGTGCTCTCTGGCCCACTGCAATCGGCGCTGGCTGTGTTGTCTGGTCAGGCGTGGCTTTCTCAGGGGACGCCTGGCACGATAGCCTGCTTGAACCAGTCGTTGGTTGACTAGCCTTCTGGATACAGGCACATTTGTCAGTTGCTGCCACTCAGCCCTAAGCCGATTCGCTGACTTGGTACGGCCATTGCAGACTAACTGGTGCAGCTGGCGATCATCTCTCCTTGTGGTTCTGCGTGGACGTCCTGGCCTCGGTATTGGAGTAGGGACACCCCTCTGAGCATTTCGTTTCAGGATCTTTGACACCTGACCTTGAGTGATGCCATACTGCCAAGCAATAGCACGCTGTTTCATGTCAGAATTTCGTAAAGCCACCACTCCATGACAAACAGCATTGTCGAGTTGACGGACCATCTACAGAGGAAGCGGCAATAACTTTTGTAGACGTGCAGCAGTTGTTTTTCACGAATACAGAACGCAACAACCCTTATATACCCGATTGTGAAGCCAATCATCAAATGTACCTGTCCTTACATTTTGTCACGCCACCTGTGATATAATCCTGTTATTGACTTCTTGCTGCGAAAGACAATCAGTGACATGGTTCTTTCAACAAAGACATCACCGAAGGGTAAAAGAAACTCACCAGATTGATATACTGAGTTCAGAAAGTAAACCCAAGTCAAGAAAAAAAAAATATTCCATATTAAATGCCAAGTCTGTATATATATATATATATATATATATATATATATATATATATATGTATATATATATATATATATATATATATATATATATATATATATATATATATATATATTGTTACGGATTCGTCACTTCCGTCTTTGTGGTTTTCATCCACTGGAAGCATTTTTAGTTCCCTGTACTATTATTGTTATAGTTTGAGTGAAATGGAGATAACTGTCTTCAAAAGGAAAAATTTGTGTTTTAAAAGAAAAACGAAATGGACTGGGAGAAACCGGAAGAGGAGGAAGAAGAAGCGGCTCAAGTGAGATCGGGAAAGAAAGGCCGATCTGCTTGGAGGTGTCGAGCGCATGCTGGAGAACGTTGGTCACGAGCGAATATTGGTTTCCCCAGGAAAGGGGTGCCTCTGACAGTGTAGTTATCGCTGTGGCAGATAAACCTGCGTGACGGGTTTTGCGGTTGTTTCTGAAAGTGAATTATCGCAGGAGAGCCGGTACGCCTCCATTACAAGCTCGTCTGCCATTTCACCTCACGCCAGCCATTTCACCGTGCACCAGCCGTTAGCCTGGTTCTCGTGTGTGTCGTGGATTTCGATTGGGAATTCGCTGTTTTCCGCTTGGGAGCCACTGCTCGTTCATATCAGCGTCCTTGTCTGGTGAACTGAAGGTGTGAATTCCCAGTCGCCTTTTGGGTGAACTTTTGCCTGACCGACGTCGGCCCGACACCCACCCAGCGGCTCTTCGGCAGCGTCGACTGTCAGCCGTCCTGGGTTCTGGTCTCAATACGACCTTTTTCTTGTGATCACCGGAGCGTGGATTGACTTTGGGCATGGTGCCGTGACAGTGAATTTGGGGGTGTTACATTTCGCTCACGGGGAGTACCGTGAGTTATCGAGTTAAGAAACTGGTGGTACCATCATTGGAATTATATGGTATTTTGTTGTGCAATTGAAGTTATATTGTACTTGTGCACGTTGTTATTATTGTGCGATATTAATGCAATACTTGGTTTTTTGTAACAACTGTGGTGTGGTTTCACCATTGGTCATTGGCACACATAATAGCACATCTTTCTGCCGTGACTCTTTTCGGGGCTCGGAGGTACACCATGACCGGGGTTTGGGGAGCAGCACGTGGCAGAAATTGGCGGCTCGTCCTGGATAGAATTCCCTAACATTCCCAAAATTCCCAAATTTGGAATTTACATTCCCAAATTTTTCTGAAAATTTGGGAATTTTTGTGTGAAGGTTAACAGGTGCTAACTAATAGTCACCATGGTGTTTGACATAGAAAAGTTTGCTACGTCCCCGAATGAGGCACAATTCCAGGCGTTAAAAAGATCGGAACTCATGATATTGGCCAAATATTGTAACTTGGAGGTCCGAGTTAGTATGAAGAAAGCAGAGATTCAGACATTGGTGGTTGAATCTTTAGTGGGACAAGGAACATGGGAAGAGGTAGCCTTGGATTGGTTACCAGAGGAAAAAGGAAATGTGGAGCTCTGGAAAATGGAGATGCAACTGCAGAGCCAGGAAAGGTTAAAAGAGTTGGAATGGAAAGCAGAAAAGGAAAGAGCAGAACAGGAACCAGAACTCGAGGAGAGAAGAGCAGAGGAAAGAGCAGAGGAAAGGAGAGCCAAAAGGGAGTTAAAGGAACGGGACATGGAGTATCAGAGGGAACTTAAACTCAAGGAGCTTGAATTACTGGGGGAACGGAGAGAAGTAGTATCCATGCTGGCTAGTTCGACAACCAGTCAGAACTCTTGGGATGTTGGTCGGCATGTGAGGCTGGTTACACCCTTTAATGAAAAGTTGGTAGCCAAGTTCTTTCTACACTTTGAGAAGGTGGCTCAAATGTTAAAATGGCCTGTGGGGTCATGGACTATGTTGGTACAAAGTGTTCTGGTGGGTAAAGCTCAAGATATCTATTCGGCTTTACCGATTGACCAATGTGCAGATTATGAGATAGTGAAGAAAGCCATTCTCAAAGCCTATGAATTGGTCCCTGAAGCTTACCGACAAAAATTCTGGAATGCCCGGAAGAGGGAGAGTGAGACCCATGTGGAGTTTGCCAGAATGAAGGAAACTATGTTTGATAGGTGGTGTGACTCGAAGGAGATTGGGAAAGACTTCAACCTTTTACGACAATTGATCTTGGTGGAGGAATTCAAACAGTGTGTCCACGTGGACATTAAAGTGCATCTGGATGAAAAAAAGGTACCGGAGTTCTATGAGGCAGCAACAGTGGCAGATGCCTATGCCTTGACACACCGGATGGGGTTCCACAAACCTAACTTCCCGCCTAGAGTTAGCCAAGGGAGTTACGGTAAATCAGGGGTGGAGAACAAATTTTCATGGAGGCGGCCGAGAGAGGACTATGGGGACAAATCTAATACCGCGACTTTTAGGGATCAGAAGACTGCAGTTCCAAGGCATACCTATCTTCTGGGGGGCCCGAGGCAGACCACGGGTTTTTCCTCCGGGCCTACTTGCGTTTTTTGCAAGAAACCTGGGCATTTGATGTCCCAATGTTACGCCCTGAAAAGGAAAAATCAGGAGCAGAGTCAGACTAGTGCAACTCCGAATGTGTTGGCCAACGCGAGAAATCGTCCTTGGAGGACAGTGCCTTGTGAAGGTTCCCGTGCCAAAGTTATGGCATCACAGAACGACCTTGTCCAAGAGGGTTACAAACCTTTTATTTCCGAGGGGTTTGTGTCACTGGATGGGGACTTAACTATCCAGAGACCTGTTAGGATATTGAGGGACACAGGAGCACATCAATCTTTGATGCTTGAGGGCATTTGGCCATTGTCGGAGAAGACGGCCAAGGGGGTTAGTGTTCTCTTACAGGGGGTTGGTGGCTATGTTAATGCTCCTCTTCATGTCATCCATTTAAAGTCTGATTTGGTGTCAGGACCGGTCACTGTGGGGTTACAAGCCACTCTTCCTGTAGAGGGAATTTCTTTTATTATCGGGAATGATTTGGCCGGTGGTCAAGTTTCTGGTAATCCGATGTTGGTTGAAAAGCCCAGTATGGAAAATAACACCACACAGTTAGAGCAGGAGATTCCGGGTATCTTTCCATCCTGTGCAGTGACTCGTGCTATGGGTAGGAAGTGCTCTGAAGAGAAGGAGAATGAAGGTGATGTGGATTTGGGTTCCTTAGAGATATTGGAGGAAAAGTCTGGAAGAGATAAGAGGAAAGGGAGTGACATCAGGGAACCTAAGGAAAAGGTGGCATGTGGACCAAAAGAGAAAATGGAGTGTCCGTCGGAGACATCTGGGACCGAGGCTGAACAAACAGTGCTTGTCCGAAAGAGACTTGTTGAAGAACAACACAGAGATTCGGAGCTCCGGAGTTTGATTGGTAAAGCCATTACATCGGAAGAGGCTATGAAGATATCTGTTGGTTACTTCATGAAAGGGGAAATACTCATGAGAAAATGGAGACCACTGGAGGTGCCAACAAATGATGAGTGGAAATTTCATTACCAAATTGTGGTGCCACCGCCGTACCGGAAGGAGATATTGAGTTTGGCACATGAGACACCTTTGGCCGGGCACCTTGGAGTGAACAAGACATGTGACAGAATTTTGGTACATTTTTTTCTGGCCAGGATTGCGACGTGACGTGGCAGAGTTCTGTAAATCTTGCCATTCTTGCCAGCTGGTGGGAAAACCTAATCAGAAAGTCCATTCTGCACCATTAAAACCAATTCCTGCTTTTGAAGAGCCATTCAGCCGAGTCATTATTGACTGTGTAGGCCCTTTACCTAAAACTAAGGCTGGACATCAGTATTTGCTGACCATCATGTGCACTTCCACGAGGTTCCCAGAAGCAGTGCCTCTTAGAAACATTACTGCGGCAGTTATTGCGAAGGCCTTGATTAATTTTTGACTTTGGTTCGCCTACCTAAGGTCATCCAGTCTGATCAGGGTTCCAATTTCATGTCAACGCTTTTTCAGCAAGTGGTACACCTGTTGGGAGTGGAGCAAGTAAGATCAAGTACTTACCATCCCGAGAGCCAAGGGGCCTTGGAAAGGTTTCACCAGACATTGAAGAATATGATCAGAACGTACTGTTTTGAATGTGACAAGGATTGGGATGAGGGAATGCCCTTATTGTTGTTTGCTACGAGGGAATCTGTCCAGGAGTCATTGGGATTCAGTCCTTTTGAACTTGTGTTTGGACACACCGTTCGAGGACCATTGAAATTAGTGAAAGAACAGTGGCTACAGGAGGAGTCGCAGTCAACAATGGTAGAGTATGTGTCAACGGTTAGGCACAGATTGGCAAAGGCTTGTGAAGTTGCGAGAGGAAACTTGAAAGTGACACAGGATAAAATGAAAGTGAGACATGACAAGACATCTCAGATAAGAAATTTCAGTCCTGAGGATCGGGTGTTGGTGTTGCTTCCTGTTCCAGGTCAGCCACTACAGGCTAGGTATTTTGGTCCCGATGCAATCGAAAGGAGGGTTAATGAAACAGATTACGTGGTGACAACTCCCGACCGACGGAAAAAGCGGCAGCTGTGTCATGTCAACCGACTGAAGAAATATTATGAGAGGAAGCCTGTGGAAAAAATGGTTCCTGTCTCACCTATAGTCGGGGTGCAAGAGAATCCAGAGTTAAAAGTCTTCACTGATCACAACCCCTTAACCTTCATTCAAAAATGAAAAATAAAAATCAGAGGTTGATGAGATGGAGTTTGTCTTTGCAGGAGTTCAACTTGGAAATTGAGCATGTAAAGGGCATGGCAATGTCGTGGCTGATGCTTTATCCAGAGTGAGCTAACTTTGAAAATTCCTGTAGGTTGTTTGAAAGTGTTGTTGCTTTCTTCTGGGGAATATTAATTATTGTTGCTCACGTGAGTTGATCATTTGGGTGTGAGTTTTACTTTTGTTTGTTAAAAAGGGTTTTTGCATGAAAAGAAAGTTTTCACTATGTTCAAACTTTCTTTCTTGAGGGTGGGGAGTGTTACGGATTAGTCACTTCCGTCTTTGTGGTTTTCATCCACTGGAAGCATTTTTAGTTCCATGTACTATTATTGTTATAGTTTGAGTGAAATTGAGATAACTGTCTTCAAAAGGAAAAATTAGTGTTTTAAAAGAAAAACGAAATGGACCGGGAGAAATCAGAAGAGGAGGAAGAAGAAGCGGCTCAAGTGAGATCGGGAAAGAAAGGCCGATCTGCTTGGAGGTGTCGAGCGGATGCTGGTGAACGTTGGTCACGAGTGAATATTGGTTTCCCCAGGAAAGGGGTGCCTCTGACAGTGTAGTTATCGCTGTGGAAGATAAACCTGCGTTACGGGTTTTGCGGTTGTTTCTGAAAGTGAATCATCGCGGGAGAGCCGGTACGCCTTAATTACGGGACCGTCCGCCATTTCACCTCACGCCAGCCATTTCACTGCGCACCGACCGTTAGCCTGGTTCTCGTGTGTGTCGTGGATTTCGATTGGGAATTCGCTGTTTTCCGCTTGGGAGCTGCTGCTCGTTCATATCAGCGTCCTTGTCTGGTGAACTGAAGGTGTGAATTCCCAGTCACCTTTTGGGTGAACCTTTGCCTGACCGACGTCGGCCCGACACCCACCCAGCGGCTCTTCGGCAGCGTCGACTGTCAGCCGTCCTGGGTTCTGGTCTCAATACGACCTTTTTCTTGTGATCACCGGAGCGTGGATCGACTTTGGGCCTGGTGCCGTGACAGTGACTTTGGGGGTGTTACATTTAGCTCACGGGGAGTACCGTGAGTTATCGAGTTAAGAAACTGGTGGTATCAGGAATTATATGGTATTTTGTTGTGCAATTGAAGTTATATTGTACTTGTGCAAGTTGTTATTATTGTGCGATATTAATACAATACTTGGTTTTTGTATCAACTGATTGGTGTGGTTTCACCATTGGTCATTGGCACACATAATAGCACATCTTTCTGCTTGACTCCTTTTTGGGGCTCGGAGGTACACCGTCACCGGGGTTTGGGGAGGAGCACGTAACAATATATATATATATATATATTGTTGCGGATATGGGATTTGCATCCATCCATATCCGCTTGTAAATATTCCCCTATTTCCTCAATACTTCCCAACTATCCCCAATCCCCCATTCCCTAGTCCCATTTTCTGTAAACAACACTCTGTAGACCCGACCTCCCCCTATTTCCCCCATTAAATGTCGTGCCCAGGTTCACCGCATCTCATGTAAGACAACTATAGGACATCTTGCTAGTTATTCTTAGTCTATGTCAGTTAAGGACTCGTTTCCATTAATTCTGACCCTTCGTTGCACCAGAATGTGATTGTATGGCACCGTTAGGAAGTTTAGGACCTCCCAATACCTCCCCGCAGCTCTTCCTCACGGTTCAGCAACAACAACAACAACAACAACAACAACAGCAACGGCAGCGGCGGGCGCGGGGAGTGCGCGTCCTCACTCCGGCTTGGTTGGTAGGGGGTGTTGGGAGGGCACCAGGCCTCCCCAACGAGCCGCCATCGAACATGTGCTCGACGGGGTTACCAAATAGGGGCTCCCTGTCAGCTCCTCGTCAAGGGCGGAGCCCGGTAACCCCCGCACCCAATAGAAGCGGCGGACCGGCCCCAGTGGGGCGGAGCCAACCAGCCGAGGGCGTGTCACTCCCCGCTGAGCATGCGCAGGGAGAGGGAGGTGACGTCAGAATTCAGATGCGCGCTGAGCTTGGAGCAAGTAAGACGTACCCTCCGAGCGCTGTGAGGCCTCCCCGCATCTTTGGACTGGACCGTGCTTTATCCTGTCCCCGAGCCAAGGTGCACCTTGTGCTATCGACCTACCTGTCCCTTCCTGCCATCAATCCCTGTGTAAGTCCGCCTTGTTCCGTTTGTCTGTGGTCTGTCTGGGATAAGATAAGATTGTATTTAAGTGCCCATCTCTTCTGTGTCTTTTACCTCACTGCCTTGTAATCTACCCCCTTTTCTCCACCACTGTAATTATACCCTCCTCCGGAGGTCTTGAGAACTGTACCCCTTGCGTCGTTTCCTCTTTCCCAGTCGTCGTGTCCTTTCCATCATTGATTTGGCATAGCGCGATTTGGTCAACGTCTGGGTGGAATCGGGGTCTAGTCGGGGAATAACTGTTCGGTCGCGGCAATACCACCGCTCGGTAAATAACATCTAAACCGCGTCCGTAACAATATATATATATATATATATATATATATATATATATATATATATATATATATATATATATATATAATATATATACACATATATAATAATCCTCACAACCCAATCAGCTCCTATTCCCACCTCCCACCTCCTCCCAAACATGATCAATGATAGATATCATAATTTTAAACCAACGCTGTGTATCGACATGCCCCAGATATGACATTCCCATCGGTGTTAAGAAGCAACCAAACCAGATATGGCATCTCCCTATTGGAAGTCTACCTGAATGTTGGGAATGACGGCATTGGCTTTCCAATAGCACATGTCGATTAAATAAATTTACTAAGCCTGCCATGTTTACGCGAGGTAATTCTGCGAGGTTCAAAATCCACTCCCTGGCAGCGGTGGACGAAGGTTTGGGTGGAACGTGTCCATCTACAAACATTTGGGTGTGGCATCAGTCCACGTCCTCTGGAGTTTGCAGCATGGGGAGCTGAAAGGTATCAGCTTTTTTTGCGAGTTTAGAAATTAAGTTCTCCAAATATTTCGTTGTGTAGTATGTTTCCTTGTATTTTCAGCTTCTTTGAGAAGCTTTGAATCATTTTAGGTGACAATCATTACCTGAAATGCACGATATATGCTCGGCTACCCCGATGAACCTCAGCCGTGCCAGCGGTTTCTTCACATGCGCGCAAAGCATTCTGGGGTGGATTAGGTCATTTCAAAGGTCACATATTCTGGAACAGGTATCCTCAGCTTTTGAAGACTTGAAGGATAGTATGACTTGGGTGGGGATACTATTTCTCAGTTAGCAAATAATGTAAGTAGCCTATTAATTTTTATCAATAAATTACACATTCCTGTGCCACCTTCAGTCATACGTCAGGCATTGACAGCAGGTTCGTGAAGGACTTGGACAAAAACACGTACTCAGTCTGAATTTCGCTATGTCCAGTGAATGGCGAAAATGCAAATGGGAATCCACGAATGTCATGGATGGAAACCTTTACGCCATTTACTCCGTCTGCTTTAAACTCAATATCTCTATATTTTCATTCCAAACAGCATCATTTATCATTTCAATCACAAATTAATACTATTGTATTGATATATCAAAATATAATGTTAAATCACCATTGTATTCTCTTGGTTAGTGTGACATAACGCGCGCGTCATAATTCTGCTTCCGGGTCCAAACACAAAACCACTGGAGCCAAACACCAGCTGGACTCAGTGAGAAAAGTGCTCGGTCATGCCGCAGTGTTGCGTTCCTGAGTGTGTAAATAGATCAGAAACCAACCAAGAACTGTCTTTCTACCGATTTCCTGCTAATGAAAAACAAAGGCTGAAGTGGCTTAAGCTGCTAAGGTAAATTAGTTTGTATAATATGGCATTTAAGCCACCACACAGTGTCAGTGTACTGCTGTGTTGTGTACAGACTGCAATACCCAGCAGATACCCAACCACTCGCTCCCCCTCCACCCCATACATATATTACATTCAATATCCCTCACTACCCTCCTACACCTCTACCCCCCTAAATAATAGGTCATATCAAACCCTCCTCTTCACACACATACAGATGCTTCCCTCTATTCCCACTCCCACACTTATTACCCTCCTTCTACACATCCACAATTAATCCCTCTCAGATATTTCACAGTATCCCTCCCTCTACCCACAAACACACAAATATTTCCCTGTACATATTACCCCACCACACCCCCCCCCCCCCCCTCCATACACACCCTATTCTTACTCACAAAACAACCATTCAGTATTTACTAGTAGACTAACATAAACTTTGTGTTTTTCAGACGCAAAGATTTCATCCCCACTTGCAGCTGGCACTTCTCCAATGGAAAGGATGAGGGCCCATCACGGTTTTCATGGAACTCGGACAAGTCCTTCAACTTTCCTAATCCTGAACCGAAAACTCATGTGCGACGTCGGAAACGCAAACAGCTGTCGGAGAACTCTGTGGATGAGAATGAAGACGATGCAGTCCAAGGTCTCTTGGTTCTAGCAGATGCTGCTGCGAGCACAGTGAACAGTACAAGTTCTGTAACTGCTGGCGAGACCATTTTACAAATAGAAAAGGCCATGCTGATCAAGGAAAATGAAACCCTGAAAAAGGAACTTGAGAGACAGAAACAAACATTTTCCTTCAAACAAATAGAAAATGATGCTGATAAAGTTCAGTACTATACAGGTTTGCCAAATGTCGCCACTGTGAGATTCCTGGAACAGTTACTGGGGAGATTTGAACTGACCTACCACAGCACCTGGACTGTACAGATGTTGGCACTTGTTGACCAATTGCTGTTGACCCTAATGAAGCTGAGGCAACTTGGGCAATTTAGATCTGGCAACCAGATTTAACTGTAGTACTGCCACTGTGACCAACATCTTCACTACAGTTGTGGGCTGTGACATTCTGTATGTTAGGATGATGGAGAACAACATTCCGTCCATAGCCAAGAACCAGAAGTGTCTTCCATCTTGTTTTCTTCCGTTTCCGAACTGGGGGACGGGAGGGGAGGAGGGAGGGAGGGGAGGGGGGGGCGGGGAGGGAGGCACGTGAGCGAGTCTGGCGGCGAGGATGGAACATCATGTGATCGCTCTGAGCGAATCAGCGAGCTGCTCTGGCACAGGCTGAGATTCAGTGTATAATGTTCCTCGCTGAAATGCGCTACGTTAACTATGAATAAAAAATATGGATCTCGTCATCGGAGGTCATTTTTAGGTGGGCCATGTCCTTCCCAGGCCCAATGGCCATCTCTATGCCAAAAATCAAGTACGTGAGCACGTCTGGCGGCGAGGATGGAACATCACGTGATCGCTCTGAGCGAATCAGCGAGCTGCTCTGGCACAGGCTGAGATTCAGTGTATAATGCTCCTCGCTGAAATGCGCTACGTTAACTATGAATAAAAAATATGGATCTCGTCATCGGAGGTCATTTTTAGGTACGCCATGTCCTTCCCAGGCCCAATGGCCATGTCTATGCCAAAAATCAAGCACATGAGCGCGTCTGGCAGCGAGGATGGAACATCACGTGATCGCTCTGAGCGAATCGGCGAGCTGCTCTGGCACAGGCTCAGATTCAGTGTATAATGTTCCTCGCTGAAATGCGCTACGTTAACTATGAAAAAAAATATGGATCTCGTCATTGGAGGACATTTTTAGGTACGCCATGTCCTTCCCAGGCCCAATGGCCATGTCTATGCCAAAAATCAAGCACATGAGCGCGTCTGGCAGCGAGGATGGAACATCACGTGATCGCTCTGAGTGAATCGGCGAGCTGCTCTGGCACAGGCTCAGATTCAGTGTATAATGTTCCTCGCTGAAATGCGCTACGTTAACTATGAAAAAAAATATGGATCTCGTCATCGGAGGACATTTTTAGGTGGGCCATGTCCTTCCCAGGCCCAATGGCCATGTCTATGCCAAAAATCACGTATGTGGGCCTCTCCCTTTAGGAGTCTATAGGTAACACACACACAAACTGTTTTATTTATATACGTAGATACTATACCAGTTTAAGAAAAATGTCAACAAGATCCTGAAAGTTTGTGTATGTTTGACAAATCTGCAGACTCCAATTCTACGCGAAATTCAAGATAAAATTTGATTGTTACATAACGATGTTTATTGTTGTTTAATACTTTTGCAAAACATATAAATATCTTCAATATCATACTCATGTCGTGAACAATCGTGAAATTAAGAGAGAAAAAATTATTGTTTATGAAATTTGGGGGGCGATCACATGTTCTTGAGAAAGTAAATTGGTGTTTCCAACAATCCCTTATAGATCAACCAGATATATTTTTATGGAACATCTTTACGTCAAAATATATGGTCGTTCATGCTTTGAAAGCTCAAACACATATTCTATGGTGTGTATGTACAGTTTAATCAAACAGAATAAAATTTGATCTAAAATTTTGGAGATTTTGTTTGGTTCAAAAATTTAAAACAAAATTGTTGTTTTTGGAAATTACTCGAAAAATTTTAGGGGTAAAAAATGGCTGTTGCCAGCCATATTGTGAATGTCGTGTAGCTCTGTCACAGTGTGTGTGAAAATAACTTGTAATGAGTGGAACAGTTATCAAGCAAAATTAATTGGATTAGAGCCCACAGGCCTCACCCGATGTGTGGGATCTGGGGCCCCCAGAAACGAAATATTTCTAAATCCTTTGTGATGCATTCTGATATGCACAGTATAGCAGAACACATTATTTCAGCTTCAAATTACTAGTATGTGTTTTTTTTTACTGTTATTTATAAAGTTGTTCATACTGTTGTTAATTCAAAACACAAAATGGACTGGAGCACTGGTCCACCTTTTGTATTCAGTCAAGTGGATCTGAGCAAAAACAAGTGGATATTGTCCAGTGATCCAGTGCTTTTCACACACACTGCTGGCAGCTGTCACAGCAACATTCTACAGTGGCGGATGGACCTTGACCAAACCATACGATTCCAGGCGTTATAAGTAAATATGGCAACAGTAGCATGTAAATTTACTACAAAATGATAGTTGGCAAAAAAACTGTCTTGTAGAATGTCTCGAACTTGGCGATGTTTGGCGCCCAAGGTGGATCTTTTATGACTGGAATAATGGCAAGCTCAGTTTGTGTCCAGACCACCAAGTCACATCTACTTGCACCGATCAAGTGGAGATTCCCCTGGATTTGGTCGAAGTATGTGTGGGAGCGCTTCAGTTGGAAGAGACCGGTGACCTCGTCCACTGTCAGGAAGAAGTGTTTATTTTCTGCAACTTCAGCGATGCTTGTGTTCGCAGCAACCCATGGACACTTGACCTCAACAATGTGGTCATCAGAGATTGACCCATCTGGGGAGGCCCAGAGCAGGCCGCTGGTGGACAGGAAGAGCCCCCTACGTTGTACAGGGTACCCGGTCATTTGGCTGTACTGCTCTATCCCTCTATCTTCATGAGTTATGCCCCAGTCAATAGCCTGTAAAATATAAATAATAAAAAAAGACCCAGTTATAACTTGTTATAAATACACGTTATATCATTGTGTATTTGATAGTTGTTTGAGCCATGTAATAAAGGTAGAAAATTCTCCTGACTTAAAAACAATTTTTTTACTTTCAAAATATGCATTTTAGAGCATTCATTTTTTTTGTTTTGGGGGTGATTGTTCAATTCTGGACTTTTATTCAGTATTCAGGGAGGAACATACCTTGGCTCCAGCAATCTTGGTATACCCTCCACAGAGTGTCTTGAACAGAGATGGAGGAAATGAGTGCCTCCTTATGGCTGCTCGCACGAGTCCAAACCTGCTGGCAGTGAGCCTGTTATGTCTGTAGGAAGACCTGGAAATTATAAAATCCATGTACTTTATCATGCACTACCGGTATAGCCTCACTTCACAGAAGTCAAGATGTACTACCGTATTATGTGTCTGGGAAGGCCATGAGATTAACCTTCAGTAGAGGACTTTCTAAAGTGACCATGAGGATCTAATACTGTTATCTTAGTGAAGTAATATGTCTGGCAATAAGTTTATATTTTTTTCCTTTAAACAAAAGTTTTCAAGATTGTCTCTGATATTTACAATTTAGCATAATGTATGTGTTACATTCCAACTTTAATCTTAAATTGGAATGTAAAACTAGCTACTTACCAGTATAAAGAAGGAAATGTATAGGACAGAGACAGAAAATATTGGGTACCGGTAACTTAATGTATACTGTGCACTTGGGTGGCCCTTATTTTTGAAAGTTTTACGGGTGAATAGGGACAGTCACTAAAACAGAAAAATAACAATCAAGAAACAATCCTGAGTTTCCCACTTATTGCTAAATTGATAGCTCAGATGGATGCACATAATATGCACCCATAATATAAACCATGGTACCAATGAAAAAAATATGGGATAAAAAGTTTCTCCAAACTGTCCCTATTTCTTGATTATTATTTTTTTGTATTAGTGACTGTCCCTATTCACCCGTAAAACGGGGCGAATAGGGACAGCCATAAAAATCCTATTTATTCCTATTTAACCCATATATGGGGTTAATAGGGACTATAAGTTGCTTTTTAAAAAACAAGAGAACACTTTCAACCCAAATATCAACAAATCAGTATGGTTATCGATTTTCAGCGAAAAAAGTTTCCGAACTTTTTTTCAGTTTGTGTCCCTATTCACCCCCATTTCACGGTACTCGACCAGCCAAATGTCAGAACCATGATTGCCCACATGTAAACCAACTTACCTCCACCCTGTAAAATTTCTTCTTCATTGAAGCCTGCACAGTTCCCTGTATGGCTCCTCCTGTTTGGACATTCGCTGCACTGACACGGTTGGAATTATACGCGTTTAATCCCTTTTTCACGCGTTCGGGGTCAGAAGAAAAGAAGTTGGTCAGAGTGAAAAGTGTCACAGGCTCCATTTTCGTGTTTGGACCCGGAAACAGTATTATGACGCGGCGCGTTACGTCACGGCTTACCAAGAGGATTAAGATATTATCAAACCAATAAAGTGTTATCATCTGTTCACTTCTGGATTTGGGAGCAACATCAATCGCATTTAAAAATCATAATTGTATTGAGGAATTTCTGAAACCTCCTGCCTACCTTACAACACCTGCTGGGACCCCAAAATGTTCCACAAAGGTTATTATATTAACTTTGAGCAAAGTATGCAACTGTAATGGTTCCTAAATGTTGTCTACCTGTCATTTGACGAGATGCTCAGCTCTGATTGGTGCATACTTTACTCACGTTTTTTTTTACGTTGTTTTACATAGGGACAGACAAATGCTGTTCCAGGTGGCATTGCCCTATGGACTTCGCAGTAAAAAGGAACAAAGGAGTGTGTGGCTCCGGACTTTGGAAGGTTCACATGGAGGGTGTTGCTTGATATATACGGTCAGTTTGGAAGTGTTAGTGAGGGTAGATGGTTGACAGTGTAGAGTATAGAAATCCACAGGAAATTTAATCGAACACAAAGGCAAACCTGACTACGATGAGAGCAATTCAACTTGCTGAAAGAAGATGGGAATGACGTTCAGAATTTTGGACTTCCACAAAATCAAGAAGAAATTGGGAGGACCAACCCATAGGGAAGGAAATGCTCCATAAAGCAGTGAGTAGTTTTGGTTTCACAAAGAAGGACTTATCTGGTATATTTTTTCCTTATAACGAGTGACGTACAATAGATTTTCTCTTGGAAAATATGGCGGGAATTCAGTATGATGTTCAATTAGTACTTATGTCTGTCATTCATTTTGGAGGTCAGTTTGGAAAGATGGTGTGAACACAAGAGGTCATGGATGATGCTAAGGTCCAAAAGTCCAAGGAACTGAACTTCCTCCAGGGCTTGAAGACAGAAGTAGTTATAAGGATGGGATAGAACGAGGTGAGAATGTCAGATGTGCACAGATTAAACACTTGAGGCCATTTTCCTGAGCTAGTGTCAAACCTGTGCAGGAAAGAAGCCAAAATCCTCCATGATGACCGCAATCCACAGATCCCTTGGGCGTTAAGCCAAAGAGACATCCATGCATGTCAAAATAATGTTCTGCTTTATTTCATGTGATATTTTTGTTGTTCACAGTTGTAATGAATAAATCGATTAACAAGTACACATACATTCAAAGTACACCGCCCCCATGCCAAATAATTAAATATCCTACAGCGCGGCATTGCCGGGGCGCCTCCGGCGCCCGGCAATACCGCAGTGGAGCTCATAGAGGCTGCATTGGGAGGGAGAGATGTACATCTAATTGATTGATTAATTGTATAATTAAAATCAATAAAAGATTATCACAAAATATTTTCTTAATCAATTGGCTAATACCATAACAAAACCACTTGTGCTTCATCCGAAGATGTATCTTTTAGAAATTTAATCAAATGTCATTAATAAAAAACTAAATAATTAATTGATTAATCAATAAGTAATTCATCGATTAATCAATAAATAATGAATCGATGAAATGATCAATCAATTAATCAAAAATATCCTTGATAGCCACATCACTTGGTCACTGTCATGTCCAAATATTAGCTTCCCAGCTCAAAAGGTGCCTGAGATATTGGCCAAATGAGAAAGAAAATAAATAAATGATTAATAATGAAGATAAATAAATAATAATCATTAAAAAATTAAATTATCAATCAATTCGGTCACAGAACACATAAACCACCACCATTTCATCAGAATCTGTAACTGGGGGAAAATTATTTTTTTTAGTAATTAATCGAATAATTAAATAATTAATCGATACATTGATTAATTGATTAATTAATAAATCAAAAATATCCTTGATAGCCACATAACCTGGTCACTCATGTCCAAATATTAGCTTCTGAGCTCAAAAGGTGCCTGAGATATTGGCCAAATGAGAAAGAAGATAAATAAATGATTAATAACGAAAATAAATAAATAATAATCATTAAAAAATTAAATTATTAATCAATTCGGTCAGAGAACACATAAACCACCACCATTTCATCAGAATCTGTAACTTTAAAAAAAAAAAAAAATGTCATTAATCAAATAATTAAATAATTAATCGATTAATTGATTAATTGATTAATTAATAAATCAAAAATATCCTTTGCAGCCAAATCACCTGGTCATTGGCATGTCCAAATATCAGCTTCCTAACTCAAAAGGTGCCTGAGTTAATGGTCAGAAGAGAAAGGAAATTTGATTAATTAAATAAGTATTTAATTAATCGCCAATAATTAAATAACTCATCAATTAATTGATTAATCAAAAAACAAAAAAATACCGTTTTTGACAAAGGACTTGCTCACTATTGTGCCGAAATTTCAGCTTCCTAGCTTAAAGGATGGCTGAGATATCGCCCGGACAAACAAACAAGAAAACAAACAAGAAAACAACCAGATAGTCAGGTTTGTTATGTAATTTCGTTCTTTTTTTGTGGAGATTAGCAAAACTATACATTTTTGGAAAGCTGATAGCACCAGGAATCCGAAAAACCATGTTTCCATTTGCGCAAATTTTTCTTTGGCGGCCATATTGGATTTTCAAAATGGCCACCATCGGAAACCTATTTTTCGCGATATCTCAACATCCGAACCACCGAGAGTGCTGATTCCAACACCTATACCCACATTTTTGGGGATGAGGAATCACATGAAGCCATCTAAAATAATCTACACCTACCCTGGGATACCAGGTGGCAGCCTACAGCGGATTTTCAAGATGGCCACTTTCAGGAAACATGTTTTTTTCTGAATATGTATACCACATTGAGTGATGTTTCGCTACATTGTGGCACACGGATCATAATTATGAAACCACATCCCTCATATATCCTAAACAGGTGATTTATGTATTCAAGAGGTAAGTATATAGAGATGAGGCTATACAATCCATAATTATACATGTAATAATTACTTTTATTTGAACATAGAATATTTCCCATAGATGAAATTTTATCTTTGTCAACATTCATCAACATTTTGTCCTCATAGGTTTTCAAATGTCCTCATCACTGTCGTCAGAGCAGAGAACAGGTTGACAGTCATCGTCGTTTTCACATTCGGAGCTGCACAAACACAAGTCTGTGCATGCCAAGTCATTGGCACGGCACGAACACCGTCTCGATGAGCAGTCTCCTTTGCACTGACATCTGACCATCTCAAGTATTGCTTTCGGTGCTGGTGGTACATCTGTCATTAGTGGTTTCAATTCCCCATCGTTGTCCTTGAAGTAGCCATGTTGCTGTGGATCCAGGAACACTTGATGTGCGATAGTAGCCTGAGCCCATACCCTTGCCTGAAGATGTACACGATCAACATGCTGATTTAGAGCCCCTAGCGTTGGAGGTAACTTGTGACTTTCAGTCATGTGTTTACAGAAGAGGTACCAGCGCAACTCCGGAATGCTGTTGATACATATTCCCTTTGGTACGTACACTGCACATACAAATCTTGCCAAGTTGGACATCTGATCTGCGGTCACATCTGCAGCATCACCGAGCATTCTCATGGCCTGTATCACGTCACTATCGGCTCTGACGAAAGCTTCAAACCATGTTGTTTTGCCTATTCGCGAAAACCGTCCAGTATTGTCTGCTCCTGTGAATGTGTGGAATGCTGGCAATGCCTTGGCCTTTTCAACGCCAAGATTGTTCCAGATTGGTTGTACTTGCACAAGGCCCGACACAAGGGAGACAGCAGTGTTTTTGAGCAGAACATCATAGTTAGCTATGACCAAGACCAGGACATCCGTATCAGGAGAGAAGAAGGTAAGCTGTTCTGCGTTGGGATTGCGGCGAGTTGCCAGCACTGCTTGGTGAATCATCAGAGTGTCTGCCTCCTCATGATTATTGTCTTCAAAATGCACGCCTTTGTTACTCTTGGCCTTTCCTGCTGCACATATAATTATCAGCTTGGAGGCATCTCTGTTGTACTCCAACGTTTTCTCAGCCAGATATTCTGCCAAATCTGACTTTGTCTGAGCGTGTGACAAGAACCGCTTCATGGTGATGTGTTGGATCTTGGTATTGTCCTTCACTTGGTACTGGACTGGATTGTGCCCCCCTCGTCTTTTTTGTCTTGTGCTTTGCTTCAACGAATCGGCCTTGTAAGTATCAAACACGAGGAATGTGCTGTATCAAACATGTGCTGTTTGATTTCTGCATTCTGGTGATCATAGAAGCAACCAACCATCCTAGATGTGTAAGGTGATACGCTGGTGATATACCATCCTTGCTGATGTGGAATGTGTCTGTTCTCTTTATGGTTTTCGGCACCGGCTTGTCACAATGAAGCATAGGAACCTGGTACGGGGTCACTGACAAACTGGTAGTGTCAGCTATGCGCAGTTGTGGCGCCAATGTTTCTCCTTGAGTGTCACATTTTTGATAAACAGCAATGATTGTTCCATGGGTTGTCCCTTTGCCATCCACGCTGTCTTCAGCAAAGTCTGTGTTATCAGCTGCAAAAAACACAAAAGTTCCCTTCTTCAAAAATGGAGGAACATAAAGCCCTTGGAACTTCAGGGTGTTTTCCACAATGGCATTTGCTAGGACTGTTTCGAGGTGCATAACACGACTGTACGAGACACAGTAACCTTGAGAGCAGAGACTTTCCAGGAGTTTCTTGTGTCATGGTGAACTGCCAAGGCTAATCCTAGAGACTGTGGAGTTTCTTGTGATTTGGTTGATCGGAAGGTCGCAGAATCAGTTTTGGGCCTATAGTTCACTTGCTTGTCAGATTTGAATCCACCCAATAGCATCTGACTAACAGTGAGTACTTCTCTGTTAACGTGAGTGGTTCGTTTTTCAGTTTCTAGTGTTTCTGTTGGCCCCACCATAACCCATCTGATCATTGCGTGGAGTGCTGCTGGAACATCATCTGTGCTGCTAGTGACCTGTATAGCATCGGATGAGTTTTCCTGTTGGTGGAAGTTCTTGATAATTCTGCGCAATGCCTTTGCTGCTTTATAGATAATATTCAGATCGTCTACTTCACTTTCTATCATGGCAGACTGAACCATATCGGATTCGCATGCATCTGGGGAGTAAAGAACAGAAGGTTTTCTCCTGTCCTTTTGCCTAACAGACGTTACGTGTGGTAGTTCTAGAAGAATTCTCTCCTTGAGCCAGTGTCTACTATATGCAGGGAAGTGGTGCGCCAATGCATCTGTGCCACCAAGCAAGTTGATGTATGTTGTTTCAATATGTGCCATGGATAAGTATTGTTTATTCTGAGTTTGACAGTCGACAAGGCTAATCAACTCAATCAAACATGATGTTTGAAACGGATGACCTCTCTCTGTTGTTCCCTTGTTATCCTTGGTACGTAACACATGGAATACATTTGTTGTCCAACATGACTTGTGGTATTGAACATCGATTGCATGTGCATCAGTGGGTGAGATGGATGTGTTTAACCTAGTTTGCAGGGTGAGATTTCCAGACAGCTCCACAGCATCGTGTAATGCTTTCCCACCGTTTTCTGTTCTCAATGTGTACAATTTTTGCTCGTTATCTTCCTGGCAGAAAAAGCAATGTTCCTTAATGAATGGAGCTGTTGCAGAACGTGTAAACGGACTGGTGGTGGAAGTTGATGGTTCGTCCAGTTCTGTGCTTTTTCGCTTTTGTCCACGTTTTTTCTCTGTGTAGGAGCCGGCTGAAATGTGATATTGATGGCGGTCTTTGGCACGTTGTACCTTCTCTTTGTTGGTTGCATTTGAATAACAGATACGATGCCAAACTGCATTATTGAATTGCAGACTTTCACTTGTTTCATCCTTTAAGCAACTGTGAATTTTAACATATTTTCCATCATGGTAGGCTGCTCTATCATTAAGGGTTTGTAGCAAGTGTTCAAACGAGTCCGGTTTGGGCTGCTGGACAAGCGTTCCATATTTTGCTGAAGCGGTTTGACAAATTATGCAGTGCTGCCACTGTGTGGGCTGAGTCGTAACTTCACTCATCTTCTCTCAAGACCTGCAAATATATAAAACGACAACAGGTAAGTAATTGTGAGCTTCATGAGGTTTATTTTAAATGAACTATTAGGTCTGATATAATGACTTTCCATGTACATGAACTGAACATGTTGAAATGATTATTTTCATGTACATGAATTATGAAATGAAATGAAATGAGTAGATTATTTTAGATGGCTTCATGTGATTCCTCATCCCCAAAAATGTGGGTATAGGTGTTGGAATCAGCACTCTAGGTGGTTCGGATGTTGAGATATCGCGAAAAATAGGTTTCCGATGGTGGCCATTTTGAAAATCCAATATGGCCGCAAAAGAACAATTTGCGCAAATGGAAACATGGTTTTTCGGATTCCTGGTGCTATAAGCTTTCCAAAAATGTATAGGTTTGCTAATCTCCACAAAAAAAGAACGAAATTATAAATCTGAACATAATGAACCTGACTAAGAGTGAAAACTGAGTACTCTCTTTCAGCGTGCGTCACTGCCGAGCCCCCTTCGGTGCCCGGCAATGACGATTTGCAATGCCTGGAGATGGCATAGGAAAGGTGCGGTGTACAACAACCAGAGTGAAAACTGAGTACTGCACTCCCTTTCAGCGTGCGTCACTGCCGAGCCCCCTTCGGTGCCCGGCAATGACGATTTGCAATGCCTGGAGATGGCATAGGAAAGGAACGGTGTACAATACTTAATTTTCCAGAAGCTTCCAGGATCCTTGGACCTTCATCCCATGCCATTTCAATGGTTGTTATTCATACTCTTTCGATAAAGATATAAAATATACGAGCAGTTAAATACATGCACATCTGGGAAGTTTGAATTTCCATCTCGTCCAAGTACCAAAAATTGCATTAAACACCATGGAGACAGCATAAGGTCTGAGATCTGCAGGTTTTAGGATTCAGGTTTTGTAAGCAATGATACAAAAGTTTCTGTTGAATTCAGGGTTTGTGCAATTCCAAAAACATTCTTTCTTCTCCAGATATGCAACCAGCATTTTTTAACCAGCTCTCCTGTGGATATTGATGTTCCATAGCTCATTACTTTAATTAATTCTGAAACTACAGATAAGAGTGTCTGTCCATACATTTGGTCCCACAGGCCTCACGATTTACTGCAAGACGTTAGTGTTTTCTTCATAACAAGAACAAAAACGTTGCCATCCTTAACAGAAAGGGCAGGAACTCAATGGCTGTTCCTTTTCACCTCATTGATTTACTCCAAAAGCTTTGAGGGATTCGGCAATGACATCCAATAGCAAATCCCATTAGGGAATGTAATTTCATCATCATTACCTCCGCCACCAAAGGTGGATGGAGGTTATGTTTTCACCCCTGTCTGTCTGTCTGTTTGTTACCTGGCAAAAAAAACAATTTTGGACAAGGATGTTGATCACCGGTTTGTGTGTTTGTCTTTGTTTGTCTGTTCGCTCACTTATACTTGCGTACAAGTCACAATTTTAAACCGATCTTCACGAAACTTCACCAAATGGCAGAGTTCGTGGTCCGACCAAATCCTATCTATTTTTGAGGTCAAAAGTCAACCACTTCTTTCAAATTTCTAAAATCCTCAATTTTCATCCGATTGATTTGAAATTTCAATAAGATTTTCAAGCAGCTAACTGAATTCAACCACCGATTATTTTTGAGATCGGCATAGGCCAAAAGGTCAACATGGGCCAAAGGTCGACAACCATTTCAAATTTCTAAAATCCTCCATTTTCATCCGATTGACTTAGAATTTGAATGGGATTTTCATTTCAGTGAACTGATTTCAACCACCAACTATTTTTGAGATCAACATACGTCACAAGGTCCACATTGGCCAAAGGTCAACCACTTTTCTCAAATTTCTAAAATCCTCAATTTTCATCCGATTGACTTGAAATTTGAATAGGATTTACATATCAGCTAACTGAATTCAACCACCAACTATTTTTGAGATCAGCGTAGGCCAAAAGGTCAAAATAGGCAAAGGTCATCAATTTCAAATTTCTAAAATCCTCAATTTTCATCTGATTGACTTGAAAACTGAATAGGATTTGTGTATCAGCTTACTGAAACCAACCATCAACAATTTTTGAGGTCAACATAGGCCAAAGGGTCAACATAGGCCAAATTTCTAAAATTGTCAATTTTCATCCGATTAACTTAAACTTTGAAGACGATTTGCATATCAGGTCACTGAATTCAACCAGTAATCATTTTTGAGGTCAAAAGGATGCTCTACTGAGTGCCATTCTACTTTGTTCTGTTTTGCCAAGTATCGCTCTATGAATGATTTTTCATTTGTGTGTCTGTGTGTTTGTGAACAAGATATCTCAAAAAGTTGTGGACGGATTCAAACAAAATTTGGCAGAGAGGTGTGACAAGGACGAAATGATTAGATTTTGGTGAAGATCCGGATTCGGATCCGGCTAGTAGAATTTTTAAAGTGATTCTTCACCATTGAGAGATCGGGCGAAAAACGATATATAACATGATATTAAAAAAAGTTATGGCCGAGTTATGACTCAACATGGTGGACGCGTTGGTTTGGTGACAAGAACAGGCCGATTCGATTTTGGTTCAGGTCCGAATCCAGATCCGGCCTATCAGCTTCGCTGTTCAGCCTGGCAGAGGTGTTCAGCCTGGCAGAGGTGTGCACTTTACCGAGTGCCGTTCTCGTTCTTGCTTGGATATGGCAATATATAAACTGGCACATAATTTGATGGAATTTGACATTGAACAGACGTGAATGCATAATCAAGTCAGGTGCTTTCAAAAGTTTTCAAGATTTTATTCTGAGGTTGTGTTTGACATCTGCTGCATGTTAGTGCAATGTATACCAAGTGTGTGATGGTGCAAGACATGCAACAATATTGCATCATCCCTCATCAGTGATGTGTCCAGATTGTACGACAGGTTTCATGATGAGCAATTTGATCCGGATGAACAAGCAGCAAATCAAATGCCCTACGGGAGTAGCTCAATAGGGTTTTTAGAAATAGATTGATATAAAAAGATATGAATAGAAAATTAAAATAAGAGCAATTGTTCACATAAGAGTGTGAAATTGTGAATTAACTGTGAAAAGGTTAATAACCGAGTATGATTCCCTGCTATATACATAGTGAAATAACCGAGTCTGTCACCCCATGTGACATGGTGCTTATTGATAGATGTGCAAAAAACCTGCCTGCACTTTTGATAAGAAATTAATTAATTCTTGGCAATATTGGAAGTTTTTATAACTCAAACTAGAAAATATAATTTGACGAGAACACGTCGATGGATACGCCTCCACCTACGCTCGGTGTCAACCCACTATTATGTTTGGTCTCAATTAATTATAGGTCACATGAAAAATTAAAGGTCACATGAGAGAAAGCATGAGATAAATAGAGAGAGAGACAACATAGATGCTTCTAACTCGTTATGATCTGGAAAATTATTTTCAACTAAAAGACACATGACCTTTAACCTTTTGAACCCAAAATCGAATATGCTTATCTTTGTATTACAGTCCATACTTAGGCCAAATTTGCTTGAAATCAATTAAGTGGTTAACTTGTTATTTTTACAAATTGATATTCAATTAAAGCGCTCATGCCCTTTGACCTTTTGAACCTTCTACCATCTATACTTGCATCAAGTTTGCTGAAATTCCTTCAGTGGTTTACAAGTTTTGTGGGAACGGAAGTTGTTCGATTAAAGACCACATTGCCTTAGACCTTTGACCGTTTGAACCCACAATCTAATCAGTTCATGTTGGTATTTCGGTCCATACTTGTGCCAAGCCTGATTGAAAACACTTCAGTAGTTGACAACTTTTGGTCATAACAAAAAACAGGACCACTGGAACTGTAGCTTGTCTCGGCCCTGGCCTAATGTTGTAATCCAAATTTGGTCGTGTTCTGACTAATAGATCTGGAGCAGAAGATTTTTGAAGGAATTTATGCGATTTTTCCCAGATATTTACCAAGTCGGCCATTTTGACAAACTGCCGGTCACGTGCTAGGTGTGACCACAATTTAACATCCCTACCCTGGCCTGAAGTTGTAACCTAAATTTGGGAGCATTCCGATTGGTAAGTCTGGCGAAAACGATTTTTGAAGAAATTTAATAAGGCCACCATTTTGACACTCCCTGTCAAGTGATCAGCATGGCCTCCACAATTTAACACAAGGACCCTGTCAAAATGTTGTAACCCAATTTGTAGCATCATGACTGGTGGATCTGGAGAAGAAGATTTTTGAAATAATTTACACAATTTTTCCAAAAATGTGACTAAGTCGGCCATTTTGACACACTTCTGGTCACGTGGTTGGCATGGCCTCCGCAATTTCACATCAGGGCCCAGTCCTAATATTTTAACTCAAATTTGGAAGCATCCTGATTGGTAGGTCTGGAGAAAAATATTTTTGAAGGAATTTACTAGTCCGTCATTTTGACACACTTCCGTTCACGTGACCAGAATGAGCTTTACAATTCCCATTACCAGACAGGAGCGGAACCTTGCTGCCAAATTTCAGCTGACAACTTTTACAATCCCCATTACCAAAGCGGTTTGGCCGGAAAAGTCGAAATAGTAGACGGATGGACGGACAGATGGTGCACGATGACAACACCTTATCTGGAATTCAAATTCCAGATAAGCTAAAAAACCATAACGGACAATGAGATAAAGCATCCCGTCAGAAGTACAACCTCAGGCAAAGAATGACAGCAGGACAGGCAACACAAAAACATAATACAGATCCTCCAGCCTTTGACCACCAGGCTTCCAAATCCTTTGGTATACAAACATATATACAGTCACGTGAAAAAGTAAGTACACACCATGTAAAGTTTTGACTTTTTCAACATATTTCAACATACAGCTATTTGATCTTCATTTCAATAATATTGATAGATAAAGGTGAAATAATATAACAAACATCATGAAACATTTACATTTTGTAGTCCATTGTATAATTTAAATAAACATAAATGCAAATTTCGCATGTGGAAAAAGTAAGTACACCCCTACATTTATCACTACTTCAAATATCTAAAAGTAGAATCAGGTGCACCAGCTCAGGTGCAAATGATTAGAACATCGTTAGAGAGGATCTTGGAGGAACCTGCCTTATTTAAACCTCAGACATTTAGTTTGGTTTGCTCTTTGTTGTTGAAGTGTGCGGCGTCACCATGCCTAGATCAAAAGAGCTCTCTGAGGCCTTCAGAAAGAAGGTTATAGATGCCTACAAGTCTGGGAAGGGATTTAAAAAGATCTCCAAACAATTTGAAATCAATCATTTGACTGTCCGGAAGATCATCTACAAGTGGAGAAGATTCCAAACAACTGCCAACTTGTTCAGGCCAGCCCGCCCCAGCAAGTTCAGCCCGAGAGCAGACCGCAAGATGCTGAAAGAAGTCTCGAAGAACCCCAGAAAGTCATCACGGGACCTACAGGTAGCTCTTGCCACTGTTGATGTCAAAGTGCACGAGTCTACCATTAGAAAGAGGCTGCACAAATTTGATCTACATGGGAGGTGTGCCAGGAGGAAACCTTTGCTGTCCAAAAAGAACATCAGGGCAAGACTAAAGTTTGCCAATGAACACCTAGGCAAAGACCAGCACTTCTGGAACAATGTGCTCTGGACAGACGAGTCAAAGGTAGACCTATTTGGCCACAGTACCAGAAGACATGTTTGGCGAAAACCGAAGACAGCATTTGGACACAAGAACCTGATACCAACTGTAAAGCATGGTGGTGGAAATATTATGGTTTGGGGAAGCTTTGCTGCATCAGGGCCTGGGCAGCTCACCATCATAGAATCCACTATGAATTATTCATTGTACCAGAGGGTGCCTGAGGATAATGTGAGGCCATCCGTCGGTAAGTTGAAGCTCAATCGAAGGTGAACCTTGCAACATGACAATGACCCTAAACATACCAGTAAATCCACCCAGGAATGGCTGAAAAGAAAGAAATGGAGGGTTCTGGAATGGCCAAGTCAAAGCCCGGATCTAAATCCCATCGAGATGTTGTGGGGGGATTTGAAACGAGCTGTGCATGCAAAAAAACCCTCAAACATTGCACAGCTGAAAGAATTCTGCATGGAGGAGTGGGCAAAAATTTCTCCCAGTCGATGTCAGAGACTGGTAGACAGTTATAAGAAATGCCTACTTGAAGTTGTTTCTGCCAAAGGGGGCAATACCACCTATTAGAGCCAAGGGTGTACTTACTTTTTCCACATGTGAAATTTGCATTTATGTTTCTATAAATTATACAATGGACTACAAAATGTAAATGTTTCATGATATTTGTTATATTATATCACCTTTATCTATCAATATTGTTGAAATGAAGATCAAATAGCTGAATGTTGAAATATGTCGAAAAAGTCAAAACTTTACATGGGGTGTACTTACTTTGTCACGTGACTGTATATAAGCTAATTTCTAAAATGAAAATTCGTGCCACCCTTCGTTTTTTTTTTGTTTTTTTTTTGTATACAAGATCGAGGCTCGTGATAGAGCTAACATTAATCACAAAAAAACAACAAACAGACACATAAAACATATAATAAGGGGAGTGGGAGACAAGATGGGGAGAGAGGGGGAAGCACACAAACACAACATTTGAGAGCAGGGACATCAGTCATCAGGATATATGTGGGAGGGAGAGGGCTTGGTGGGAAGGGGCATGGGAAAGGTGGGGGGGGGGGGGGGGGGGGAGGGGGGGGGGTTGATCCTTTAGTAATCAAAATGTATTATTTGTTTACGGGGAAGCAAAAGGACATCACACACACACACACACACACACACACACACACACACACACACACACACACACACACACACACACACACACACACAAGATAACACTGGACTTGACTCTGGCGCACTCTATTAAACATCAAACAAACACAGCCAATGACGTAGGAGGAAAATGAGGTACCTTTCTGGAGCACACTGGACACCTGTCCTCTAAATGCTGAGTGTTGAAGAAGCAGCCCGTACATTGTTATATCTCAGCAATAACCTCTGCAGGGTTCACAATTGCACCGCCAAATTACCAGACTCGGTGTGAATGCTCCAACCACAATACCACCGAGGTTGGTTGTGTTATTCAAATTAAAAAAAAAATCTAATTGAAACGGTGTTTTTCCCCAATTGTAAAATAATTTTAAGTTTGTGTGATGATGATGATTGATGAGGAAGAATCATGTAAATGGCAGTCTGAAGATTGCAGGGTGGGGACGGACACCCAATTGTGTGTGGCTCCCCAATTCAGCAAGTGACAGGAAATGAAAATCTCACACTGAATTTGCCATGAATAGCTGAACCTAATAAATATTTCGAATTAAATATTTATGATCCGGGTGGGAGCGAAATATGTGGAAGAATTTTCTATCTGTGTAATGCTGCGCTTATTAACTTTTTATTGTCATCTGCACAGGTCAGCGAAATGCAAGAGGTCAGAAGTACAGCCTCAGAATGCATGGAGGGGTCCCTTATTGAAGATGTCTGCCTTTTTCCACTCGTCTTGGAGTTCGTTCGAAAAATATCTACTTTTTGTTTGTTTCACTTCATTCAAAGCATACTTTTAGTGATGAACGTGCAAGGACAGTGTGCAATTGTTACCTCCGCTACCAAAGGAGGTTATGTTTTCACCCCTGTCTTTGTCTGTCTGTATGTATGTCAATCAACGACAGGTCCTGGGCCGGATTCAGGAATGGGCAAGTTGGGCAGTTGCCCAGGGGCTTCCACAACCAGGGGGCCTCCACTTATGGACGATCAGTAGAAGCTGCACTCTCACTGTCTGAAAATTTCGAGTTCAGAATTTTCTTCCAGTAATTGATCAGTTTCTGAGTTCATTGGAGCAACGATTGGAAGCCGATGAGAACACCTGTTCTCTTTTCGGTTTCTTGCGTAAACTGGAGTCACTGGACTGCGATGAAATCGAAGCAGCTGCAGTAACATTGGTTGTTGAGTACAAGGATGATTTAGATTCTAGATCAAACACTTGGTGTTGAACTTGTGCAGTTTGCAGCCTTCCTCACTCATTTACTGGAATACGAAGATGATAATATAGGGACAGAACATTTCCTTTACAAACTGTTGATGGACAAGAAAGTTGCGGATACATTTCCAAATGTCGAGATAATGCTACGGATGTACTTGGTGCTCATGGTCACAAACTGTTCTGGAGAACCTTCATTCAGTAACATGAAGTTCATCAAGAACAGACTCCGTATTACAATGTGTCATGATAGGCTCAGTCACCTGGCCTTGATGAGTATTGAATGTGACATTCTCAGAGATTGACTTCGACAAATTGATCCAAGACTTTGCAAGGGTCAAGTCTTGTAAAGTGCCTGGTCTGTAAATATAGGTATTAGGTACTTTACTAGATTCTTATGATTGATCATGAACGACCTGCTTGCTTATTCACTATCCAGATTCTCTATACTTGAAACATAGGAACTTCGTAGATTCTTATAGATTGATCATGATGTTTAAAGATGTGCCTGCTTGCGTATTCAAATTCTTTATGCTTGAAACATAGGAACTAGATTCTTATATAGATTGATCATGGTGTTTATAGATGTACATTTTTATTCAGAAAATGTTTCAGAAAATAGAGAAATTCAAATTCAGAAATTTAAATTCAGAAATTCAAATTCAGAAAATTCAGAAAATTCAGCCTCCACTACTGAAGGCTGCCCAGGGGCCTCCACATGTCTAAATCCGGCCCTGGACAGGTCACAATTTTAAACCGATCTTCACGAAACTTCACCAAATGGTAGAGTTGGTGAATTCAACCACCAATATTGTTTTAAGGTCATATTTGTTTTAGGGATTTCACAAGTACACTACTCACAATAAGTTAGGGATATTGTGGGAGTGAGGTTATTTTTTTTATAGGGGTTAGGGTTAGGGTATTGAAATCAAGAATGCTGTGTTTTTTCACACATTAATAACCATAGAATTAGGACCAACAACCTTTTTCAACATAATTAATACACAAAATCAACCACACCAAAGAACCTGCCAATATCCCTAACTTATTGTGAGTAGTGTATCATGTTCTGCACGACGTCTTTCTTATTACTTTCAAAATCGAGAATTTTTCAAGTATATTGGTCGG
Organism: Myxine glutinosa; assembly: GCF_964187855.1. NCBI lineage: Eukaryota > Metazoa > Chordata > Myxini > Myxiniformes > Myxinidae > Myxine > Myxine glutinosa. The sequence goes on along the minus strand of NC_136270.1, from coordinate 24,781,487 downwards.
ATGCGTTTGTTATTACTTGCCGGCATAGATTCCGGCAAGTATGTTGGTTGGTTGGTTATTTGCCGAAATAGATTCCGGCAAGTATGTTGGTTGGTTGGTTTGTTACTTGCCGGAATAGATTCGCCAGAATAGACTTTGAGTGGTGAGGGGGCTTGAAGCCAGATTTTAATCTTACAGCCGCCATGTTGGTGCTCGCCGTCACTGTGACAGCCTCAGAGCTGTCACATTCACAATCGCTATGTCGTATGTACTCCCGATATGTGTTTCCTTCATTGTGAAAACTACCAAGTCAACAGTTAAAAGGATTTTGAGCCGATAGGTGTTACGGCCTTGGCAAGATCGATGGAGACAGCGATCTGTTACCTTATACACCGTGCAAATAGCTATGTGGAATTCTCTCATGTAGAGATTAAACCCACGTTGTTTGAACTTTGGCAGAGGTCATTATTTACTTTTAATGATGTTTATATACGAATCAAAAAGAACGTAATTGGTTTTGGGTCATCTTTTCCGCATATCTCATGGGATTGTGCGTTGGAGAGACGACCGACAGTGATGGTGGGGAGTGGTTGGCAAATCAAAAAAAAAAGAAGTACATCCCGGCAAGTCCTCGGTCTCTGACCGATTTTTACTTGCAAAATCGAAGATTTTTCGAGTATATTGGTTGGTTGCGTTTGTGGTTCTGTCTGTCTGTCTGTCTGTTTGTTTGTCACTGGCCGACAGGTCACAATTTTCAACAGATCTTCACGAAACTTCACCAAATGGTAGGGTTCGTCAAAATCAATAAGCCTATTGTTTTTGGGGTCAAAAGGTCAAAAGGTCAACATAGGCCAAAGGTCACCAACATTGCTAAATTTCTAAAATCCTAAATTTTCATCCGATTGACTTGAAATTTGAAGAGGACTTGCATATCTGGTCACTGAATTCAACCACCAAGTATTTTTGAGGTCAACATAGGCCAAAAGGTCAACATATGCCGAATTTCTAAAATCCTCAATTTTCATCCAATTGACATAAAATTTGAAGAGGACTTCCATATCTGGTCACTGAATTCAACCACCAAATATTTTTGAGGTCAACATAGGCCAAAAGGCCAACATAGGCCAAATTTATAAAATCCTCAGTTTTCATCCGATTGACTTGAAATTTGAAGAGGACTGGCATATCTGGTCACTGAATTCAACCACATATTATATTTTAGGTAAACATAGGCCAAAAGGTCAACATAGGCCGAATTTCAAAAATCCTCAATTTTCATCCGATTGACTTGAAAATTGAACAGCATTTGCACATTGAGTCACTAAATAGGGAAACTAACTATTTTTGAGGGCAAAAGGTCAAAGGTCAACTCAAGGTCAACCTTCCAAAAATCATCATTTTGCATCTGAAAAATCGTCACTTTTCTTCCTATTGACCCAAGCTTTGATCAAGATTGTCAATTTTAATCTTGATGAAATGGACAATTTGCTGTATCAATGGAATTTTTTTTCTTGGAGGGGGGGGGGGGCGGATTATGCAAGTATCATGCTCCGCATGAAGTCTTCTTGTTCATTTGTTTTTATTTTTGTTTGTCACCGGCCTACAGGTCACAATTCTAAACCGATCGTCACGAAACTTCACCAAGTTGTAGAGGTCGTCCCAATTGAGAAGCCTATTGATTTTGAGGTCAAAGGTCATCTGGAGGTCAAATTTCTAAAATCGCTATTTTACATCCGATTGACTTGAAAATAGAACAGCATTTGTACATTGGGTCACTAAATTCGGAAACCAACTAATTTTTTAGGTCAAAATGTCAAAGGCTATTGCCTTTTTGTGGTGAGGCTATTGCCCAGAAACAACTTGCTTTCGTCTCCTGGAAAGCAAATCCAACGGAAGGAAATCTCATTTCCTTTCACAAAGCCCGAAACAAGTGTGTGTCCACCCTCAGGAGAGCCAGGAAACAATATCTCTCCATTCTCAGGACCGAACTCTCTTATCTGTCTCCCTCTTCCAAATCCTGGTGGCGTCTGGTCAAATCTGTTTCTGGTGTTTGTTCCCCCTCCATCCCCTCCCTCACCTCAAATGGCCACACGGCTGACTCCGCACGTGAAAAAGCTGAATGCCTCAACTCTGTGTTTGCCTCTAAATCTTGTGTCCCAAACCCATCCCTCTCTGTACCTACCGTGCCCAGTCGTACCCAGCTGCTCCTGGACTCTGTGTCCTTTCCTCCTGACAAGGTGGAAAAGTTTCTGTCAACCCTCGACTCGGATTCTGCAACTGGACCTGACGGCATCAGCCCACGGGTCCTAAAATCCTGTTCTTCCGCTCTTTCACTCCCTCTCTCTGTTCTCTACACCCTCTCTTTTGCTCAAGGTCATCTTCCATCTGCTTGGAAATCTGCCAACATCACCGCTTTGCACAAAAAAGGTGTAAAAACAGATCCCAGCAACTACAGACCAATCAGCCTTCTCCCAATTATCAGCAAAGTCATGGAATCCATCATTGCTTCAGATATGAAATCTCTCCTCTTCTCCAATGGCATGATCTTTGATCATCAATTTGGTTTCAGACCTGGACACTCTACTCTGGACATGCTGCTTCGGCTTTCTCAACAATGGATGGAGGTCCTCAATGCCAAACAGGAAATTAGAGCAGTCTCCCTTGACATATCACGTGCCTTCGATACGGTCTGGCACCCCGCTCTGCTCACCAAACTCTCCTCTTTTGGTATCCATGGAAATCTCCACGCATAGCTGGCGGACTTCCTCTCGAGTCGTAGTCAACGTGTGGCCCTGAATGGGTTTCTCTCATCTCCTCTTCCTGTTCAGGCTGGAGTTCCACAAGGCAGTGTTCTGGGCCCTGTGCTTTTTCTGGTCTTCATCAATGATCTCTCTGACTCTCTTGAAAATCCTCTGTATCTCTTTGCTGATGACTCTACTCTTTGTCGCTCCATTCTTCATCCCTCAGATCGGCAGTCTGCAGCCTCCTCACTCTCTGCAGACCTGGACAAAATCACAGACTGGGCAAACAAGTGGAACATGTCTTTCAATCCTGACAAATCTCACACTCTTACGATGTCTCTCCGAAAAGACCGACTGGACAACCCTCCCATCCACTTTCTGAATAATCCTCTCCAAGAAGTTCTGTCACTCAAGCTGTTGGGTCTCACTATCTGCCATGATCTTTCCTGGGAAAACCACATTTCAAATCTGGCCTCCAAAGCCAGTCGCCGACTGGGCATCCTCCGTCATGCGAAGTCCTTCCTTGGCACACCTGAGCTCCACACCACATACAAGGCTTTCATCCGCAGCTCAATGGAATACTGCTCTCCCCTCTGGGCTGGTGCTCCTGCCTCACACCTAGCTCGTCTTCACGCTGTTGAAACCAAAGCATTCAGAATCATTGGAATCTCCCGCGATGAAGCTAACTCCAAGGGCCTCTCACTCACTCACCGCAGGCAGGTTGGTGGTCTTTCTGTCTTCTACCGACTCCTCTCTGGCCTTGCCCCCCCAGCTCTCTCTGGGCTCTGTCCCGCAAATATTCCTACAGGTCGCACAAGATCTGCCTGCAACCCTCTTATGGTCAAACTGCCAAAATCAAGACTCTCTGCTCACCTTCACTCCTTCATTCCTCTTTTCTCTCGCCTCAGGAACAAACTCCCTCAATCTCTTCAATCCCACTCCACCCTCCAGGTCTTTAAAACAGCTGTTCACCACCATCTCTTATCTTCCCCCATCCAAAACCTTGATCTTTTCTACCCCAGCTAATTTCACCCCAATTCCACTTTTTTGAAATACCGACTTCTGTCCTGGAAGTCCTTGGTGTCCTTGTGTTTTATACTTCTCCCTCCCCCCCCCCCCTTCCCACGCCTCCTCCCCCCAAGCCCTCTCCCTTCCACACATCTCCCTGCTCTCAAATGTTGTGTTTGTGTGCTTCCCCTTCTCTCCCCATCTTGTTTTCCGCTCCCTCTTTTTATATATTTTGTTTGTCTGGTTGATTTGTTTGTGAAGTAAATGTTAGCTCTTTCACGAGCCTCGATTCAGTATACAAAAAAAAAAAAAAAAAAAAAAAAAAGGTCAACTCGGGGGCAAAATTCTAAAATCATCAATTTTCATCTGAGAAATCGTCACTTTTCATCCTCTTGACCCGAGCTTTGATCAAGATCGTCAATTTTTCTCTTGATGAAATGGACAACTTCATGGATCAATGGCAACCTATTTTTTTTTTGGGGGGGGGGGGGGGGGAGGTGGATTTTGGAAGTATCGTGCATGACGTCTTCTTTTTTGTTTGTTTGTTTCTGAACAGGATATCTCAAAAAATTGTGGACGGATTTGAATGAAATTAGGTGGAGAGGTTGATTATGTGACAAGAACAAGTCGATTAGATTTTGATTAAGGTCCGAATCCAGATCCGGCCTATAAGTGGATATAAAACATAAACTGTTCAGCCTAGCGGAGGTATGCACTCTACCAAGTGCCGTTCTAGTTTTAAATAGAATTACCACGACTTTCCCAACCTTGATATAAGCTGTCAGGGTAGCCTAGGCCCTAGAGGTGCACAAACTTGTCTCTGTGTTGTCTAGCCTGGGTTTGAATCGTGACTCAGCTATAAACTGTCATCAATGTGTGTCCATCGGATGGACGTTAAACTTGGTATCCCAGCTCCTGGCACTGGTTGGTGGACGTTAAAGATCCACATAGAGTTGGTCTTTCGCATAGAGTAGGTGAGCCATCACCGGCACACTGTAACAAATTACAAATTTCTGCATAAACTGCGGGTAGCAAGTGATCTGGTCTTCTTGGATACTCCATAAAACAACAGGTTACATCTCGTGCTAACTCAGTGTGAAGTTGTTGTCTGGTTCAGCTCCAACATTCAAAACACGTTGTTCACATGTCATTGTTGTTCTCTGTAATCTTCGGATGACGCAGGAATAAGTAATTTTGGTAAAAAGTGAGAAAATTACCTACAGTTGACCAAAAATGGTGCATTTTCAGTGTCTTTCAGGAAAGCTTAAAACAGCACTCAGCAATTGTCAGGACATTTTAAGGTCTGCTTTTGTGAAATTTGCCTTTGACCAGCAGTTGAAACAAGTGAGTGGAAGTCAGGTGAATGCTCAATTTGAAGGGCAACACGTTACTCTACAGCACCAGAACAAAAAGAAATAACTAAATTAATAAAACGAAAAAAAAATCAAAATTGACAATTTTTGTCCAAAAAATGTTTAAAAATCAAAATTGACCAAAAATAAATAAATCACAATTGACAATTTTTGTCCAATTTTTAAAAATATATAAATTGACCAATTTTTATCAAAAAAATAAAACAAAATATCAAAATTGAATTTTAATTTTGTCAAACATTTTGTCAAAAAATATAAAAAATGACAATTTTTGTCCAAAAATGTTTTAAAATCAAAATTGACAATTTTTTGTCAGAAAATAAAATATCAAAATTGACAAAATTTTGTCAAAAAAAACCAAAAAATCAAAATTGACAACATTTTTGTCAAAACAAACAAACAAACGAGCAGAGAGTCAAACCCCAGGGAGGCTGTTGAGCAACAATTGGCGGCACCACTGTGTCATGGACTATGACCCCAGTTCTCATTAGGCATTGCAGAAAGATTTAGTAGGTTATACATTTCACCTGCCATACCTGCATTTGCTTACTTGAAGTGACATTTGCCAGTTAATTCCCAGTCCGCGTGTTGTTATATGCAGCAGTTCAACGGTAGCTGGCAACTGTCCGCCTCATTGCCATGGTTTCGTGCTGCCATGTCACTCTAACAACCGTTATTTGGTGACCTGAAAAGGGGGAGTCAATTTGATATGGTAGAAATTAACATACAAATGATTTTCTTGGCATTATTAGTACTTAGCCGGTTTAGATTGAAAAATGTTGGATTGCTATTGGCATATGAGGTTTGCGGATAAACATTATTTAAAAAGCAAATTGCAGAGAGTCAGGAGCAACATTGGTAAATGTTTACTCGAATCGACAGGGAGCACAAAATACGTCAAATCAAGTAAATATCTTACCAATCAGACATATTCTCATCTTGGGCCTGCACTGATTGGTAAGAGCGGTGGTTGGACAACGTGCCAAAAATGCCTTGGCAGGGCCAAAGACAGTAAATAAATATCTCCAAGATTTTATGTCGAGACAACGGCAGCATATTCACCGTGATCTACAAAAAAAGAATATCAATGTTGATCAAAATAATGAGGATGTAATAAGTAAGAATCATAACAACATTGAAAAGGTGAATAAGCCGAGCTGGCTGTATGAATGATTGAGGAAGGCTGAGCTGTTTATGTATTGAGTTTTGATATCGAGTTTAGTTGGGATTTGAAAAGTGACCAAATAGGAAGCGAAAGCTGAACACCCATTGATCCATCTGTATTGTATGACAGCAATTTTGGAAACAGTTTTTCCTGACTCAGGATGACATGATCTTTGCGTAATCAATCTATTAAGCAATGCACTGACACTTATAACTGGGCTTAGTAAGGATGCAGTTCCACAGCCCGTGATTCAATGTCTTATTTTTTGGTTCTGACAGATGGTGCTCCCTCGTGTCCGACTGTGTTCCATCGAGATTTGGTTCACTGCGGAAATTGCCCACATCAGGGCGGCATGGTCAAGACGGGACAGAAAATTGGACGCTCTCTCGGGTGATGCAAGTGCCCCCTGACGCGATAGTCAGTCTGGATGTTTGTTACCAAGCCAACTATTACCTGAGCCATAATGTGAACACCAATGGGGTGCAATAAGTAGAATGTGCTGACAGGTATGCAATGAAATGAGAGAATAAAAGGAAAGGGTTAGGGAGATCTCGCGAGATCTCGGAGACGGTGGGAGGGATTTTCGAAGCTCCACACGGTCTCCACGTTTTTCGAAGTTAAGTCTGTTCACAATTGTATTTTGTCGAAACTGTATTTATCTTTCGGTGTGTGAAGTTATTGTGTGCAACTTTGGTTGTTTCTCGGTGTTTATCTTTCATAAATTGATCGTCTGTTTGCCGTGTCGTGTCTTGAGGCCTTGTACAGTGTGCACTGTACAACCTTGAGGCTTTGTTTTTCTCTCAGCGGTCCGTCGTTTGTGATCCAATAACTTTCGTTCTCTGTATTCCCAGGCTTTTCACCCATAGCCTACTTCCTTGTGTAAATCTCAACTCAAAAAAAAAAAAAAAAAAAAAACACAACAACATTTCCTTCTCTGTTCTCATTCGTTTATTCATTCTTATTCGTTCGTTCGTTCTTCGACCACGTGTTTCTCCCCCATTTCCCCAGATAGTTTTCACTCATTAACCTTCAATGTTTACACTTTCCCCTCAAGTTATGTATTCCGTCATATTTTATAACACCTTTTTCTTCTTCTTCTTTAAAAGGCTGCTTTCGACTTGCTCACCAAATCAATTCATCCCAAAAAAAATATCCATCTCCTATAGTGCCTTTTTTCTACATTCCCTAAACTCTCCTGCACTCCATCCTCCATCCAGCGTCCTTAAACGTATTTTTAACTCGAAGGTCACAAGAAACTCATTTTGCAATAAATGTTCGTTTCCCATAAATCGTACACTTTCAAAAATCCAATCTCACCCCTCCCCTCCAAATCTTCCCCATAACCCCTCCCCTCCAAATCTTCCCCATCACCCCTCCCCTCCAAATCTTCCCCATCACACATCCCTTTCAAATCTCCCCCCTTGCCCCCTCCCTCCTAAACTACCCCCTCACCCCTCCCCGCCAAGACGCCCCTCGCCCCTCCCCTCCTAGACTCCTGCCTCACCCCTCCCCTCCAAATCTCCCCCATATCCCATCCCTTTCAAATCCCTCCCCTTGTCCCTTCCCTCCCAAACTCCCCCCTCACCCCTCCCCTTCAAATCTCCCCACCCTCATTGCTTCTCAATTTCCCCCCTCTCACTCCCCCTCCTCAAAGCGTCCTCCCCGCTTCTTCCCCCTTCAAACTCTCACCTCCATCTCCCCCAACCTTCTGCCTCGCTCTTCCCCCTCCTCAAATAACACCTCATTGTGGCTCACCCAATCACCATCAAACCTTTTGTCCGCCCCATCCTTCCCTTTCTCCGAGCTATTCTGAAATCTCTGACACACCTTCAACAGCTCTCCCTATCTCTTCCACCTCTTCCACATCTTACCCTACCCCTCCTCCACCCTGTTCTGTATCTGATGCTCCCCCTTCCTCTTCATTAACGGTATGGACCTCAAACATCCGGGGCCTTCGTTCAAACTTAACTGATCTCTCCATACAGGTTGCTTCTGTCAAACCAGACGTGATCTGCTTAACAGAAACTTTCCTCCTTTATGATGTCTCTGATTCCATAGTATCTCTCCCGGGCTACTCCCTCCTCCGGTATGATAGACCTGAGCCTCGTCCTGGAGGCGGGGTTGCTATCTTTATCAAAAACTCTCTTCCTCACTCGCCCTGCACTGCACTCTCTCCACCTCACCCCCAGGAATACCTCTGGCTACGGCTTCCCCTTCGCTCCCACCTCTTGTTCATATGTGTGTTGTACCGTCCACCAAACAGTGATGACTCCATCTACATCTCGCTGTCTGATGATATGGACCAACTTATATCTACTCATCCCAACTCTCTCTTCCTCATATGTGGTGATTTCAATTGTCACCATGCCAGTTGGCTGGGTGTGGGTACCTCTCTCACCAGCCATGGCTCTTCAGCAAAGGACTTCTGCGACTCACTGGGACTGACACAATCTGTCAATTTCCCGACCCGGATCTCAGTCAACGGAACATCTTCTCTTCTGGACTTGGTTATGACTAACTTCCCTGAAAATGTCTGCTGCTCTTCTTCTGCTCCGATCGGATCATCTGATCATGTCCTTGTTAAAGTGGACATCTCTCTGACCATCCTCAGGGAGCCTGCTCAGCGTCGACGAGTCTGGCATTTCACTCAGGCCAACTGGCACGGTCTTCAAGCAGCCATCAATCATCTGGACTGGTCTCCCATCTCTACCACCTCTGACATCAACTCATCCTGGGAATTCTTCCAAAGTAAATTGCTCTCTCTCATGCACAGATTTATCCCATCTCGTCTTCAGTTGTCATACCCTTCCTCCCGTCCATGGTACACGGAATCTTGTGGTGAGGCTGTTGCCCAGAAACAACTTGCCTTCGTCTCCTGGAAAGCAAATCCAACGGAAGGAAATCTCATTTCCTTTCACAAAGCCCGAAACAAGTGTGTGTCCACCCTCAGGAGAGCCAGGAAACAATATCTCTCCGTTCTCAAGACCGAACTCTCTTATCTGTCTCCCTCTTCCAAATCCTGGTGGCGTCTGGTCAAATCCGTTTCTGGTGTTTGTTCCCCCTCCATCCCCTCCCTTACCTCAAACGGCTACACAGCTGACTCCGCACGTGAAAAAGCTGAATGCCTCAACTCTGTGTTTGCCTCTAAATCTTGTGTCCCAAACCCATCCCTCTCTGTACCCACCATACCCAGTCGTACCCTGCTGCTCCTGGACTCCGTGTCCTTTCCTCCTGACAAGGTGGAAAAGTTTCTGTCAACCCTCGACTCTGATTCTGCAACTGGACCCGACGGCATCAGCCCACGGGTCCTAAAATCCTGCTCTGCTGCTCTATCTCACCCTCTCTCTGTTCTCTTCACCCTCTCTTTTGCTCAAGGTCAACTGCCATCTGCTTGGAAATCAGCCAACATCACCGCTTTGCACAAAAAAGGTGCAAAAACAGATCCTAGCAACTACAGACCAATCAGCCTTCTCCCAATTATCAGCAAAGTCATGGAATCCATCATTGCTTCGGATATGAAATCTTTCCTCTTCTCCAATGGCTTGATCTCTGATCATCAATTTGGTTTCAGACCAGGTCACTCTACTCTGGACATGCTGCTTCTGCTGTCTCAACAATGGATGGAGGTGCTCAATGCCAAACAGGAAATTAGAGCTGTCTCCCTCGACATATCACGTGCCTTCGACACGGTCTGGCACCCCGCTCTGCTCACCAAACTCTCCTCCTTTGGTATCCATGGAAATCTCCACGCATGGCTGGCGGACTTCCTCTCTAGTCGTCGTCAACGTGTGGCCCTGAATGGGTTTCTCTCATCTCCTCTTCCTGTTCAGGCTGGAGTTCCCCAAGGCAGTGTTCTGGGCCCCGTGCTTTTTCTGGTCTTCATCAATGATCTCTCCGACTCTCTCGAAAATTCTCTCTATCTCTTTGCTGATGACTCCACTCTCTGCCGCTCCATTCCTCTTCCCTCAGATCGGCAGTCTGCTGCCTCCTCACTCTCTGAAGACCTGGACAAAATCACAGACTGGTCAAACAAGTGGAACATGTCTTTCAATCCTGACAAATCTCACACTCTTACTATGTCTCTCCGAAAAGATCGACTGGACAACCCTCCCATCTACTTTCTCAACAATCCTCTCCAAGAAGTTCTGTCGCTCAAGATTTTGGGTCTCACTATCTGCCATGATCTTTCTTGGGAAAACCACATTTCCAAGCTGGCCTCCAAAGCCAGTCGCCGACTGGGCATCCTCCGTCGTGCGAAGTCCTTCCTCGGCACACCTGAGCTCCTCACCACATATAAGGCTTTCATCCGCAGCTCAATGGAATACTGTTCTCCCCTATGGGCCGGTGCTCCTGCCTCACACCTAGCTCGGCTTCACGCTGTTGAAACCAAAGCTTTCAGAATTATTGGAATCTCCCGCGATGAAGCTATCTCTGAGGGACTTTCACTCACTCACCGCAGGCAGGTAGGTGGTCTTTCTGTCTTCTACCGACTCCTCTCCGGCCTTGCACCCCCAGCTCTCTCTGTGCTCTGTCCCCCAAATATTCCTACAGGTCGCACAAGATCTGCCAGCAACCCTCTGATGGTTAAACTGCCGAAATCTCGGCTCTCTGCTCACCTTCACTCTTTCATTCCTCTTTTCTCCCGCCTCTGGAACAAACTCCCTCACTCCCTTCAATCCCACTCCTCCCTCCAGGTCTTTAAAACAGCTGTTCACCACCATCTCTTATCTTCCCCCATCCAAAACCTTGATCTTTTCTACCCCCGCTAATTCACCCCAGATCCACCTTGTTTGAAATTCCAACTTCTTTCCTGGAAGTCCTGGCAGTGTCCATATGTTTTATACCTCTCCCACCGCCCCCTTCCCATGCCCCCCCCCCCCAAAGCCCTCGCCCTCTCTCAGATCTCTCGATGTCTCCATGTCTCTCGGTCCCTGCTCTCAAATGTTGTGTTTGTGTCCTTCCCCCTCTCTCCCCATCTTGTCTACCGCTCCCGATGTTGTATGTTTTATGTGTCGGTTTGTCTTTCTGTGTGATTAATGTTCGCTCTTTCACGAGCCTCGATCTTGTATACAAAAAAAAAAAAAAAAAAAAAAAAAAAAAGGAATATGGTGAGGAAATAAAGTACGAGCATGAAAAATGTGTCCTGTTGAGTGCTGGTTTCGGCTAGCATTAGATTAATGACCTTGCTGTGTCCTTGTGTTTTATACCTCTCCCACCTCCCCCCAAGCCCTCTCCCCTCCACAGATCTCCCGATGTCCCTGCTCTCAAATGTTGTGTTTGTGTACTTCCCCTTCTCTCCCCATCTTGTCTACCACTCCTCTTATTATATGTTTCATGTGTCTGTTTGATTTTTGTGTGATAAATGTTAGCTCTTTCACGAGCCTCGATCCTGTATACAAAAAAAAAGAAAATAAATAAATAAATAAATAAATATGACACCCACAGCAGAGGACTAGTGAATTTGCATGGCTTTGCTTTCATTTTACCTGTATGTTCCTTGGAGGAGACAGCATCCTGAAGCTTTTTTAAGGGGCCCTTAGTCACCAGGCTATGGCCCGTGAAGCATGGTTGCGCACACAGAGAACAGCAGGATATTTGAGCTGGGTGGATTTGTCTTTTGCAGGATGGAACGTTGAAGTCCTGTCCTCAAGGCGTCGTACATGATGTCCAATGGCGGTTAAACGACTGAACAAATGAGATATTCTCGAAGAGAACAAGCCGAAACGCCGGAACTAAATCACAGCCTTCAGAGGGCCTTCGAAGATGGGTGGCCGAGCAAGGCAGGTGACAGTAGCCAACGAGTCAGTGTTTTTCTCGCTTTTCGACATGACATCACCCTCCTCTGTTGCAATATTGCAGGCGATGAAAAGTTATATTTAAAAAAGTGTCACAAACCTTGCTCCGGGACCAATGCAAGCACAATTGGGCTGAGCTTGAGGGCCACAGCTGGGACCCATCATCCATATGCTTTGATTTACGAGCGACTCCGGCTTAGCGACATGGCAATCCTGCAGGCAATCTCGCAACAACCAATGGCCAGCACAACTCGCAGCTCATCTCCAAATTGCCCAACACAAATATAGTGCTTCGGTTATTTGATTCTTCAAATGAAATTGCCCGTTGATATATGGCTGATTTGAAAATTTAAACTTTAATTTCAATATTGTAGTTAGAAATATGGCCTGTTTCAAAACTTATTTTAGTTTAAACTTTAGAAACGGGTCCTTCAGCAATTAATGTAATAACATCTAAAAAGTTCATAAATTGGATCCCGATTTATTTCCTTTAAGATCAGGAGAGAATTTTCCATCAGGTAACCCTCTCCTCTGAAAACTTCTCTAACTTTTCATCTCCCACTTGTATTAATTAAATAACTGAAGGAAACTCTTTTGACTATAACTGAGACTCAACATTGTCCACCTGATGATGTTTCTTTCAGGGCCATCTCCATCTCTAGTCAGGCAGCTTAGCAGCATATTTATCGAAAATGGGGAACGGCTTGACAAAAGCGCCATTTTTATTTTGGTGGTCCATTAGACCATATACAATAGATGTAGGACCGGAGGCAAGAAATATACAGTGTTCTTCACCTTTGTGGACAACGTTGCCAGTGGCATCCAATGCATGTGCCGAACTGGTGAAATGCAACTGCAAGGCTAGCACTGGCTGCACTGCCAGATGTTCGTGTAAGAAGGCAGGCTGGAGCTGCACAGAACTATGTATATAGTTGTAAATGTAAAAAGTGACTCGTTCCTTTCATAACCAATCTCGAATGTTCAATGACAAAAATATTATGTATATATTTTCAACAAGGAGGCTAACTTTTATTTCATTACATGCAGTGTTATTTGTAAAACTTATGCATGCCTGCATAATAAATCTTACGCTTCCATGTAATAATAATTAGTAATATAATACCGAGTGTTTATACAAATGTGTTATACTTGTGATTCGCGCACCTCTCATATATCTAACATGTACGCAACTACAAGGATGTAATGACAATATAGCTTTAGAACAGACATGTTGTTCAAGGTAATTTGTCCAGCAATTTATGTATTTACGATTTTAGTCTAACTCCAATAGCTGATGATTTATTTGCATAAATGTATTGCTCGATATTATGCTGTGCGAGTCGTATTTGCGCAAAAGTGCGATTTTTCGTTTTTGTCCAATAAAAAGATGAAAAACACTGTATATGTCTTGCCTCCGGTCCTAATTCTATTGCATATGGTCCAATGAACCACTAAAATAAAAATGGTACTTTTGTAAAGTCGTTCCCCCAAAAATTGCTAAACTGCCTTGCTACTCGCATGGGCAAGGTAAACAATGAAATCACCATACCAAGGACCCACAGCAAGTATGCACCAAACCCCTTCCAGGTAGCCAACGATGCTTCTGGTAACTCTGGTGTATACACACACACACACACACACACACACACACACACACACACACACACACACACACACACACACACACACACACACACACACACACATATATATATATATATATATATATATAAATATATATTGTAACGGTTTTGAGAAGTGTAACGAATCTGAGAAGTGTAACGGGTTTTGAGAAGTGTAACAATTTTGGAGGAAGTGTAACGAATGTGAAAAGTATGGTTTTGTGGTGTGTAACACCCTCGTAATGTAAATAATGGTCGCAGCCGTCCTCCTAGTTAATTCCATGAAACTTACACGCAGGCCACGATATATCTTTTTAAATAGTGTATTTCCTTATTCCATGTAGGCTAAATATGTGTTTCCCACTAGATTGACTCTGCATTGTATCAAACGAAATAAGCATAGGCCCTTTCAATTTCCCCAATCATCTCCACTCTCCAAAGTTCCTTTCAAAAGCGGTGCGAGTGGTGTTCAATCTCGCAAGCCGCCATTGCCCATGTGCTAATCTCGGAGAAGAGGGGGGTAGGAGCCGCCAACTCACAGGCGTGGCACGTCGTCATGATCAAAGGGGGAAATCGGACAGCCCTAACAGCCAATCAGCACCGTGGTGAGCGACCCGGTAGGCGTGCCCTCCGGCGGCTTGATTCGGCCCCGAGTGATAAAAGCGACTGGAAGGGACTGCTTCAGGAGATGAGCGAAGAGGTGACATACGAGAGGAGCGGTGAGCGGTGAGATGCGAGACGCTCCAAGCCAAAGAGGAGAGGTACTCGGAGAGGAAACCAGCTAAGGAGAGATGCGCTGAAAGGAGGGAGACGGCTCCACCAGAAGGAGAGGAGCAGGTGTGACCGAGCCAGCGTGTGACGTCTAGAGCATCGGCAGCGGATACGCGACGGAGGGTTTTCCCGCCAAAAACGCGAGGAATTGAGAGCTGCTGCCTCCGACCCTGCCTCCCTCTCCAGCAATCCACCTCAAGCCATACCCGTCTGCAATATCCCCCGTGTAAGTGTGAACGTCGTCTGTCCTAATCGTTGTCCTGGGGTTAAGTAAATTGAATAGTTTAAGCTAACGATGCACTGTGTGACTGCTTCTTCCATCCATTGCTGTAAATAATTTTGGTCGCTCTTTCTTTTTGCTTGTGTGTGTATAATAAATCTGTTCTTCCTCCGTACTCTGTCTTCTTCTCTTTTCCTTCTCTTTCGGTCGCTTTAGAGGTTTCCCGATTGAATATCTGCGGTGCGATCTGGTCAACGTCGGGTGGAATCGGGCCAATTGGGGATCCTGTAATGGTCGCGGTTGGACCATCCGCTCGGCCCATCATAACATCTAAACCGCGATCTGTAACAATATATTGTTACGGTTCTCCACCGCCCTTCTTCCCCTTACCAAAGGGGGGATTAATCCCCTTGTTCTTTCTGGGCTTGGCGGAACCGAGACTTGAAACGCCCCTTCCGGGCAAACGCAAAGTAGGGTTTCGGGACCAAGTCTCGCTCGTATCTAAATCCCTGCGCTGCCACGAAAGCGAGGAAGCAAGCCTCGCACGAGCCACTTGTGGTTTGGGTACGCCGAGCGGATTGAGTACCATGTGGTCCATGCAGTTTAGGTAGTGGAACCCGATTCGAGCGGTTCTATTCATACCACGCTTTGCCAATGAGGAAATCACAGGAACGATCGAATGGAAAAAGGAAGAACACAGGTTTAATTATTCCCACACGTATATACAATGATCGGGATGCAGAGACACAGAGCAGCACTTAGACAGTCTTATCTTACTTCCCAGACTCGGGCCCGTCACACTCACACAGGGAATTGCAGATGGGTTGATGTTCCAGCCAGACGCGTTGAGGTGGTCGTCCAGGAACGGCCCCGTCCGGCTCTCCACGGTCCCAGCACGTCCCGCGAAGATGGCAGCAGGCGATGGAAGGAACCTCGTAGCGCGTCTCCCGAACAAAAGCAGCCGATGAGAGATAAGGGAAAGTGCGCGTCTCTCAGCGCGGCTGACGGTTACACAGCCATTATCACTCGCGTGACTTAATGCACTGTATGCGGATCGGCCTCCAGGTCAACCGAGCGTCACTTTATAATAGCGCGTATTCCGGTTCATGTGCGTCTTTCTTCACCCGCGTATCTCTCACAGTCCTTGCACGCTCTCAACTCCTGCTCGTCAACGATTCCTCCAGGTTGGTCAGTGCGCGCGAGTTCTCCCTGGGCAGCAGTCCTCTGTGTCTTTGTGCGTCTTTGTGCAACGCTTATATAGATACGCCCCCGAAACTGCTCGAACCCTCTCGAACCATCTTACCACGCCCTGGGACGCAATGCTGCCTCCACCACCTCTGAGCCCTGATTGGCGGCTCGTGCTTACCGTCAGCGCCTCTGCTGCCCCTCATTCGGCTCCGCCCCGACCCTCCTTGGCCTGCCTCGTGTTAATTCGCCCAAAATGAGCCAAAGTCAGCGCAAAGGGGCATGAGGCTAGGGAGGCTGGAAAGTCGGTAGAAGTAGGACCTATTCTCCTGACTCTACTCACGCAGAACTAACATAGGAAAAGGACTAAGCTCACAAACACGAAGAGATAACTATACTATCACGAGGCTACATGTTGCTTGTGTGACTAACTAGGACGGGGAAATTTTAACCTTTATTATACTGACTGTACAAAACTCAAAACCGCAACAATATATATATATATATATAAAATATATATGTATATATATATATATATATATATATATATATATATATATATATATATATATATATATATATATATATATATATATATATATATATATATATATATACTGTATATATATATATATATATATATATATATATATATATATATATATATATATATATATTGTTACAGACGCAGTTTTGGATGTTAGTTTACCGAGCGGTTTGGTATGACCGCGTCTGCACAGTTTACCCGATTCCACTCGAACGTTGGCCAAATCGCGCTATGCTAAATCAATTAAGGAAAGGACACAACGACTGGGTTAGATGACACGACACCAGGGGTACAGTTCTCAAGACCTCCGGAGGAGGTTATAATATTTGTATGCGGAACGTTTAGATTACAAGGACAAGAGGTACAGCATAGGAAGGTGGGCACTTAATCACGGTCTTATAGTAGCCCCGACAGACCACAGATAAACAGGACAAGACTGACTCACACAGGGATTGATGGCAAGGAAGGGCAGGTAGTCGATGGACAGCACAAGGTGCACCTTGGCTCAGGGACAGGATAGCGCGGTCCAAAAGATGCAGGGAGGTATCGTCGCGCTGGAGGTGGCGTCTGGTTCTCTTCAAGCTGGGGGCGCATCTGACGTCACGTCCGGTAAGTGGCTGCGTATGGTGCGACAGGTTCATCAATCCTAACTATTTCCTAAATGACTTTAACAACTTTACATTACCCGGGGTCTTTGTCCTGCCAAACCATTGGCCCTCTTACACTATGGGTTCTAAAAACCAATTCCCATTGACCAAACTGTGGTGCTTTTCAATTTGGGGTCTCACTCCCCCGATTCATCTCCCGGTGCCCTCGCACAATTTCTGGGCCGCGACGTGTAGCTCTCCCAACAGGTCTACCCACCTGCACACCTCCACCACTGCAGTTGCCTCCGAGCTTACCTGCTCCTTACCCTAACCTAACTACCTGGGGAAGGCCCTCTGGCGCTCTGCCCACTCGGTGCCCTCTCTGGCACTGGGCTACCCGGGTCCGTCCTCCGGATCCTCGGGCCCCACTGACACTAACGGCTCCCAGAGCCCACCTGCGGCCTCACCTGGCCGACATCCTTACAGTGGTGGAGTGCCCAACCAACTACACACACTAACAGGCTACACGCCCAGCCATTTCCACAACACTAATGCACCCATCCACAATACCATTCTGCAACCGCACCACAAATGCCAATATCCAACCACAATTTACCTATACCCTCTACCTAACACTTACACTACCCGCCCCGGGTATCCGTGATGGGGGTCCACTCTTCCCCCATTCACACCTTCGCACCATCCACTCCACTCCACAATTTCCACCATTCTCACTCCACGTATTCCACACACCTGCACTTTCGCTGCTTGCTGCCGGGATCGATACACCATATGGACCGCAATTTTGGTGGCCACCCACAATGGACCGCAGTTCTTTTGCGGCCAAGCACCACTCGTGGATGGACCTATGGGTCAACGTGGCACCTATGCCATACAGGTGAACCACTAATAGTTGGCCCCCTGATGGCCACAATAAAGAAATGGACGCGGTTGACGCCTTTCTTTATTTTTTAAAGAAGCCAAAAGGCCAAGTGCACCACACGAAGGCAAGACCAGCGGCAGAACATCGGCCGGCTGCGACGCCACCGGTTATTTATGAACATTTTATTGGTGCACCGGATGGTGCTGACTGTGTTATGGGGTGGTGCTTTTGGTGCTTGGATGGGGTGCTCTGCACATTATTAAAGGCCGTAAGGCCACAGAGCACTCGTGGGTTGGTGTATCGATGCTGGCATGCGTGCTCTCTCTATGCATAACATCTGCATGTGTTCCTCCAAAAACAGGTCCTGGATCGTAGTGTAAATATCAGCGTAGTCTTGTGTAAATAATGCTCCCTACCGGCTGTATGTTTAGTTTGAGAATTCTTTCCGCGATTCGGTTATCCTGTGGGTGTGTTTCTGTGAGGAGAAGGGTGCAACGTCGCAGGGGGACATATTTACTCATTTGTGAATATCTGTAAAACTGTCGCACTCAGGGTAGAGTTAATAGTAGAGGGAACTACATCTGAGTGCCACACTAAAGTAGGTAAAAATTTATCGGGTCGGGACGCCCCGAGGTAGAGAAGGGTGCAATGTTGCGGATATGGGATTTGGCCTCCATCCATATCCGCTTGTAAATATTCCCCTATTTCCCCAATACTCCCCAACTATCCCCAATCCCCCATTCCCTAGTCCCATTGTCTGTAAACAACACTCTGTAGACCCGACCTTCCCCTTTTTCCCC
This sequence comes from Myxine glutinosa, assembly GCF_964187855.1. NCBI lineage: Eukaryota > Metazoa > Chordata > Myxini > Myxiniformes > Myxinidae > Myxine > Myxine glutinosa. The sequence continues at coordinate 24,762,811 of NC_136270.1, read as the reverse complement.
CATTAAATGTCGTGCCCAGGTTCACCGCATCTCACGTAGACAACTATAGGACCTCTTGCTAGTTATTCTTAGTCTATGTCAGTTAAGGACTCGTTTCCATTAATTCTGACTCTTCGTTGCACCAGAATGTGATTGTATGGCACCAGTAGTGAGTTTAGGACCTCCCCATACCTCCTCCCATCTTCCTCATGAAACTACAACAACAACAACAACAACTACAACAACAGCGCGCGGGGAGTGTGCGTCCTCCCTCCGGCTTGGTTAGCCGCCATTGCCCATGTGCTCCGACGGGGTTACTACGAAGGGGCTGACTGCCAGCTCCTCGTCAAGGGCGGAGCCCGGTAACCCCCCCGCACCCAATAAGAAGCGGCGGGCCGATTCCATCTGGGGCGGAGCTAACGAGCCGAGGGCGTGTCACTCCCCGCTGGATATACGCAGCCACTTACCGGACGTGACGTCAGATGCGCCCCCAGCTTGAAGAGAACCAGACGCCACCTCCAGCGCGACAATACCTCCCTGCATCTTTTGGACCGCGCTATCCTGTCCCTGAGCCAAGGTGCACCTTGTGCTGTCCATCGACTACCTGCCCTTCCTTGCCATCAATCCCTGTGTGAGTCAGTCTTGTCCTGTTTATCTGTGGTCTGTCGGGGCTACTATAAGACCGTGATTAAGTGCCCACCTTCCTATGCTGTACCTCTTGTCCTTGTAATCTAAACGTTCCGCATACAAATATTATAACCTCCTCCGGAGGTCTTGAGAACTGTACCCCTGGTGTCGTGTCATCTAACCCAGCCGTTGTGTCCTTTCCTTAATTGATTTAGCATAGCGCGATTTGGCCAACGTTCTAGTGGAATCGGGTAAACTGTGCAGACGCGGTCATACCAAACCGCTCGGTAAACTAACATCCAAAACCGCGTCTGTAACATTTTTTCACGCGCTCGAAATTATAACAGCGAAATTTAATTGTGTTTTACAAAAAAAATAAAAGCCCGAATTTTGAAAGTCGCGCTATGGCAGACCAAGACGGCTGGGTTCCGGTAGAGGAGAGGGAGGCAGGGTCGATCCAGGACCAAAATGAGGGACAAGAGGAGAGCGAAGCAGTGAGGGTAGCAGATTCGCAAAATAGCGTCGTCGTGCACGAGGTTGTGGGCGCGCAAAATGGCGCCTCAAACATAGCCACGACGACGGCGCCCGTGACCGTGGTAGCGCCGCTGGTGGATTCGAACCTTTTCCTCCTGCAAATGAGGGCCCTTATGGAACAAATGGGAGACCAAATTGTGGGAATGAGGGCTGATAGTGAGCGGTTGGGAAACCAAATGGGGGTAATGGGAAACCAAATGGGGGTAATGAGGGACGAAGCGAGGGGTACCGGTGAGGGGTTAGACAATAATTTTAAGGGATTAGACAAGAAATTTGGGAAATTAGACAATAGATTAGGGGAAATACAAGAGGGGTTAACGGGGGTAGAAAATAGAATGGCTGCCCAGGAGAATCAGATAGAGGGAGTGAAAAATGGGTTAGAGGGGTTAGAAAACAGGATGGAAGGCAAATTGAGGGACATGAGGGACCAAGCGGAAAGGGAAGTTAAACAAATGGGGCAGCAGATAGAGGGGGTCAGAATGGGGGTAGAAACCAAACTGGATGCTCACAGGGAGGAAATGGAGCAGATGAGGGTGGCATCTGGGCAGGAGATGCAAGTGATGGGAGAGGAGATCAGAAGAGGGGTGAGTGAGGAGGTCGGAGGAGTGCGCGAGGAGGTGAGGCACTGTAAGGAGCGCATGGAGAAGGAGGTGAGAAAGGGGACTGTAAAATTGCAAGGGGGTATAGAGGAGTTGACGCTGGGAGTAGAACAACTGACAGTGGGACAAAAGGAGTTGGGGGTCAGGTAAAGAAGAACACAGCGGTAATAGAGGGTTTAAAATCGACACAGAAGGAGATGAAAAAGGACGTAGGGGTAATTAAAAAAGAGTGTCAGACGGTACATGAGGACCTGACGAGGAAAATGAACAAAGTGGTAGAGGTGATGGAGGTTAAAGAGCGGGAGGTGCGGGAGCACATAGAAAAAAATAAAGTGGAGTTAGAGGAAGAACTTAAAGGGGCGCACGAGGAGATGAAGGAGGTGAAACAGAAATTAGAAGAAGTGGACGAAGGGGTGAGCGAAATTAAGAAGCGACGGAGAGAGGATAAGAAAGAGATAAAAGAGGAGGTAAAAGAATTGGTCCAAAGTCTGTGTTCGGATCGTGATGATGTGCTCATTAACCGGATGAGGGATTCGCAGGTGATGGAGGAGAAGCGAAGAGAAAGAGGACCCGGTGTAAGTGGTGACCAATATGGTCGTGCGTATGATGCGCCAGGTGATTTAATAAGCTTGGGGGTCGAGATAGACCCGGATGTTCGTGAGAGGCCAAGAGTGAGGTGTATGGCTGGTCCGGAGGGTATGGAACGAGAGGTGCGAGGTGTGGGTGAGCAAGGTTGTGGTGGTATGGAATGGGTAGCGGGTTGCGGAGGTGTGACCCATGCATCGACACCAACAGGGGTAGTTGTTGGAGGGACCGGGGAGGCACGAGAGCCCCTTGGGGGTAATGTACTGTGGGGGCCCGGCCGGTTCGGCCCCGCGCTGACCCCGCAAGGGGTGACGCACGGGGTCCGGCAGGCGGGCAACGACTCGCATACGAGGTGGTCCCACAAGGTCCCACTCGCGCCGTATGACGGCAAGAGTGATCTACGCGCGTACCTGGTGCAGTTTGACTGTGTGTGTAAGGGCAACGGTTGGGGTGAGGACGAAGGTGGAGTACACCTGGTGGCCGCATTGCGCGGCGCAGCGGCGGAGGTGCTGACGGCATTACCAGCGGGTGCTCTCACCCTGCCAGCCCTCCGCGACGCCCTAATTAATCGATTCGGCATTGAACAGCAGAGCGAGCTTGTTAAAGCTCAGCTCGCGCTGCGAAAACGCAAGCCCCAGGAAGCCATCGGGGAACTTGCCCACGACATTCGCCGCGCAGTGGGGATCGCACATGCTAGCATGGCAGCGGATTCCCGGGAAAGCCTGGCGCTGGACCATTTTATCCAGGCCCTCCCGGATATTGAGCTCCGGCAACAGCTCGCCATGTGGCGCCCGCAGACTCTGAGCCAGGCGGCTGATGCTGCGGCCCGTTGGGAAGCAGCGAGGCCCCTGGCCCGGGGGGGGGGGGGGGGGCGAGCATCTCGCAATGGCGGTCCGCCAGGTGGGACCCCCAATGGAGGGCGGACCCCTTAGGGGGCCCGCGCCCGACGTGAGTCCTGACCTGGCGGGCATGGTCCGGAGGCTGGTGGACCAGCGCCTGGCGGGACCTGGACCATGGCAGGCGGCCCCGGAGGTGGCCCGCGGTGGACCATGAGCGGGTAATCCAATTCGGACCTACAGGGCGGGAAATTTGGAATTCCGGAGACAAGCACCTTATCAGGTGAGGTGCTATACCTGCAACCGTCTGGGTCACCTGGCGCGGCACTGTCGAGCCACGCGCCGGGATGATCCCCGGCGGTTGAGGTCCTCAACTCTGCCCAGGGGGGAGCGGGTTAGCTGACCCCAGACCCCCCCCCCCCCCGCCAGACCCCGGGAAACTAGAAGGTGTCGGGCACGTATGGCGGTGTTCGGCAGAAGAGGATGGAGGAGAGCCCTCATTGACGCGACAGGTCATTTATTGTGGCCAAATTGGAACCGGTAGCCTGACAATTAGATGCAAAATTGCCGGCGTGGGGGTAGACGCCGTAGTGGACACAGGAGCTAGCGCCACGATCATCAGCCCTGTGGTCCTTGATTCGAGCGCAGGTGGCTGGGATAAGATCCAGCGCCTGCAAAATTATAGTTTGCAACTTGCTCCCGGGGTAACGGCCCCGATCATAGGGCGTGGTTCTGTGACCCTCAAGTTAGGGTCGGTAAGGAGGGAGATAGATGTTTGGGTGGCGGAGGTGTGCGACCCATGTTTAATAGGGTTGGATTTGTTGACTGCCAGCGGTTGTAAAATCGACTTGTGCCGGGGGATCCTGCAGGTGGGAGTAGAAGAGCTGCCGTTAGGGGGAGTGAGCACGGCCGAGAGAGCGGAGCTGGAGGCTTCCGAGGCCGTGACCATCCCCCCCAAGGGCCGAGGCGATAGTGCCGGCCCGGTGGGCAGCTCGCCCAACGTGGCAGGAGTCCTGCGGCCTGGTCGAACTGGTGGCAGCGCAGTCCATACCGGGTTTAATCGTGGGCCGCACCCTTGTAAAAACGGACGGACCGGTAGTGGCCGTCCGAGTAATAAATATGAGTACAGAACCACGCACTATAGTAAGGGGCGCGAGGGTAGCTGGCTGCACCCCAGTTGAGGAAGTCGCGACAGTGAGGGGCGAGAACGTCCAGCCGAGCCGACCCCGGGGGGAGCCTTCAATAAGAAGTAGGAATTGGCCCGATCCCATTTGCGAGATGGTAAATCGTAGTAGCGTAGAGTTGGGAGGTACCCAGAGGGAGGCCTTACACAAACTGGTTGGGTCCCATTTGGACCTCTTCTCCCTGTCCACCGAGGATATTGGACGTACGGGCCTGGTGAAACATCAGATCCACACCGGTGAGGCCCGGCCTATTCGTCAGGCCGCCCGACGGCTCCCTTGGAGCAAGAGGGCGGAAGCTGACGAGCAGGTTAAAAAAATGCTCGACGCAGGCGTGATCGAGCCCTCGGGAAGTCCTTGGATGTCACCTGTTGTGCTGGTCAAAAAGAAGGATGGGACCACGCGGTTCTGCGTGGACTATCGCCAGCTAAACAACGTGACCCTCAAGGACTCGTATCCCCTGCCAAGGATTGATGACACCCTCAATGCCGTTGCGGGCTCAAATTGGTTCTCAACTTTGGACCTCAAGAGTGGGTATTGGCAGGTGGAGATGGATAGGGCAGGGAAGGAGAAAACGGCATTTTCCACAGGTAAGGGACTGTATCAGTTTACTGTGATGCCGTTTGGTTTGTGTAACGCCCCCGCCACCTTTGAAAGATTGATGGAGCATGTACTAGGCGGCATGCCATGGCAATCATGCCTGGTGTACCTGGATGACGTCCTAGTACATGCCAAAACGTTCCCCCAGGCAGTAGCTAATTTGGACCAGGTGTTCGGGTGCCTCAGACAGGCAGGGTTGAAGCTGAACCCGAGTAAGTGCACTTTGTTTGCAAGAGAGGTGGCCTATCTAGGTCACGTGATCGGCCGCGAGGGGGTAAAAACGGACCCAGACAAAATTAAAGCGGTAGAGGAGTGGCCCGCACCACGTACCATCAAGGAGGTGCGGGCATTTTTGGGACTCTGCTCCTACTACCGGCGCTTTGTGGCGAAATTTGCGGAGTTGGCCCGTCCCCTCCACCGGCTTACGGAGAAGGGGACGCGATTTAATTGGACACGGGAGTGCCACGAGGCCTTCCAAAAATTGAAGGGGTGTCTAACATCCACACCCCTTCTAGCTTACCCCACTAGTGACGGGACATTTACCCTGGACACGGATGCGAGCCAGGAAGGATTGGGCACAGTTTTGTCTCAGACACAGGAGGGCGTGGAGAGAGTGATTGGTTACTATAGTCGGGCCTTAAGTAGGCCCGAGCGAAATTATTGCGTCACTCGCAAAGCGTTATTGGCTATGCTGGCTGCCATGAACCATTTCCACCCGTACTTGTACGGGCGGAAATTTTTGGTTAGAACTGACCATTCCTCCTTGCAATGGCTCCTTCGGTTCAAGGAACCAGAGGGCCAAATTGCAAGGTGGTTGGAAAAGTTGCAGCAGTACGATTTTGATGTGGCCCATAGGGCCGGGAAGGCCCATGGTAATGCGGACGCACTCTCTCGGCGTCCTTGTCTGGGGGAAAACTGCAAATTTTGTGCGAGACACGAGGAGAGGGAACAATTGGGCGATTCGGACCCGACCCTCGTTGTCCGGGCAACCCGGGTGAGAGGGCCAATTTTGCCACTAACCGCAGATGAGGAATTCGGAACTTTGGCATGGAGCACGGCCCAGCAGGAGGATCCTGTCCTGGGGCCAGTGTTCAATTGGGTCAAATTGGGGCAAAGACCAAAGGGGGAAGAGGTCACCCCCCTCGGGGCGCAGACCAAGGCATATTGGGCTCAGTGGAAAACCCTGGAATTGAAGGATAACATCTTGTATCGCAAGTGGGTGGAGGTTCCCTCTGATAAAACTTCCTGGCTGGTGGTAGTCCCAAATAAATTTAAGACCGATATATTGCAACAGGTGCATGGTACCCGCCCCGGCGGCCATTTGGGCAGGACAAAGACGACATCGCAGGTACGCCGGAGGTTTTATTGGGTGAATATGGGGCGCGACATACAGGACTGGTGTCGGAGATGCGACGCCTGTACTGCCAAAAAGGGACCAGCATGGAGGATGAGGGCCCCCCTTCAATTACACCAGGTGGGGGCCCCCCTAGAGCGGGTGGCCATGGATATCCTAGGCCCACTACCCCGCACCTGCCTAGGTAATAAGTACATCCTCGTTGTGATGGACTACTTCACCAGGTGGCCGGAGGCCTACGCCCTCCCCAACCAAGAAGCAGGGGTGGTAGCGCAGGCCTTCGTGGAAGGATTTGTGTGCCGGCATGGGATTCCACATGAGTTGCACACCGACCAGGGACGAAATTTTGAGAGCAAATTGCTAAAAGATGTGTGCAGTCTCCTGTCAATTCGGAAAACCAGAACAACACCTTTAAGCCCTCAATCTGACGGGATGGTGGAAAGATTCAACCGAACTTTAATCCAACAACTGGCACTGTTCACCGCCACCCGTCAGGATGACTGGGATGAACATCTCCCTTATTTGCTCATGGCCTACCGAACCAGCCAGCACGGGGCCACCGCATGCAGTCCAGCGTTGCTTATGTATGGGCGGGAGTTACGGGCTCCCGCCGACTTGCGAGGCGGTCCCGTGCCAGACACAGTGGTTAACCCGCCGAGGGAGGGGTATGCACGTCACCTAGAGGAAGGCATGGAGCTAGTCCATGCCTTCGCCCGCCGCCAACTCCATCTGGCGGGGGAAAAGATGAAGCGCAGGTACGACGACCGGAGCCAGGGGAGTCAATACGCTCCGGGGATGAAGATTTGGTTCTTTAATCCCCGGAGGCGGAAGGGAAGGTGCCCAAAACTCACCTCCCCCTGGCAAGGCCCAGGAGTCGTCCTGTCGCAAATCTGTGACGTGGTCATCAAGATCAAAATGGGGCCACGAGCCCTCCCTCGGATCGTCCACGCCGACCGGATAAGGCCTTACACCGGCGAGCAGGCGCCCCCGTGGATTGCCTCGGCTTTAGATGCCTAGGCGGGACCCAGTACCTCTGAATAAGGGGGGCTTATTAGTGCCAGAGGACTGGGGGATTGAGGAGCGATGGGCCCGGTGGGTAAGGGTGGCATCCCTGCCACCCTTCCCATATAGGGGGCAAATGCGCAATAGTTTATGGGGTGATGGCAGTGAAAACTAGCCCGGGTGGGTTAGGATATTGATAGGGCCCTAGAAGATGACATTAGGTAACGTTAAGATTAGTTAGTGACTGATACCTGTAGTGGGGACGCAGGTAGTTTAGTGTGGATGATAATGACGTGGGAGCGCAATAGTTTAAAGGGACGACTGGGAAGCGCAAGTTTCAGAGGGGAGTAGTTAGATGAGATGATGCTGTGTGAGAACTGGACAGGTGTGTGGAGCAGTGTATGAGTAGTGAGTGTTGTGGATCAGCGCGAATGCGCTTGGGGAGAGAAGGGTGCAGGTGGCACCAGGTGTGAGAGCACAGGTGTGCAAGTGCAGGTGTGTGGAATACGTGGAGTGAGAATGGTGGAAATTGTGGAGTGGAGTGGATGGTGCGAAGGTGTGAATGGGGGAAGAGTGGACCCCCATCACGGATACCCGGGGCGGGTAGTGTAAGTGTTAGGTAGAGGGTATAGGTAAATTGTGGTTGGATATTGGCATTTGTGGTGCGGTTGCAGAATGGTATTGTGGATGGGTGCATTAGTGTTGTGGAAATGGCTGGGCGTGTAGCCTGTTAGTGTGTGTAGTTGGTTGGGCACTCCACCACTGTAAGGATGTCGGCCAGGTGAGGCCGCAGGTGGGCTCTGGGAGCCGTTAGTGTCAGTGGGGCCCAAGGATCCGGAGGACGGACCCGGGTAGCCCAGTGCCAGAGAGGGCACCGAGTGGGGAGAGCGCCAGAGGGCCTTCCCCAGGTAGTTAGGTTAGGGTAAGGAGCAGGTAAGCTCGGAGGCAACTGCAGTGGTGGAGGTGTGCAGGTGGGTAGACCTGTTGGGGGAGCTACACGTCGCGGCCCAGAAATTGTGCGAGGGCACCGGGAGATGAATCGGGGGAGTGAGACCCCAAATTGAAAAGCACCACAGTTTGGTCAATGGGAATTGGTTTTTAGAACCCATAGTGTAAGAGGGCCAATGGTTTGGCAGGACAAAGACCCCGGGTAATGTAAAGTTGTTAAAGTCATTTAGGAAATAGTTAGGATTGATGAACCTGTCACACCATACGCAGCCACTTACCGGACGTGACGTCAGATGCGCCCCCAGCTTGAAGAGAACCAGACGCCACCTCCAGCGCGACGATACCTCCCTGCATCTTTTGGACCGCGCTATCCTGTCCCTGAGCCAAGGTGCACCTTGTGCTGTCCATCGACTACCTGCCCTTCCTTGCCATCAATCCCTGTGTGAGTCAGTCTTGTCCTGTTTATCTGTGGTCTGTCGGGGCTACTATAAGACCGTGATTAAGTGCCCACCTTCCTATGCTGTACCTCTTGTCCTTGTAATCTAAACGTTCCGCATACAAATATTATAACCTCCTCCGGAGGTCTTGAGAACTGTACCCCTGGTGTCGTGTCATCTAACCCAGCCGTTGTGGCCTTTCCTTAATTGATTTAGCATAGCGCGATTTGGCCAACGTTCGAGTGGAATCGGGTAAACTGTGCAGACGCGGTCATACCAAACCGCTCGGTAAACTAACATCCAAAACCGCGTCTGTAACAATATATATTTATATATATTGTTACGGTTTTTAGAACCTTCACTAGTAAACTTTAGTAAATGTTTCCCTTATAAATGATCCCCTGTAAATATCCCCATCAATTGGCTTTATTAAAGATCGCACCCGAGTTAGTCCATGTACAACATGTAGAGAACCATAGGACCTCTCTGTAGTTATTTCATTATTATGTGTTTCAGTTAAGGATCTGTTCCCAATAGTTGAATCTGCGTTGCATTAATCAAATAAGATAGGCCCCTTTCAATTTTCCCAGTCAGCTCTCCCGCTCGTCAAAAGGCAGTAACAGTAGGATAGCGTTCGCTGCCGTTTGCCTTGGGCTGTTTGCTGGCACCAAGCCGCCATTACGCACGTGGTCTCAAGCCGAGGAAAAAGGGGGCGGAACCACGAGAACAAGGTGTGGCACGTCGACTCACCATCAGAGGTGGAGCCAGCGAGCCCTTTCCGGTCAACCAGCGCCGACGTGAGCCGACCGGTAGACGTGTCATCGGAGCCGGCGGCTTGATTTTCTACACGGACAATAAAAGCGGCTGCGAGGGACTGCTTGTAAAGATGAGATGAGTGAGGAGAGCAGATGAGGTGAGAAGGAGCTGGGAGTGCGCCACAAACTGCTGATGGTAACGGACTGCGCAGGGGACCATTGATGATACGAACCTTGTTCAAGAGAGAGAGAGAGAGAGAGAGAGAGAGAGAGCATTGGCACAAGCCACATATTACGTACGCCGTATCCCAGTTTCCCCGATATATGCAACGTCCGCTCACGGTCCACGATACGCGTTTACTGCCTGCCAGGGTTTCCCGCCACGACGCGAGTCCACTCCTGGAGCCGGATCTCGACGCCTACCATCTGCCTGGACCCTTCTCCTCCTTCCAGCCATTCCTTCCTGCCATTCCCTGTCGTGTGTCTGTTTGTTTGTCCGGGGTATAATATAAGACTGCTTAAGGCTGCCCTGTGTTCTGGTTCTTCTTCTTCGCTGTACATTCCCTTTCATTTCTTCTTTGGTTTTGGTTCTGTATATAATTAATAAATTACACCTGTTCCTTCTTATTCTTTGGGTTTTCTTCTCATCCAGTTGCTTTAGTCCCTTCTTCCCATTGAGTACCTGTGGCACGATTCGGCCAACGTTCGGAGTCGGGTTTAGTCTCTTGTTAACGGCCCGAGTCGCAGCTCGCTTCGCTCGGCGCAATCCAATCACGCTGCGGCCTGGGTGGGAGTATTTCCTCGCTTACGGCCGGTGGTGGTAATTAGGTAGCAAGACGGGTTGGGCTTACAACCCTACTCACCACCGACCGGAAGTGACGTCATACCCCCAGGATCAGTCGGATGGCCAGCTTAACAGGACAAGGGGATTAACCCCCGCTTGCTAACGGGAGCGCCGCCCCCCGGATCCGTAACAATTGGTGTCAGGAGTGGGATTGGACCCGAACCAAATTTTTAACATCCAAAAAAAAAAAAAAAAAAGGTCAAAATTTTGAGCGGCCGAAATTTTATTTAATATCCAAAATTTTAAAATCGTGCCATGGATGGTCAAGGCGATTGGGTGCCGGTAGGGGAGGATGAGGAGTAAGGGTCGACCCAGGACCCCAGGGAGGAGATGGGGGAGGTAGAGGAGGAGGTTGAAGAAGGTGCGGTAGCGGGGGTCGCAGGGGCACAAGATGGCGGTGCCTCGCACATGGTCGCGGCGGCCGAGCCCGCGGCACCGATGGACTGTGGCCTATTTATGAAACACATGATGGCCTTTGTGGCCAAAACAGGGGATAGCTTCAAGGGATTAGACAACAAATTTGAGGGGTTAGACAATAAATTTGAGGGTTTAGACAATAAATTTGAGGGGTTAGACAATAAATTTGAGTGGTTAGACAATAAATTTGAGGGGTTAGACAATAAATTTGAGGGGTTAGACAATAAATTTGAGGGGTTAGACAATAAATTTGAGTGGTTAGACAATAAATTTGAGGGGTTAGACAATAAATTTGAGGGGTTAGACAGTAGATTTGGGGGGCTAGAAGGTAAATTTGGAGGATTAGGGGCCCAATTGGAGGACGTGAGTAGCCAAATGAATGAAGGGTTAACGGAGTTGGAAAATAGAATGGCCGCCCAGCAGAACCAGATGGAAGGGGTGAAGAATGGGTTAACGGGGCTAGAAGACCAGATGGGAGGCAAATTGAGGGAGATGGGGGAGCAATCTGCCCGGGAAATTAAACAGATGGGGGATCAGATAGAGGAGGTAAAAAACGGGTTGGAAAGTAAATTGGACGCCCAAAGGAATGATTTGGAGCAGATGAGGGCGGCATCTACCAAAGAGATGGGAGAGATGGGGGAGGATATAAGGCGCGGAGTGAGTGAAGAGGTCGCGGGGGTACGCGAGGAGGTGAAGCAGTGCGAGGTGCGCATGGAGAGGGAGATGAGGAAGAGTACGACGAGGTTACAAAGGGGTATAGAGGAGTTGACGCGGGGAGTAGAGCAGCTGACAGTGGGACAGAAGGAGCTTGGGGAGCAGGTGGAAAAGAACACGGTGGTAATAGGGGGGTTGAAGGCGACGCAAAAAGAGATAAAGAAGGAATTAATGGCGCCAAAGAAAGAATGTCAGACGGTACACGAGGGACTGACGAAGAGGTTAGAGGAGGTGGTAGAGACAATGGAGAAGAAAGAACGGGAAGTCAGGACGCACATAGAAACGACCAAGGTGGCCTTAGGGCTTAGAGGAAGAAATTGAAGGGGCGCACCGGGAAATAAAGGAGGTGAAACAGAAGTTAGAGGAGGTGGAAGAGGGGGTAAGTGAAATTAAAAAGAGACGGAGGGAGACTAAGAAGGAGATAAAGGAGGAGGTGATGGAATTGGTGCAAGGTCTGTGCTCACAGTGTGATGATGTGCTTCTGACCAAATAAAGAGTTTGCAGGTGGCGGAGGAGGAGCGAAGGAGAAGAGGCGCCGAGGTGAGTGGCGATATGCTCGGAAATGTATATAGTGTGAGGGGAGATTCAGCGAGCTTGGGTGTTGGTCTAGACCCGGGCGTTCGTGAGAGGCCGCTGGTGAGGTGTGCGACTGGTGCAGAGTGCGTGGAAAGAGGATGCGTGCAAGGATGTCTGACTATGGGGAGTGTGAAAGGTATTGGTGAGCCAGGGTGTGCGGTGGTGATTGGGTGTGTGCAAGAATGCACCCCCATGAGTGGTACGGAGTATGTACCGGGAGAGGGTGTGCAAGAAGGTGTGCAAGAAAGGTGTTGAACAGAGGGGTGTGTGAGGAAAAAGTGTGCACCAAGGAGTGAGTGTGCTGTCAAGAGTGAGAGTGAATGCACGACAGAGTGTGGTGGTGAGAGTTACACGGAGTGCGAGTTGGTTGTGGCGAGTGAGAAAGAATGCACACCTGAGTTGGTGGTGAAGCGTGTGATTGGGTGTGCAAAGGAGTGCACACCCATGGTTGTCACAGAGGATGTGACCGAGGAGTGGGCGTGAGGAGGTGTGTTGATGAAGTGTGTGAATGACGAGTGTGTGCCAAGGTGTGCGGTGGTCAGGTGTGTAACGAAGTCTGTGAGCGAAATGAGTGTGCCTGGGTGGTGTGCACGGAGAGAGAGAGAGCAGTGACGAAATGTTCGGAGTGTATGGAGACATCTGGATGTGTGGAGAGTGTAAAAGGGGTCGCGTATGCGTGTGAGCATGCGAGTGAGGCATCGACGTTAAACAGGACAGCGGTTAGACCGACGTTTAGCCGATGTGAGCTCCCGGTCCATGCCGGGCTTTGTGTACTGCGGGAACCGGTAGGGATCGGTGTCGCGTCGCTCCTGTTCGGAGCATCGTGCATGATTCGTGCCGGGCCCTGCCCCGCACGGTCGAGTCTGCGCTTTGCCGGGCAAGGCGACCGGCCCGGTTCGAGGGAAGGTAGGAGGGGTCGGAACGGCGCCCCTTGTGGTTGCGGCGTTCCGGCCGGGCAAGATTGGGCCATCGGGCAGGAGACCGAAAGGCTCCGTGCCGAGGTGGACCTTGGAATCTCGGCCCGAGTAAACCTCATCCCCTGCATCGAGTGCCGGACGGACCCAATCGCAGTAGACAAACCACCCGTATTCATTGCTCGGCTTTGCGAAGCCGAGTTTTAATGATGTAATGACGCACCGAGGCTCAGAATAATGGACGAATAGGGGTAGGAAATTGATGATTGGTAAATTTGATTGGCGAAAATGATTGGCAAATTGGATGGGCCAATTTGATTGGCAAAATTGAAATTTGATTGGCAAAAATTGGATGGGCAAAATTGATAATGGGAGATGCCCGATGTGGAGGGATGGCAACTCTGCCATCCCTCCCATCCTTCAGGGCACATGAGCAATAGTTTATGGGGTTTTGGCTGTGCAAACTAGCCCGGTAGGGTTAGGATAAAATGATAGAATTTAGAAAGATGACCATGGGTAACTGTAGGGTTAAGTAGCGACATTGTACCTGTAGAGAGGACTTAGCAGATTAGTTGGATGATAACGATGTGGGAGCGCTTAGTATAAGGGAAGACTGGGGGAGCGTGAGTTTCAGAAGGGAGTAGTCAGCTTAGATGATGCAGTGTGTGTGCAGGACGTTCTTTGTGGTGAGCATGATGATTGGCATGATGTGCATTGAGTTGAGTGCGTTGCATTGAATGAATGAGCCTGGGAGGAAAGGAGGGTGCAAGTGCCACCAGGTGTACAGGTGACACCAGGTATGTGGGCACAGGTGTGCAGGTGAAGCACAGGTGTATGGAGAATGGTTGTGGGGAATAGCTAGTATGGAATAGATAGTCTGGAGTGAATGGAGCATGGAGTGAATGGAGTATGGAACAGATGGAATGGAGTATGGAATGAATGGTGTGGAGTGAGTAGTGTGGAATATGTGGAGTGGAGTGGTTGGTGCGAAAGGAGTGGATGGGGAAGGTGGACCCCTTCACGAATACCCGGGGAGGTTAGTTTAAAAGTAGGTAGAGGGAGTAGGTAAATTGTGGTGGATATTGGCATCTGTGGTGCGTGTGGTAGAATGATGTTTGGATGGGTGCATTAGTGGAGTGAAATGGCTGGGCGTGTGGCCTGTTAGTGTGTGTATGGTTAAATGGGCACTCCGCCACTGTTAGTATGTCGGCCAGGTGAGGCCGCAGGTAGGCTCTGGGAGCCAGTAGAGTTGCTCAATGGGGTCCGAGGATCCGGAGGACGGACCCGGGTAGCCCGACGCCAGAGAGGGCAGTAGTGGGGTGAGAGCACCAGAGGGCCTTCCCCAGGTAGGTTAGGGTAAGGAGCAGGTAAGCTCGGAGGCAACTGCACTGGCGGAGGTGTGCAGGTGAGCGGACATGCTGGGAGCGCCACATGATCCAGCCCGGAAATTGTGCGAAGGCACAGGGTGAAGAATCGGGGGAGTGAGAACCCAAATTGGTGAGCACCACAGTTTGGTCAATGGGAGTTCGGTTCTTAGAAACACATAGTGTAAGATGGCCAATGGTTTTGCAGGGAAAGACCCCGGGTAGAGTAAAAGTGTTAAAGTCATTTAGAAGTATAGTTAGGATTGAAATCCCTTCGCACCATATGCAGCCACTCACCTGAGGTTATGATATGACTCCACACCATGTTTGTTTGTTTTTGTTGCAAATGTTTTGGGGTGTAAGACGCATCATGACGTGGGGGTGACATTGTGCTTGTTGTTCCATCTCTTCCTCTTTAGGAGGAATTGATGAGAAATTGGGCTTGATGGCAAATTTGGTTGGAGGGATTGTGGACGAATTTGGTATTAGGGGAGATATGGGGAAGACGAGACAGTAGTGACGAATTTGTAAAATGTGTAGAATGTTGTAAATACGGGGTAAGGGCAAGGGTAGGGTAGGTGACGGGGGGGGGGGGGGGGGGGGTTACGTAAGGTAGGGATGAGTTTTCTCCGCTCGCTCTCCTGCGCACCTCACCTCTGCATTGCCTTGTATTAGTGTGTACCCTTGTGACCTTGCCCTGATGCTTGCTTTGTCCTTCCTTTCCCACTCACGGCTTGTTCTTTTGGGTCCGGGGGGGAGTGCGCAGGTAGCCGCACTTGTGTGCCCGAACTGCCGCTGCACAGCCTGCCTGGACCGGTACACCACCTTATGGATCGCACGACTTGCGGCCGAGCACCACTTTATGGACCACACGTTTTTGTGGCCAAGCGCCACACTGATGGACCCCACGTGTTGGGGCCTGGCCCCTCTGCTGGGACCGGCCATGATGGCCAGAGAAAAGTTTGCTTGCGGACCACGGTGAGGTGGCCCCTTTGCCATACAGGTGGACCACCCTTAGTTGGCCCCTGTTGGCCATAAATAAAACGTGGACGCGTTGTGTGCCCTTTTTGTTATTTTCAAATAGGCAGCAAGCCACAAGAACAAGTCAACATCAGGAAACATCGGCCAGCAGAGCAGGAGCTGACAAGAAAGGTCATCAGTTTGTTTTTTTGGATGGTATGAAAATGAGCACTGGATGGTGCTTTGTGTCTTTTATGGTGCTTTGGTGCTTATTGGTGCTGATTGGTGCTTTGGTGATTTGTAATGCTCTTGTGCTCAGGGGTGCAGTGCAATATCAATTGTGCATCCCCGGGCATTTGAGTATGGTGTATCAGTGCAGTGCAGTGCATGCTTCTTCCTCTTCTCAAAAGTTCATCTTTTTGTCTCCCAAAATGACAGGTCCTGGGTTCGCATTGTAAATACCAATTCGTGTCTTGTAAATAATGCTCCCCACCGGCTAAATGTGTAGCTTCAAAACCATTCCGTGATTCGGTTATCCTGTGGGTGTGAATCTGTTAGGTAGGATGCAACGTAGCAGGCGGGATATACTTAGTTGTTTTAAAACTGTCGCACTCAAGGGTACGGTTAATAGTAGAGGGTTACTACACCTGAGTGTCACATAAAGAAAATTATTTCGGGCCGGGACGGCCCTAGAGGAAAGGCGGGTGCTGTGTTATGGTTTTTAGAACCTTCACTAGTAAATTTTAGTAAATGTTTCCCTTATAAATGATCCCCTGTAAATATCCCCATCAATTGGCTTTATTAAAGATCGCACCCTAGTTAGTCCATGTACAACACGTAGAGAACCATAGGACCTCTCTGTAGTTATTTCATTTTTATGTGTTTCAGTTAAGGATCTGTTCCCAATAGTTGAATCTGCATTGCATTAATCAAATAAGATAGGCCCCTTTCAATTTTCCCAGTCATCTCTCCCGCTCGTCAAAAGGCAGTAACAGTAGGATAGCGTTCGCTGCCGTTTGCCTTGGGCTGTTTGCTGGCACCAAGCCGCCATTACGCACGCGGTCTCAAGCCGAGGAAAAAGGGGGCGGAACCACAAGAACAAGGTGTGGCACGTCGACTCACCATCAGAGGTGGAGCCAGCGAGCCCTTGCCGGCCAACAAGCGCCGAGGTGAGCCGAACGGTAGGCGTGTCATCGGAGCCGGCGGCTTGATTTTCTACACGGACAATAAAAGCGGCTGCGAGGGAATGCTTGTAAAGATGAGACGAGTGAGGAGAGCAGATGAGGTGAGAAGGAGCTGGGAGTGCGCCACGAACTGCTGATGGTAACGGACTGCGCAGGGGACCGTTGATGATACGAGCATTGTTCAAGAGAGAGAGAGAGCGTTGGCACGAGCCACATATTACGTACGCCGTACCCCAGTTTCCCCGATATATGCAACGTCCGCTCGCGGTCCACGATACGTGCTCGCTGCCTGCCAGGGTTTCCGCCACACCGCGAGTCCACTCCTGGAGCTGGACCTCGACGCCTACCATCTGCCTGGACCATTCTCCTCCTTCCAGCCATTCCTTCCTGCCATTCCCTGTCGTGTAAGTCTGTTTGTTTGTCCGGGGTATAATATAAGACTGCTTAAGGCTGCCCTGTGTCCTGCTTCTTCTTCTTCGCTGTACATTCCCTTTCGTTTCTTCTTTGGTTTTGGTTCTGTATATAATTAATAAATTACACCTGTTCCTTCTTATTCTTTGGGTTTTCCTCTCATCCGGTCGCTTTAGTCTCTTCTTCCCATTGAGTACCTGTGGCATGATTTGCCCAACGTTTGGAGTCGGGTTTAGTCTCTTGTTAACGGCCCGAGTCGCAGCTCGCTTCGCTCGGCGCAATCCAATCACGCTTCGGCCCGGGTGGCAGTATTTCCTCGCTTACGGCCGGTGGTGGTAATTAGGTAGGAAGACGGGTTGGGCCTACAACCCTACTCACCACCGACCGGAAGTGACGTCATATCCCCAGGACCGGTCGGACGGCCAGCTTAACAGGACAAGGGGACGGCCCCCCCCCCCCTTGCTAACCGGAGCGCCGTCCCCCGGATCCGTAACAATATATATATATATATATATATATATATATATATATATATATATATATACACATATACATATATATATATATATATATTGTTGCGGATATCAGATTACGGCGCTCCCCTTACCGAGGGGGGTTTAATCCCCTCGTCTATTACACTGGCCGTCCGAGTCCTAGAAGATATCGCACTCCTCTGCGGGGTTGAGGTTGACCAGGATGACTGGTCAATGGAGTCCCAGATACCTTCGCCAACCTCTCCGCAAAGCAGGACGATACTTCTGCTCGAGCCACGGACAAGATGGAAGATTGCCGAGCGGTTTAGCAATCCGAGGCTCGAGCAGTTAGCAAAAAGACTAACACGATTCTGAGCGGTTCCTATATCGTGCCACCGATATTCAATGGGGAAAAGACAAAGATGATCGGACGAGAGGAAGCCAAAGAATAAGAAGGGTGAAGGAAGAACAAATATGATTTATTAACTATCTAAAAGAGGAAACGAAAGAAGGGAATATACAGAAGAAAGGAAATAAAAGGACATAGGGCAACCTTATACACTCTTATATAACACGCCCAGGACAAACAGACAGACTCACACGAAATGTAGCTGGTAGGGGAGGAAGGTCCAGGCAGATGGTTCCAGGCGATGGGATGGTCCAGGCTCCGGGTCTGCGGCGAAGAATGGCAGGCAGCTGGCGTTGTTGGCACGCGACCGGACCTTACAAATGTGAGGGGTTGGAATGCACGTACATATGGCGTGCCGAACGCTCTCAAAACCACGGCAGTTCGTATCGAAAACGATCGTCCCAAACGATCCTCCGCGCAATGTTCTTATATTCGCCGCCTCTGCGCTGTTCTCTCGCATCTGCCGATCTCCCTCGCATCTGCTCTCTCCCGCATCTGCTCTCTGGGGAAAGGCTTTGCGCTCGCGCTTTTATTGCAAGCCTCACGTATCAAGCCGCGTCCGCCTTGCTCCGCCTACCGGTGAACACGCCTCGGCCCGGATTGGTCATGATGGTTCATTGTTACCTCCCCTCGTGATGCGTTGATGGGGCCACACCTAGGTTCCTGGTCACTCCTCCCTTTTTCTCCCAGTCTGCCACGTGGCTTATGGCGGCTTGGGGCCAGAAAACCAAAAGGCAGTGACGACGGCAATATGGCTACTGGCACTTTGGAGAGAGAGAGAGATTGGGGATAATTGAAGGGGCCTAGGTTATTTGATTAATACAACACAGATTCAACTATTGGAAACAGATCCTTACCTGAAACACAGACTAATGAAATAACTAAAGAATATCCTATGGTGTCCTATGTGTTGTACATGGCCTAACTAGGGTGCGACCTTTGACCTTTACACCAAAAATGGGAGTATTTACAGGGGATTATTTATAATATAAGGGAACATTTACAAAAATTTACTGGTGAAGGGTTCTCAAAACTGCAACACGGCACCCTCATTACCTCCAGGGCCGTCCCGCCCGAAAGAACTTTAACTTAGTGTGACACTCAGGTGTGGTAACCGTCTACTATTCACTTCACCCTGAGTACGACATTTTTAAAACAACTAAGTATGTCCCGCCTGCTGCGTTGCATTCTATCTAACAGATTTATGTCCACAGGATAACCGAATCACGAAATTGTCTTCAAACTAAACATTGACGGTGGGGAGCATTATTTACAAAGACACTACTTGGTATTTACACGCGAACCCAGGACCTGTCTTTTGGGAAACAATAGAAGATGTTTTGAGAAGAGGAAAGGCATACACTGCACTGCACCGATATCACCAGCACCATAAGCACCAAAGTGCACAGTCAACACCATCCAGTGCACAGTCATCACATTTCAATTAATAATGAAGGATGACGTCTTCTTCTCCTGGGCCGATGTTTCTGGACGCCTTCTTGCTTGCTGCCTATTTGAAATCTAAAAAGAAGGCACAAAATGCGTCCATTCCTTTAATTATGGCCAGCAGGGGCCAACTAACGGTGGTCCACCTGCATGGCTTAGGTGCCACCGTGACCATGGTCCGCAAGCAAGATTCCCAGCAGCGATGCCAGGCCCCAAAACGTGGGGTCCATGAGTGGTGCTCGGCCACAGACATATGGTCCATATGGTGGTGCTCGGCCACAACAACGTGCGGTCCATAAGAGTGGGACCGGTCCAGGCAGGCAGCAGCGAGGGTGTGGGCACACAACTGCGGGCACCTGCACACTTTCCCCTCAGCACACAAAGACCACGGTCCATGAGTGGGGAAGGAAGACAAAGCAGGGTTAGTGGGGTGCAAGGGCGCAAGGGTACATATCAACACAAGGTAATGCAGAGGCGAGGTGCGCAGGAGAGCGAGCGGAGAAAGCTCATCCCTACCGTACGCCCCCCCCCCCTGTCCCCCCCCCGTCACCTAATCCACCCTTGCCCCTTACCCCATATTTACACAATTTTACAAATTCGTCGCTAAGTCTTGTCTTCCCCATATCTCCCCTAATTCCAAATTCATCAACAATCCCTCTAAACAAATTTGCCATCAATCAATTTATCACCAATCCCTCCTAAGGAGGAAGAGATGGAACATCAGCACAATGTCACCCCCACGTCATGATGCGTCTTACATACCAGACATTTGCACAATCCGGTGGTGTGGAGTCCTGTCACCCTAGGTGAGTGGATGCGGATGGTGCGAAGAGACTTCCAATCCTAACTATACTCTAAATGACTTTAACACTCTTTACTCTACCTGGGGTCTTTCCCTGCCAATCCATTGGCCATCTTACACTATGTGGTTCTAAGAACCGAACTCCCATTGACCAAACTGTGGTGCTCACCAATTTGGGGTCTCACTCCCACTATTCTACTCCCTGTGCCCTCGCACAATTTCCGGGCTGGGTCGTGTGGCGCTCCCAGCAGGTCCGCTCACCTGCACACCTCCGCCACTGCAGTTGTTTCCGAGCTTACCTGCTCCTTACCCTAACCTACCTGGGGAAGGCCCTCTGGCGCTCTCACCCCCTACCGCCCTCTCTGGCATCGGGCTACCCGGGTCCATCCTCCGGATCCTCGGGCCCCATTGAACAACTCTACTGGCTCCCAGAGCCTGCCTGCGGCCTCACCTGGCTGACATACTAACAGTGGCGGAGTGCCCATTTAATCTTTCTCACTAACAGGCCACACGCCCAGCCATTTCACTTTACTCATACACCAATCACAACACACCTGTGCTACTTCTCGCACCACAGATGCCAATATCCAACCACAATTTACCTACTCCCTCTACCTACTTTTAAACTACCATCCCCGGGTACTCGTGAAATGGTCCATCTTCCCCATCCACTCCTTTCGCACCAACCACTCCACTCCACATATTCCACACTACACACTCCACACCATCCATTCCATACTCCAGGTATTCCATACCATTCATTCCATATTACCATTCTCCATTCACCTGTACTTTCACCTGCACTTGCACACTCACCTGGTGCTCACACACACCTGGTGGCACGTGCACCCTCATTCCCTCCAGGCGCATTCACTCAATACAACGCACAATCACACTTTTCACAATACTCTGCTCAATACCCTTTCACTTCTCACACACTGCATTATCTGATCTAAATACTCCCTTCTGAAACTCGTGCTCCCTGTCTTCCCTTATACTAAGCACTCCCACGTCGTTATAATCCAACTAATCTACTTACGTCCCCTACTACGGGTATAATGTCGCTACTTAAATCTACAGTTACCTACTGTCATTTCTAAACCCTAAGATTATAACCTAACCCTCCCGGGCTAGTTTTCACAGCCATACCCCATAAATCCTATTGCTCCTTCGCCCCCAATGATGTGAGGTGAATGGTAAAGCTACCATTCATCACTACATCATATTGCCATTACTATCACAGTCCCTTAACTTGAGCCTCTCGGTATGTCGTTACATTTCCATCACAGCTCGGCTTCGGAAAGCCGAGCAATGAATTCGGGTGGTTTGGTCTCCTGCGCTTGGGTCCGTCCGGCATTCGGTTCAGGGGAGGAGGTTTCATCGGGCCAAGGCTCCAAGCACCATCCCGGCGCGGGGCCTTGTGCTCCCAAGCGCGATGGCCCAGCCTTGCCCGGGTGGAACGCCGCCACCACAAGGGGGCGCCGTTCCGACCCCTCCTACCTTCCCTCGAACCGGGCCGCCCGCTTTGCCTGGCAAAGCGCGGACGCGACCGTGCAGGGCGGGGCCCAGCCCGAATCGTGCACGACGCTCCGAACAGGAGCGACGTGACACCGATCCCCGCCCGCTCCCGCAGCCCACACTGCCCGGCACGGACCGGGAGCTCGCGTCGGCTATACGTCGGCCTAACTGCTGCCCCGGTCAACATGCTCACACCACTCGTTCCGTTCTTTGCTCATACATCCCATACACTCCGTCAATTCCATCACCGCACTCTCTGTTACACACCACTCGCTGTTCGCACACTCCATAACACACCTTGGCACACACTCGTCGTTCGCACCTTTCTCTCGTGCACTCTCCCCCGTTACGTACTCCGTAACCACCACGGGTGTGCCCTCTTCCATTACATCCCCTGTAACACTCCCCATCACGCGCTCCACCACCAACTCAGGTGTGCCTCCTCGTACACGCTCAACCATTCCAAGTGTGCATCCTCACACCCGCTCCTCATCCATCTCACTCTCCGTGTCACACTCACTCCCACTTCAACACTCTGTATCGCATTCATCACTCATACACTCCGACGTGCGTTCGCTCTTGCACTCGGTAACACACTCGCACCTCGACGCCATTCGCACACGCATGCCGTTCACCTTCACACCACCTTTTCCTCACACGCACACCATTTTCTCACACACCACTCACAAGGGACCCTCCACAAACGCACGGGTGCCGTCTCGATCCCAAGCACGCGAAAATTCTTTTCGCGGCAAACACTTTGCCAAAAAATCTCTTAGTACCGTACACAGCCCGACTCACCTTCGGGATTCTTCTTCTTCGCTCCACACGCACCTGCAAATCTTTATAAGGATTAACAAGCATGGCATCATGATGGGGGCACGGACTTTGCACATTATCCATTTCTCCCTGCCGCGAGTGCTAACCTAAACTTTTTTTAAACCTCGAGCAGTTTACTGCTTACCTTTGTACCATTTCAGGTTATTCATTGGACTTGAATTGCTGAAATTTATATAAAAATTGGAAAAATTGAGGTGTTCTAAAACTTTTGACCGGTAGTGTATACTAGCTTGGCTCGGCTCGCTGCGCTTGCCTCACCACACGTCATCACAGAGGAACGGGCTTCTTTTAGCTGAGGATAATGACTGTACCTGACTTTCTGTGTTGTCATGATTCACACCAATCATAATACAAACATTTATTTTGTACAAATTTACTTGTAGTGTTTGTGATATTACATTTTTATAAACAATTTAGGTGGAAGATTTGGGCTGGAAAAGAATAAAAAAGAAAAGAACCCCTGAGCACAGATATGGGAGGGATAGGTGCAGACTGGAAGTTTGGGACGATTACACCTCACCACCACGTGATTCAAAACACTTCACCACCATGTAATTTTAAACACCTCACCACCACGTAATTTAAAACACCTCACCCCCACTTAATTTAAAACACCTCACCACCACTTAATTTAAAACACCTCACCACCAAACTAATTTAAAACACCTCACAACCACGTAATTCAAAACACCTCACCACCACGTGATTCAAATCACCTTACCACCACGTAATTTAAAACACCTCACCCCCACTTAATTTAAAACACCTCACCACCACTTAATTTAAAACACCTCACCACCAAACTAATTTAAAACACCTCACAACCACGTAATTCAAAACACCTCACCACCACGTGATTCAAATCACCTTACCACCACGTAATTTAAAACACTTCACCACCACGTAATTTAAAACACTTCACAACCACGGAAACAAAAGTTAGAGGGAGTAGTTCAGTGACAACACAGACACTGCCCAGATATGGAGACATAGAGATAGATGACTGTACCTGAGTTGCTGTTTTGTCATGGTTTACACCAATCATAATACAAACAATTATTTTGCACAAATGTATTTGGAATATCTGTGATATTACATTTTATAAACAATTGAAGTTGAAGATTTAAGGTGAATTTTCTTTTCTTCAAAAAAACATAAAAAACAAAAAAAAACAAATATTTCAAAATTTTTCAAACACAGTACCCTTAGGACATACCCATAGGAGAGATAAGTGCATACCAGAAGATTGGTACGATTTGACAAAAGTTTGAGGGACTAGTTCAGTGACGAGACAGACACTGCACATATATATATATATATATACAGACTTGGCATTTAATATGGAATTTTTTTTTTTTCTTGACTTGGGTTTACTTTCTTAACTCAGTATATCAATCTGGTGAGTTTCTTTTACACTTTGGTGATTTATTTGTTAAAAGGACCATGTCACTGATTGTCTGTCGCAGCAAGAAGTCAACAACAGGATTATATCACAGGTGGCGTGGCAAAATGTACGGACAGGTGCATTTGATGATTGGCTTCACAGTCGGGTATACAACGGTTGTTGCGTTCTGTATTAGTGGAAAACAACTGCTGCATGTCTCCAAAAGTTATTGCCGCTTCCTCTGGAGATGGTCCGTCAACTCGACAATGCTGTTTGTCATGGAGAGGTGGCTTTACGAAATTACGGCATGAAACAGCGTGCTTTTGCTCACCAGTATGGCATCACTCAAGGTCAGGTGTCAAAGATCCTGAAACGAAATGCTCAGTGGGGTGTACCTACACCAATACCGAGGACAGGACGTCCCCGCAGAACCACAAGGAGGGATGATCGCCAGCTGCACCGGTTAGTCCGCAATGGCCGTACCAAGTCAGCTAATCGGCTTAGGGCTGAGTGGCAGCAACTGACAAATGTGCCTGTATCCAGAAGGCGTCAACCAACGACTGGTTCAAGCAGGCTATCATGCCAGGCGTCCCCTGAGAAAGCCATGCCTGACCAAACAACACCGCCAGCACCGATTGCAGTGGGCCAGAGAGCACCGTCAATGGCAACCAGGACTCTGGAATCACGTGATCTTCAGTGACAAGTCTAGATTTCTGGTCTATCGTCAAGATGGCCATGTCCGAGTGCGCAGACAAGTGCATGAAGCCTACAACAAAGATTGTATAGTGCCAAGAGTGCAAGCTGGAGGTGGTGGGGTGACCGTTTGGGCTGCTTTTCATGCAGGGGGAAAAACTGACCTGGTTGTTCTGAATGGAAACCTGAACCAGTTCAAGTACAGGGCCATTCCGGAAGAAACATTGCTTCCATTTGCTCGTGCAGCCTTTCGAGGAAACTTTGTCTTCCAAGATTGTCTTCTTTCACTCACTCACCGCAGGCAGGTAGGTGGTCTTTCTGTCTTCTACCGACTCCTCTCCGGCCTTGCTCCCCCAGCTCTCTCTGTGCTCTGTCCCCCAAATATTCCTACAGGTCGCACCAGATCTGCCAGCAACCCTCTGATGGTTAATCTGCCGAAATCTCGGCTTTCTGCTCACCTTCACTCTTTCATTCCTCTTTTCTCCCGCCTCTGGAACAAACTCCCACACTCCCTTCAATCCCACTCCTCCCTCCAGGTCTTTAAAACAGCTGTTCACCACCATCTCTTATCTTCCCCCATCCAAAACCTTGATCTTTTCTACCCCCACTAATTCACCCCAGATCCACCTTGTTTGAAATTCCAACTTCTCTCCTGGAAGTCCTGGCAGTGTCCATATGTTTATACCTCCCCCCCCCCCCCTTCACATGCCTCCCCCCCAAAGCCCTCTTCCTCCCACAGATCTCTCGATGTCTCCATGTCTCTCGGTCCCTGCTCTCAAATGTTGTTTGTGTCCTTCCCCCTCTCTCCCCACTTTGTCTACCGCTCCCGATGTTATTTGTTTTATGTGTCTGTTTGTCTTTCTGTGTGATTAATGTTCGCTCTTTCACGAGCCTCGATCTTGTATACAAAAAAAAAAAGAAGAAAAAAAAGAAAAGAAAAGATGACAATGCACGGCCTCATCGTGCTCGCATGATCCAACACTTTCTTGCTGACCGTGGTGTAGAGCATATGTAGTGGCCTGCCATGTCCCCGGATATGAATCCGATAGAGAACTTGTGGGCAGAATTAACGCGTCAAATAGACCACTTGGACCAGCAGCCGACCTCTCTGCGTGAATTGCAGCAGACTATTGTCACTGCATGGCAAGCGATTCCTGTCCAAACCTTGGCAAATCTCGTGAACAGCATGCGTCAACGTGTACGTGCTCTCCTGAATGCTCGTGGGGGTTACACGAAGTACTGAACTGTAATTTTAGTCCGTAATCCCAGTCATAATTTAACTTTTGTTTTTGTTAAAAAATTTTTTGGCTAATGTGCAAAATAAAGAGATACTTCTGGAAAACGTACAGAAGTTTAACACAGTACTGTCTGTGAATTGAGTTCGATATCAGTTTACATCACTTTCAAGGATCAATTTATTTGTTTCCAAATGTCAAATGTGGTTTTTGTTTCGTTTAAAGGTCACATTAACAAAATCTAGAATAATTTCAACATAATTCCAATGAACTTTTGGTTCTAAGACATCTTGAAAAGTAAGTTCACCCCCAGAAAAAAATATTCCATATTAAATGCCAAGTCTGTATATACATATATATATATATATTTATATACATATACTGTGGGTACACCTGCTGCCAGGTGTACCCACAGTTCAGCAGATTAGATGCGGCGTCGAGATCAAGACCAATGCCTGTGACATTTTGTTCAGCGAAAGTGGCTTCTTGACCATGTCTTGCTCAGTAAACAAAATAGTTCGCTCTGGGAGATGCCTTTTAATAGAATCGGCAAGCTTCCAAGAAAGCTTCACACCACACTTGCGTCATCCCATTTCCCGATCAATTTTTCTGCGCCCGAGTTTTGTTGTCCGCTCCACGCTTGGCGACCACCAAAGCCGTCGGAGACGGAACGTCACCTTTGACATAACTTGACGACATGCTGTTGATGAACTGCAAATATTTTAATGGATGCTATAAAATTTAACACCACTTCTAATTATGCCCGTATGCTTCATATCACGATGTTCTTGATTGCTAAATAAGCTCGTAACAAGCTCAAACGCTCTTTAAGTGCTGAAGAAAATGGATTCTTTCCATCTGTCCAGAAGGCCATCATAGAAAACATGACTTCGTTATTCCACCACCCAATAAAACCATCACCAACTGATTGGTGCCAGAAAATTTATCATGAGGGATTAGTTGTTTGTGCTATTTATTACCTGCGGCACCAAAGGTGGATGGAGGTTATGTTTTCACTCCTGTCTGTCTGTTTGTCCGTTTGTGAACAAAATATCTCCAAAAATTGTGGATGGATTCGGACGAAATTTGGCAGAGATGTAGCGTATGGGACAAGGACGAAATGATTAGATTTTGGTGAAGATCCGGGTTCGGATCCAGCAACTGGAATGTTTTAAGTGATTCTTCACCATTGGGAGATCGGGCCAAAAACTATACAAAGCAGGATATCTCAAAAAGTTGTGGACGGATTTGGACGAAACTTGGTGGACACGTTGTGTGTCTCACAAGGACAAATAGATTTTGGTGAAGATCTGAATGTGGATTCGGATATGAGAATTATTAATTTTTTTAAGTAATTCTTCACCATTGGGAGTTAGAGCAAAAACTATACATAGCAGGATATCTCAAAAAGTTGTGGACGGATTTGGACGAAACTTGTTGGACATGTGTGTGTGACAAGGATAAATCCATTCAATTTTGGTGAAGATCTGGATCCGGATCCAGCTAGGAGGATTTTTAAAGTGATTCTTCACCATTGAGTGATATGGCCAACCAAGTGGAGGTATGCTCTCTACTGAGCGCTGTTCTTTTTACTCCCGCCAGGGAGTAATGCATTCGATACTGTCCGTCCGTGTGTGTGTTCGTGTGTTTGTGAACAAGATATCTGGAAAAGTTCTGAACGGATTTGGATGAAAGTTGGTGGGATGATTGTTCTTGAGATAAGGAAGAATTGAAGGATATTATTCCGGATCCAGGAATTTTTTGGGGATTTTTTTTTCTGTTTTACTGCATTAAAGCTTTTATTCTTATTCTTAAATGATGTTTTTCTCCTGTAATTCCGAGATATATCAAAATAAATTCTCTGACAGGGCCTACTTTCTTTTTCATTTATTGTTTTGGGGAGAGGGGATGTTAAACAAAACGTATTATTCCAACTTGACCCACGGCGGGAGTATACGCTCTACTGAGTGGCGTTCTAGTATATTTTGTGGAGTTCTAAAAAACGTTATTCAAGGTTTCCCTTTTCTGAGAGCTTAATCAGTGGTGCGTCTTTGTTTTCAAATGAAGAACGGTCTAACTCAAGTTTATTTTTTATACATTTTTACCTCTGTCAGGTCTACAAGAGCTCCGCATCGTTGTTGTTGTGGTTCTTGTTGGAGGTCGATTTTTGAAATGTGCACCAATTGGTCGAAGGGCTGCCGGACACCACCCACATCTGTCGCTTGACTCCACCCACCAATGGCAACCAGCCAAAATTATATGGCCGCCATCTTGGATTTCTGGTCACCTAAGTCATCAGGCCCATAGGCCTCTGCTGATTATACACTGCCTGGGCTTGTTGCATCAGATTTCCATTGGCTTTGTTTGGGTCGAGTGTTAAGATGAGGGATCCTGAAATATCTGATCATACGTTGAATAAAAATTATTAGTAAGGCTTCATTAAGCCCGTCAGCACGAACAAGCCTCCATAAAAATAGCGTTCTGTAATTTTTGAACGGCCCCATATTGGTGTTAAACAATCCGTGACCGTGTGACGAATCAGCTCGTTCTGATATAACCGTGGCGGAGGGTGACATGGATGAGAGCATTGAGAGGTGTCAAGTTCATCTTTTCATAGCGCATTAAACGTGTTTCCCAATCATGCTGTTCATCTTTTGAGCATGCTTCAAATGTGCGTTTCCCAATCGGCCCGTTACCGGATTTTGTCACAGGCTGTGACCACAGTGCGGTGATTCTTGTTTCTGTACAAGATCGAGACTCATGGAAGAACCAGGTGATAGATAGAGGGCATAGACACCAGGGCAACCCTTGGGACAAATGTAAGGGAATGACCGAAAAGGAAAATGGGAGATAGAACACCAGGAAAGAAAGTACTGGAGCCTGCAAGTAAGAGTGTTGGGTTAGGTAGGGTCAATGGGGGTAATAAGGATCATAGGGTAAACATGAGATGGTGTTGCACTTCCTGCTTTCAATGTCTCCCAGTCCTAAAAGCTTCCACTGGAACATCAGCACACTCTTATTTACACATCAAGTTTCTGGAATCCAATGCATTTCTGTAATTTTGCTTGTAACTCCAGCCTGTCAAACATGTCACACAATGCCCAGGTCCTGATGGAAAACAGAGGCCATAGGCTGGTCAGCAGTTCAACCTCAATCTCTTCTTGTCAGCCTTTTACATAGGCTCGGGTTGTATGAGGAAGTCCATTAATCTTGCTGTCCAAAGCCCCTTGAACAAGATTTGTGGGATCACAAAAAATAGATTAGGCCCCCCACTGTTAGATCTTCAACCGTTTTCAAACACAACGTTAAATAGGATTTTAATCAAGGATATGCCACATTTTAACTCATCCACTCTGAAGTCGAGAAAACCATAACGATGTCCTTCCGTCAGTCAGTCAGCGAGTCCATCAACATTTGTAGGTTATTTCTCCGAAAAGCGTTCAACTTGACGTTCAACGGAAGCTAACAGGGATTTGAGATAGTTAGAGATAATTCGCTTACTCTTTGTGAAGGGAACCTCGGGACATATAACGTCCAACAAACAATTATAGCAAACAAGACATCCAGTCTGCCATCTCTCCATGGAGAAGGTACACATTGATGCCTCGCCTGACAAGAGAACCACCAGGGTGACAGTTTGTAGCTGGGTTCAGATATTAACCCAGGCTCGATTGCCCAGTGCTCACAACTATAGGTAGGGAGCTGGGGAGAGAAGGATGGGATCAATGATTCCTTTTGATGTCCGACACATGGTTGATTGAAGCCATTGGCCTAAGATTATAGGCTTTTACAGTCTGTCTCAGCTTAAGTTTGTCTCAGTTCCTTAACTCACTGGTAACATACCTAACTATCTGGAAGAAAGTTATCTTTGGTTGTAAATTGTTACCCTGGTATACGCATATATAATCCTACATTGAGGATGCTTTCCTGCATATGGGTGTATGTTAAGTCCCATGATCATAAATATTATTATAAAGACTAGAGTGACTCGGCGCACTCCACGCACCTCACCACACGTCGTTTCAGAGGGATAGGCATCTTTGACTATTTCGGTGTCTTTTGGGTCTTCAGGGTCTTTTGGGTCGTCAGGGTATTTGGGGTCTTTTGGGTCTTCAGTGTCTTCAGGGGTTTATGGGTCTTCAGTGTCTTTGGGGTTTCTACCCTGGTGTTGGGCTAGCGGCTAGGGTGCCGGCTTAGGATCCTAGGATCCTGGGTTCGAATCGCGGTCGGATCGCTGAATTAACGCCAGGGGGGTTGACTCAGCCTGTCATCCTTCCGAGGTCGGCTAATTGAGTACCAGTTCACTGGTAATTCCCTGTTTGTCGTTAAAGGCGGCAAAAAGGGTTGGCGTCAGGAAGGGCATCCGGCCGTAAAACATTGCTTCAAAAAGGGGACCAAAAAACAACAACAACCACGGTTCCCGAAAAAGGCCAACCCCGGCTTGCGGGGAAAAATGGCCTCTAAAGGTGGTTATTTTTTTTTATATAGTGTCTTTGGGGTTTCTCGGTTTCGGTTTCTGAGGTTTCTCTTTTTGAGGTTTCTGTTTCTGAGGTTTCTGTTTCTGAGGTTTGGGACATGGAATGTAGGGACAATGACAGGGAGATCAGGAGAAGTGGTGGAAGTATTGGTCAGAAGAAGAGTGGACATATGTTGTGTGCAGGAGACGAGATGGAAGGGAAGTGGTGTGAGAATGGTGAAGGGTAGGCAGGGACAGAAATACAAGTTTGTGTGGCAAGGGTGCCAAGAAGGCGTGAATGGTGTTGGTGTCCTGTTTTCTGAGGAGTTTGTAGACAGTGTGGTGAGTGTGACTAGAGTGAGTGAAAGGTTGATGATGGTGAAAATTATGATTGGAAAGCTCTTGGTGAACGTCATCTCGGGATATGCTCCGCAGGTTGGTCGGAGCGATGAAGAGAAGGACAGGTTCTGGTGTGCGATAGAGAAGCTGATGGAAAACGTGAAAGATGAGGAAGTTGTTGTGGTAGGAGGAAACCTAAATGGACATGTGGGAAGGAGTATGGACGGTTTTGAGGGAGTTCATGGGGGTTACGCATATGGTGTGAGAAATGAAGAAGGTGAAAGGATTTTGGAGTTTGCTGATGCAGCTGATTTGTTGATTTGTAATACTCAGTTCCAGAAAGAGGATAATAAGCTTGTTACATACACGTCAGGTGGGTCGACGACAGCTGTTGACTACCTGCTGGTGCGTAGGCGAGATAGGGGGGCAACTCCGGGAAACAAAGGTGATCCCGGGGGAGGAGGCTGTTTCACAGCACCACTTGGGTGTCTGCGACATAAGGGTGAAAGGTGCGAGGAGAGCTCGGCGGGTGAAGTACCAACCGAGAATGAAGGTGTGGAGGTTGAAAGAGGCGACAGTGAGGGAGGCATTAAAAGAGAGGCTAAGTATGGTAGAGGATGATGTGGTTGAGCTTGAAAGTGGTTGGATGTCAATGAAAGATAGTCTGTTGGGAGCCGTTGGTGATGTATGTGGATGGACAAAAGGACCACTGAGGCATTCGGAAACATAGTGGTGGGATGATGAAGTTGGAAAGAAGATTGATGAGAAGAGGAAGAAGTTCAAGGAGTGGCAGAAGGCGAAGGGTATGTGGGCAGAAAAGGCAGAGCATGAAAGTTATAAGGCAGTCAAGAAGGCTGCAAAGAAAGAGGGAGCAAAGGCGCAGGAGGCATGTCGGAAAATGTTCGGAGAACGCTTGGATTTGGAAGATGGTCAGAGAGTGGTATTCAGGATTGCAAAGCAGATAGCGAAAGAGAGGTGTGATGTGATGGGGATGGGTTCCTTGAAGGATGAAGTGGGACAAATCGTTGTGGACCCAGATGGAATTAAAGGAAGATGGAAGAGATATATGGAAATACTGTTGAATGCAGAGAATGAATGGGATGGCAACAGAGAGAGTAACCCAGTTTTAGGACCGGCAGAGAAGATAACCGAGAATGAAGTTGAGGAAGCGATAAAAGCCATGAAGAGTAGAAAAGCGGGAGGGCCGACGGAAGATGTGGGAGATATGTTGAAGGCAGCGGGAAATTGGGGTGTGAAGAGAATGACAGAGATCTGCAATCTGGTGGTTAAAGAAGGCCGCATTCCAGTGGCTTGGGAACTGAGTACCCACGTCCCTCTATACAAGGGGATAGGTGACCCTCTGGACTGTGGCTCGTATCAAGCGATAAAGTTATTGGAGCATGGAATGAAGGTATTGGAAAGGGTATTGGAGAGGAGGATAAGGAAGAAAGTGAAGATTGACAAAATGCAGTTTGGATTTATGCCAGGAAGAGGAACGACAGACATGCTTTTTATTGTGAGGCAGTTGCAGGAGAAGTACATGGAGAAGAGGAAAAAGTTGTTTCTTGGGTTTGTTGATCTGGAGAAAGCATTAGATAGGGTTCCACATGAAGTAGTGACATGGGCATTGAGGAAGTTAGGAGTGGAGGAATGGTTGATCAGAGTAGTGATGGCAATGTACAAAAGGGCGCGCACAGCTGTGAGGACGAAGGACGGGAACAGTGGTGAGTTTGAGGTGAAGGTGGGAGTGCATCAGGGGTCGGTACTAAGTCCACTACTATTTGTAGCTGTGATGGAGGTGCTGGCTCAGAACGTAAAGGAGGGTTTACCGTGGGAGTTGTTGTATGCAGATGATCTGGTGTTGATTGCGGAAAGTATGGATGGACTGAAGGAGAAGATGAACAAGTGGAAGGAATGTATGGAGACAAAAGGTCTGAAGGTGAATATCGGAAAAACAAAGGTGATGGCAAGTGGTAACGCATGTGGCGAGGTGGAAAGAGCTGGGAAGTGGCCGTGTGCTGTGTGCAGGAAGGGTGTCGGAGTGAATTCCATTCAATGTACAATGTGTGCTGAGTGGGTTCATAAAAAATGTAGTGGTTTGAGAGGGTCATTAACCAGTGTGGCAGCTACATTCACGTGTAAGGTGTGCACAGAGGGAGCTGCAGATATAGGAAATGTTGAGTTGGATCTTGGAGATGGCATGAAGCTGGAAGGTGTGAAAACATTTTCTTACCTAGGAGACATGCTGAATGGAGAAGGTGGATCAGACTCGGCAACGGTTGCTAGAGTGAGATGTGCATGGAAGAAGTTTCGGGAACTGAGTGGCGTGCTGACGAGGAGGGGAGTGTCGTTGAAGCTGAAAGGAAAGGTGTATGCTGCATGTGTGAGAAGTGTTATGATTTATGGGAGCGAGACATGGGTAATGAATGTAGAGCAGCAACGAAGGCTGGAAAGGGTGGAAATGCGAATGGTTCGGTGGATGTGTGGAGTATCGTTGAGAGAGAGGAAGACAAATGATGAATTGCGAAAGATGATGGGAATAGAGCCTGTGATGGATGCTGTGAAGAGAAACAGTTTGAGATGGTTTGGTCATGTGTTGAGGAAGAATGAAAGTGACTGGTTGAGAAGAGTGATGGAAATGAATGTGGAAGGAAGTAGAAGACGGGGAAGACCGAGAAAGACTTGGCTTAAGATGGTCGAAGAAGAAATGCGGGCAAGGGGGTTAACAAGGGGAGATGCAGAAAATAGGGCAAAATGGAGAAGATTGTCATGGGGACCGCAAGGCTAACCCCCGCTCTTGCAGGGAAAATGACCTTAAAATGCCTGTTGTTTGTTTGTTGTGGTGTCTTTGGGGTCTTCAGGGTCTTTTGTGTCTTCAGGGGCTTTAGGGTATTAAGGGTATTTTATTTCCTCTGGGTCTTTTGGTTCTTTGGGGTCTTTTGGATCCTCTGGGCCTTTCAGGGTATTTTGGGTCTTTGGGGTGTTTTGGATCTTTGGGGTCTTTTGAGTCTTCTGGTCTTAAGGGGATTTTGGGTCTTAATGGCTTTTTGGTTCCTCTGGGTCTTTTGGGTCTTCGGGGTGTTTTGTGTCTTTGGGGTCTTTTAGGTCTTCGACATGTTTTGGGTCTTCGGGGTCTTTTGTGTCTATGGGGGTGTTGTGGGTCTCGGGGTAGTTTGCGTCTTCAGGGCCATTTGTGTCTTCAGGGTCTTTTTGAGCCTCAGGGCCTTCAAGGGTATTTTGGGTCTCTGGTGTGTTTTTGGGTCTTCGGGGTGTTTTGGGTCTTCGGGGTGTTTTGGGTCTTCGGGGTGTTTTGGGTTTTTGGGTATTCAGGGTCTTTTTGAGCCTCAGGGCCTTGAAGGGTATTTTGGGTCTTTGGGGAGTTTTGTTTCTTCGGAGTCTTCAGGGGTCTTGGTGGTCTTAAGGGTGGGTCTTGGGGGAGTTAAAGGGTCGTCAATGGTCTGAGGGGTCTCAGCAGTCGAAACGTAATTGAGAGGGTGTTAATTTTATTTGAAGAAGAAGAAGGCGATTTGTTCGCATATAAACATACATACAAACAAACAGACAAACATACACGTTTGCTCTATTATAATAAGATTCCTTGGCTATATGTCTTGTACAAGTTTCAAATAACTGCTGCCAGTGATGCTGATCGAACCAGCTACCAAATTGTCATTGGTTGCATTACCCTCACCGTTTAAAAGATGAAGGACAACATCTTGGAAAGAGTTCGTGGGGGGAGATACAGGTGTGATGTAACAGAGCGATCAAACAAATTGAGCTTTAACGCAACTCTATAATCAAAGGTCCCATCGAGATTAGGTAAGCAGCTTTGCACCTTGTCTCATTTGAAGTTTGCGCATTTCCCTGATTGGAGGTGTATGTTACAATCTTGAATCAGGGATGTTCTTGCGAAACAGAAAAAGTCATTTTTTCAGGCAAGATGGACCACAAAATGATGGCATACTTACACTAGTCTTTCGACATTTGTTTGTGATGAACAACATGTGTAATTCAAGGTGACCTTTATTTGGCAAAACATTCCTCCAACCAGATATATGACTGCGGGGGCCCTTGGGCGGCATTTAACCGGTCATCCTGACCTCGCAGAGCAACACGACCTTTTATAACTTGGAACACAAATCTAAGTCGATATGCCCAGCTTACTTCGCTCGGCGTGCCAGTGCCACCACACCATTGAGGTGACATTTAGGGCATTCATGCTCAATCACCCGACTACTTCCATGCTTCCAGTCGCAGAACCCGCCATGGGTAAACTGTGTGCGTGCTGCAGCCATGAGTTTGCAAAACTAGCGGTAGACCCTTCTGTCAACTGGTGAAAAAACAACCACGATCGCTTAACATCTTCCCTATTTTGATTCTGTCGTTCAAATATACTGGTTTTGCACCTGGGAGACCAATATCTACAACTTTCTGGTGTGAAGATTTCAGTTTCAACTAGCACGGCACTCATTAGAGAGCATACCTCCGCCAGGTGAACAGTTTACGTTTTGTATCCTAGAGTAGACCAGAAAATCACAATACATAATCACATTAAATCAAAATCATCCGTCCACAACGTTTTGAGATATCCTCCTATATATCGATTTTGGCCCTATCTCCCAATGGTGAAGAATCACTTAAAAATTCTACTAGCCGGATCCGGATCTTCACCAGAATTGAATAGTTTAGTCCTTGTCAGACACCCAACCTCTCCACCAAGTTTCGTCCAAATCTGTCCATACATTTTTGCGATATCCCGCTATGTATCATTTTTGGCACTATCTTCCAATGGTGAAGAATCACATTAAAAAAAAGAAATTCTCATATCCGAATCCATATTCAGATCTTAACCGAAATTGAATCGAATCGTCCTTGTCAGACACACAACCGGTCCACCAAGTTTTGTCCAAATCCGTCCACAACTTTTTGAGATATCCTGCTATGTATCATTTTTGGCCCAATCTCCCAATGGTGAAGAATCACTTAAGAAATTCTAGTAGCCGGATCCGAATCCCGATCTTCATCAAAATCTAATAATTTCGTCCTTGTCACATACGCTACATCTCTGCCAAATTTCGTCTGAATCCGTCCACAACTTTTTGAGATATTTTGTTCACAAACGGACAAACAGACAGACAAACAGACAGACAAACGGACAGACAGACAGGGGTGAAAACATAACCTCCATCCACCTTTGTTGGTGGAGGTAACAAGTTGTCTTCACAGTGTTGCGGATCAACAACACCTTTCATAGCTGAGTAGTTGACAAGCTCTTGCGATCGATGCGCAGGCTATCAACAAATGTCCAATCTGGTTCAAGATGTGGTTCCATAATGTCCGACCGCCCATCCACTACTTCTTTCTCCAGCTCAGCTATTAGGCTGCCGTCAACCTTGGGATTTCTTTCTTCTATGTATGAGTTAACAGCACTTTATCTTTCCTGAGTATGAGTTGAGCTATCTGCTACATCCACCTCCATTGCTGATGCACCTATGCTTTCGGGTTCTGTGCTGCTTTTACCTAAAGAATTACCGACAGCATTTGTGCCAGATGTAGGAGAGCGAAGTTGAAAAATAACGAACTCAATCATACGCCATATTTTTGAGACGACTTGTGCAACCTTTTTGGCCTGTTATTTTGTGTTCTTCAGCTTTTCAACGCTGCTCCGGAAGACACGAGGAGAAGCCTTGTGTCGATCTCTACCGCCGATCATATTGTCGTGCGACTCCTTTTGGTTAATACCAGGGACCGCGGAAGACCAGAGCGGATTTAATGGAGGCGACGACCAAACGCGGCTTTTGCTATGAAACGCGGCACGAAGAAGTGAAGAGGAAGAAGCGGGAGCGTGTAGCTGTGGAAGGCGAACAAACTCAACCGGACACAAGATTTGTGGGGAATGGAAAATAATGCAAGGGTTTATTTACAAGGGATCGCGGGACAGGGAAATACGCGCCGGTAATAAAATGTTCTAAATCGGGATCCCGCACACCAGACTCAACAACAGACACAGGAATGGATTAAAGGAAAAGAATTGTCTCGTCGTGTAAAATGAAAAATGGTGCGTGCGGCCTTATCTGTCACCCTCGTCTTGTCTTTGGCTGCTGTCCAACACGGCTCTGTTCGGCCCTGATACACCCACGAGGTCCCTCGTTCCAGCACCACAGCACCGAACACCGCTCCAAGCACACGCAGATGGCGAGCCAACGCCCACGAGGTCCGTACACCTCTCCAAGCTTCAGGAGCACCGATCACACACGACAGCCAACTCGTATACATGTGGTATGCATTTCATTCCTCACTAGGCAGCGTGGAGGTACCGCACATCAAGATGGTGGGGGCGCTTCAGGCTGTGGTGCCCGCAGTCCCAAAAACACTCAAAAACACCCGTGACAGCCCAACAGCCCCTTTCCGCCATTACCCCGCCGGTGAGAGTCTCCACACCCCAGGCTCCTCCGTGGCCTCCTGCTTCCGCGCAGCTACACGGGTCACCAGGGATCTCCGTTACCCCACGGCGCCCAACCAGACCCTCCACCGACGAGGTCCAATTTCCAGATACCACTGGCTGCAAGGGGTAATAGCCGCAGAGGGGGGCCGCAGGCATCACTCCTCAGAGCTTGATCCGTACCTGCGGACACACACATCTTCCCCACCCACAATATCCCAAAACACATTTCCTCCCCCGCTGCCATTCAATTCTCCAGCACAACTCAGCACAATTCTGAGCAGATGGTACAAAAGATGTTACAAAAGCTTTGCCATGGCCTGCCACATGTGAAATCCCATTCACATTGAACCACTTTTCACAATAATCACAATAATCATCACTCATTCTCAGTTTCCACTCTCACGACCACATGAAAACACATAACCACAACACTAACACAAACGCCACCCTCAAGACTCTGTGTGGCACACATTCCAATCACCCTCACCGACCATGTCATCACTCTCACCCACATCCCAACTCCAAATTACATGTTCCCAAATTTACATCAGCAAGTCCTGCAGCCTGGAACAGTAACCATCAAGGCCTTACCTCAACCTTGATGTACAGGTAACTACGGTTGGTCAGGTCCAAAGGTGCAATCCACCCATACAATCCCAAAATTTATCCTTGGACCAATCAAATTTTCCAAATTTCTCTTTTGTCCCCACTACACTGGCAAGTATGTGGATCCACATCCAACGGTGATCATCACTACACAACTACCTGTGGCCATGACAGCTCTGCACCTCTACCGTGCAAGGGTCATCGGGACAAGGTGAGCAGTCAAAACGCCAACATGGCCCATGAGTGTCCACAAGGGTGCGACCCACCATCCATACTTCGGCCCCCCTGCGAGGAACACGGCTGCACCAGCGCCAGCTGACCAATGTGGTGAGCACCTGCTGCCACAACACACACTACCACACACACAATCTCGGCCCTGGGGGAGACGGACGCAGTGCGTGGCATACCCCTCACGTCATCTATGCCGCCCTCTCGTCCCCCAGTCCACAGAACTGCAGCCCCCAGTGTTCACCCACATTTGACCACACCAAGGTCCAGTCGACAGCCATGCTCCACCAGGAGACCCACCCAGAAGACATGGTCCACACACCACGGACACGCACAGCACCACGTTGACCCTCAGGCTACACAACTACATCCCCATAACCCCGCGTCCCAAATATCGGCACAGTCGCCCCCACAACCAGTTGAAAGCTGTGCCTTGCTCATCTATCAATTTCATCACAGCCTCCAACACTTTTCTCTAACACACCTGGATCAATAATGGCGTCACTGTACAGTGTCCACCATGACATTTCAAAATTCACCCTTAAATTTGCATCTAACTCACAGATTACCCATGCCAAACATTTTTCACATTTCACTCATTTCACCAAAGAAAGATGCTTTGCCAATTTGCCATACACATGCTAGCCGAGCATGGCCCATATACTAGGCACGTTACACATCTCCCGATCACATCCCCATGGCTCTCTTCCCAAACCTAGAGTCCATAAATCATAACGAGACATATGTGGAAGATCATTCTCACCATCATGTTCTACAGATGCCCCAATGGTTGTCCGGCAGGCTATCTCCGTCCTGTCCATGCGGTTCGACCCGCGTCCATAGCCCAGCACAGCATGTCAGGTCACCACATGCTGGCTGTCCCAGATTCTCAGGAGGAGGGTGTCAGGCCGCATGCCCGGGTGGTCACCACATCAGGCCCAAGTTGGCCGTCCGCAGTGTCACCACCAAAGTGCGAACCACAACACCTCCCCCTAGTGGTCCTCAATACATGCCATCCCAGCCTTGAGAAACCACCTCGGACCCCCTGGAGGTCTTAACCCCCACCAGGGTCCGGTGACCCTGCCGGCCCGAGCCACGTGCCTGGATGGCGCCCCGACGGACAAGGGACGCCACACTCCACCAGACCCCCCGTGGGGCCCAGGTTGTACCACGCCACCCATGGCTGGACCCCACGTCCAAATCTCGCCAGCACAGCCCCCCCCCCCCCCCCCCCCCCGCTGGCTGGCATTTCCAAATTTTGAAAATGGCAAATTTTGCCCGAGGCCGATCCCAATGACGTCTCCTGGTCCGAATCCTGCAGCCCGGGGACCA
Organism: Myxine glutinosa; assembly: GCF_964187855.1. Lineage (NCBI taxonomy): Eukaryota > Metazoa > Chordata > Myxini > Myxiniformes > Myxinidae > Myxine > Myxine glutinosa. The sequence continues at coordinate 24,723,784 of NC_136270.1, read as the reverse complement.
ACTCCAGCCATGGCTGCTCCATATCAAATTCCCATTTTAATTTTATTTTAGATTTCCTTTTTACTATTTGCATTCCCCATCCCAAACCGCAGCTGCAGGTAACAACTCCCTCAGGTTGTTCTGCCCCTCCCTGCAGCTGGTCCACATTCCCTACGGGGACCAAATCGGCGGAGGCTCGATCTCCCGACTCTCCAATGTCCAAATCCAACCCGGAGCCAACACACTCCCCAAACTGGTTCTGCAATTTCGGAGCCTCTTGCACCCAATTTGTGTTCGTGGTGAGGGTCCCCTTGGTCACCTCAACCACATCCTCGGACCAACTCACCTCATCACCCAGGCTCCTTTGGGCCCAGTCAACCTCTGCCTCCATGGACTGTCCCAGATCCCCAGCCGCTGAATCACATCATCCTCATCATCGTCATCATCATCATCATCACCCCCAAATCATTTCTGGCCCCGACAGGCCTTGATCAATAAATACCCGGTCCGGCTCCATTACTCGGACCCCCTATTGTTATCCCCTGTTGCAATGCACAACCGCCCTCGTGCTGCACCACTCCAAATTCATCCCCTGGTTGGGGTGTTGTGACATCCACACGGTCCCGATAAACCTCCAGGCCAGTAGGTGGAAAACATTCCCTATTACAATTCTCACATTCCCCATTCACCTCTTCACATGCCACAATAAAAATTTTCCCCATTTACCTGTGGGCACTCCACGTTCACCTGTGGACATGCCCCTTTTACCTGGATGCATTCCCCATCTACCTGTGAGCACTCCACATTCACCTGTAAATTTGCAGTCCCCCCATCCAAATTTCGAAACTCCCCATTCCCTTCCAATTTTTCTTCCCTAACTTCCCCAACTATTTCAATTGCCATTCCCGGTGCAATTCCCAATTATGCCATTCCCGGCTCCTGAGCCCCATTGGCCCCATTCGTTCGTTCCTCCTTCAACTCACTCGTCCATTCATCAATGTGTTCACTCTGGGCATTCAAATCCCCCTTTAACGCATCAATCTTATTTCCCATTCCTTCAATGTGTCCCTCCAATCGATCACTCATTCCCTTCATTCCTTCCCTACATTAATTCCCCTGGGACTCCATTTTGTTATTCAATCCCTCAATTTGATTTCCAAATCGCTCACCCTGAGCCTCCATTTCATTTTCCGTCCGCTCACTGCGCTCACGATGAGCATTCATTTTGTTTTCCAATCGCGCCATAATTTGAATTAAGGCCTGGCCATCTATGGAGGCCGTCTCTATGGCAAGAAAAGTTCCAACGCTACTCTCTACCCCCACTACGTCCGACTCACCCCCAATGCTTCCCGCATCTTCCATCCTTTCTTCCATGTAGCTCACCTTCTCCTCCATCGAGAGAAGATCGCTACCCCACGCAGATTTGATCTCAGAAATCGAATTAATTTTACTGGCGCGCTGTTCGCGTCCCGCGCACCGATCGCCAATGCCAATCTATCGCCTCCGACTAAAAAAAATTTGCGTTCAAATTCTCCACACTCTGACACCAATTTTTTTTAGGGTTCAATGCCACTCCTGACACCAGTTGTCGTGCGACTCGTTTTGGTTAATTCCAGGGACCGCGGAAGACCAGAACGGATTTAATGGAGGCGACGACCAAACGCGGCTTTTGCTATGAAATGCGGGGAGGAAGAAGGGAAGAGGAAGAAGCGGGAGCACGTAGCTGTGGAAGGCGAAGGAACTCAACCGGACACAAGATTTGTGGGGAATGGAAAATAATGCAAGGGTTTATTTACAAGGAATCGCGGGACAGGGAAATACGCGCCAGTAACAAAATTTCCTAAATCGGGATCCCACACACCAGACTCAACAACAGACACAGGAATGGATTAAAGGAAAAGAATTGTCTCATCGTGTAAAATGTAAAATGGTGCGTGCGGCCTTATCTGTCCCTCGTCTTGTCTTTGGCTGCCGTCCAACACGGCTCCGTTCGGCCCTGATGCACCCACGAGGTCCCTCGTTCCAGCATCACAGCACCGAACACCGCTCCAAGCACACGCAGATGGCGAGCCAACGCCCACGAGGTCCGTACACCTCTCCAAGCTTCAGGAGCACCGATCACACACGACAGCCAACTCAACCAGGGCCAGGATTCTGCTCACAAGCCAACTCAGGAGCGCACCGGGACTCTCTCAAGCTGTGAACTGCGAACCGTGAACTCAAAAACCTTCTCTTCTCACGTCGTTCGGCGCGCCCTTCTTATCACCTCTGGTGGTGATGTCAGCCCTTGCGCGGCACCCATTCAGGGCCTCGTAGCCTCCCGCATTTTGTGGGTCCGCTTCGCGCCTTCCGCGTCCATTCGCGCCAACCAATCACAGCCCTCCTGGGTGTGGTATAGCACGTAGCGTGTAGCGTGCTACGCAGGCCCAGCGGAGATTAAACGGGCCGCGGTCCAGCGCGGCACCCCGAACCGGCCCCGTTGCCTGTTCGTCTTCTAAAGTCATGTCAGGGAAGGGATTTATTTAATGTTGCACTAGGGACCTAACTACATGTCTATGTTGGTGTGCATTGCCATAAGGGACAACGGTTTAGCTACCAGGTGTGACACACAGGGGTGCTACTCTTTAATCCCTACGCTACTTAACACACGAACATCCTGGTATGCTCACAAGTATACTCTTACCTGACAAAACACCTTCACATGAAACTTATTACAAGGTAGATTCCTTACCGCGACAGACGAAGCACGTTACCTACACAGATCTATCTGGCTCTACATATTGCTACCCCACCGATATAACAATATTGTATGCTTCTCGGCTACTGCAATAAAAATGGAAAACGTTATTGAAATATAGATTGCGGAAGTGAAGGTAACCCCCCTCACAAACCCAATTCTTCAACCCCCCCCCTCCCAACCCTAAGGCGACAATGCTCTCCCCACTCCAAACCTTCAAACCCCCTGCCCACCAATCACGGTCGACTATCCAACTCACAATCTCACGAGATATGCAGAAAAGATAAGTGACCATGAGCAGGTTATGGTCCATCATGGTTGCTTGCCCAACTCACAATCCCATGAGATATGCAGAAAAGATTAATTGATCATTGTGATAATCAGACCAACATACGGGAACGAGCACAATGTTTAATGAACAGTCATAGAGATGGAAGTGACATGGAGATCCCATAATAATATATCCACAAGATTTGTAATCACACAACAACCATGATCAGATCATGGCCCGTCATGGTCATCTGTCCAACTCACAATCCCGCGAGATATGTGGTAAAGCTATGTGACAATAAATGACCTGAAACCAATTGTCTTCTTTCTGATGCATATGCAATATACACATCGTTAAAAGTAAGTAATTACTTCGGACAAATTTCTAATTACATGGATTTAAGCCCTGTTTGAGATAATCCCACATAGTTATTTGGGTGGTGTACAAGTTAAAAGACCACTGCATCAATCACTAACGCCGATTCTCACAAGGCCCGTGACACATATCGGCTTTAAATCCTTTTAACTGTCATTTTGGTAGTTTCACAATTAAAGGAAAACTTATAGGGAAGGCATGGCAGTTGTTAATATGATAGCTCCAAGAAGACGTCTTTGCCTTCACATAGCAGTAAGCACCAACATTTTTAAACTGTCATAAGATTTTTCTTATGACAGTTAGTCTGGTGTGTCTGGTGTGCGGCCGTAAGATTTTTCATGAAATAAGAAATCGTGAGTGGAGTCATGCAAACTGTTCAACCAATGGGAGGGGCGGAATGTTACAAACTGACAGACATACACACTGATGGATGAGCAAGCGTATTATTATTAAGATATTTCAAAAAGTTGTGGATGGATCGAGATAAAACTTGGTCGATAAGTTGGGTAAATGACAAGAACAAGCCGATTCGACTTTGGTCATGTCGGATGCATATCTGGCCTATCAGTGTGATACAAAACATACACTGTTCAGCCTGGTGGAGGTATGTGCTCTACCAATATTTTTTAGGTCATCTATGACGAAGTCCAGAGGAGCTGTTAGTGCCGTAACGATGTCCTTCAGCCAGTCAGCCCTTCAGTGGGTCCGTTAACGTTCTTCGCTTTTTCCCTACTCCTCCGAGGCAGCTTGACGGATCGTTTTGAAAACTGGCATGATGATTCATGAACTCAATGCACAAAAACGAAGGGAGCCCTTTTAAAATTTCCAACCAGTTGGTGAGATAATTAGCTAATTAATTCAAAATGTAATCTATGTTAATATGTCCATCACATATCATGAGATTCAGTCATGCGAGAGTCCGTCATCAATGTTTCCTCGTTAGTTAATTTAACCTCTTAATTTAATTATATCTTAATCATAATTTAATGCAAGTACAGATACATTCAAAGTACACCGCCCCCATGCCAAATAATTAAATATCCTCCAGCGCGGCATTGCCGGGTGCCTCTGGCGCCCGGCAATACCGCCGTGCAGCTCATAGAGACTGCATTGGGAGGGAGAAGTGCACAATAATTGATTGATTCATTGCATAATTAAAAGAAAGAAAAAATTGTCATAAAATATTTTCGTAATCAATTGGCTAATAGCATAACTAAACCACTAGTGCTTCATCCGAAGATGTATCTTTTAGAAATTTAATTAAATAAGGCATTAATAAAAAAAATTAAATAATTAATTGATTAATCAATAAATAATGAATCGATTAAGTGATTAATCAATAAATCAAAAATATCCTTTGTAGCCTCATCACTTGGTCACTGTTATGTCCAAATATTAGCTTCCTAGCTCAAAAGGTGCCTGTGATATTGCCCAGATGAGAAAGAAAATAAATAAATAATTAATAATGAAAATAAATAAATAATAATCATAAAAAAATGAAATAATGAATCAATTCGCTAATATAACACATAAACCACCACCATTTCATCAGAATCTGTAACTTAAAAAGAATTTTTTTTTTGGTCATTAATCGAATAATTAAATAATTAATCGATTAATTTATTAATTGATCAATCAATAAAAAAAATAGCCTTTACAGCCAAATCACTTGGTCATTGGCATGTCCAAATATCAGCTTCCTAACTCAAAAGGTGCCTGAGATAATGGCCAGAAGAGAAAGGAAATGTATAAGTACTTAATTAATTGCTAATAATTAAATAACTCATGAATTAATTGATTAATCGAAAAACAAAAAATACGTTTTTGACAAAGTACTTGCTCACTATTGTGCCGAAATTTTAGCTTCCTAGCTCAAAGGATGGCTGAGATATCACCTGGAAAAACAAGAAAACAAACAAGTACAGGTACATTCAAAGTACACCGCCCCCATGCCAAATAATTAAATATCCTCCAGCGCGGCATTGCCGGGGCGCCTCTGGCGCCCGGCAATACCGCAGTGCAGCTCATAGAGACTGCATTGAGAGGGAGAGGTGTACAATAATTGATTGATTAATTGTATAATTAAAATCAATAAAAGATTATCACAAAATATTTTCTTAATCAATTGGCTAATAGCATAACTAAACCACTAGTGCTTCATCCGAAGATGTATCTTTTTAAAATGTAATTAAATAACTCATTAATAAAAAATTAAATAATTAATTGATTAATCAATAAATAATTAATCGATTAAATGATTAATCAAAAAATCAAAAATATCCTTGATAGCCACATCACTTGGTCACTGACATGTTCAAATATTAGCTTCCGAGCTCCAAAGATGCCTGAGATATTGGCCAAGTGAGAATGAAAATATATAAATGATTAATAATGAAAATAAATAAATAATAATCATTAAAAAATTAAATTATTAATCAATTTGGTCATAGAACACAAACCACCACCATTTCATCAGAAACTGTAACTTAAAAGAATTTTTTTTAGTCATTAATCGAATAATTAAATAATTAATCGATTAATTGATTAATTGATTAATTAATTCATCAAAAATAGCATTGGCAGTCAAATCACCTGGTCATTGGCATGTCCAAATATCAGCTTCCTAACTCAAAAGGTGCCTGAGATAATGGCCAGAAGAGAAAGCTACATTTAATTAATTAAATAAGTACTTAATTAATCGCTAATAATTAAATAACTCCTCAATTAATTGATGAATCAAAAAACAAAAAAATACAGTTTTTGACAAAGGACTTGCTCACTGCTGTGCCAAAATTTCAGCTTCCTAGCTCAAAGGATGGCTGAGATATCGCCCGGACAAACAAGAAAGAAAGAAAGAAAGAAAGAAAACAAACAAATAACCAGAGTGAAAACTGAGTACTCCCTTTCAGCGTGCGTCACTGCCGAGCCCCCTTCGGTGCCCGGCAATGACGTTTTGCAATGCCTGAAGATGGCATAGGAAAGGAGCGGTGTACAACAAGAAAACAAGAAAACAAACAAACAAACAAACAACCAGAGTGAAAACTGAGTACTCCCTTTCAGCATGCGTCATTGCCGAGCCCCCTTCGGTGCTGGCAATGACGATATGCAGCGCCTGGAGATGGCATAGGAAAGGAGCGGTGTACAATAATCTCTTGATTAAATTTTAACCTCTTAATGTCATTAATGCCCTTTTGCGTTGAAGAATGTGAAAGAAATGGGGGGAGTGCAAGACACAGACTTGGAGTGATGACAGAGAGAAGACAGAGAGGGGACAGAGAGGGGAAAGTCTTTTCAGCCGTTATAATTCCTTTACTATTTCAGTCCTTTTAAGACCCTTTCGACATGCTTGACCCCCTTTAAACTCCTTAAGACCCTATTTAGACCTCTTCATACAGTTGAACACCCGAATACCCCTAAGATCCTTATGCCCCATTAGAACCCTAAGTCCCCTTAATACCCCTAAGAGATGTAGATTAAAAGAGAGAAATTGAGAGGTGGACGTAGAGGGAGAGAAAGAGAAGTACAGGTAGCGAGATAAGTAGATGGAGAGAGAGAGGGGTAGAGGTAGATGGAGAGAGAGAGAGAGAGAGGGAGAGAGAGGGAGAGAGAGGGAGAGAGAGGGAGACTTTTGAATTTTGAGTCCTTTTATTACAAAAATACAAAAAGTAATAATATACATGTTTTACAATCAAATCAATAATGCCAACAAAAAGAAGAACCACCCAATGATCATCAAATAAAAGAAACATAATCAGCATCTCATAACAGTATTTTCAATTCGTTTTCTTAAACTTCACAAAAACCACCGACACACCAAGTATCAATAAAGTTTTGAAGATTTCCGGCCTCGTTGGAAAAGGGAAATTCAAGTTTAAATCTTGCTGAGACCAATGCATTAAAAGACAACATGATATTACAGTGCTCTGTCGGTTTGCTAGATAGTTTATCTTTTCTTGTTAAATAAACAGCAGTTTCGCAGTTGCTATTAGGAAACTAAACAGTTTAGATACAGGATCTTGTTTAGGAGCAAAACAAAAGATGAAATTTCTCAAACAAAAAGTAATATGCATTTTGTGTGCAATATAATTCAACCAATGAAACAAAGGAAATAATCGTACACAGTCTATGAATGCATGAAACAAGTCTTCATTGACTGTACAGAAGGGACAACAAACAGATACAGGAGAAAAATGTCTAATAAACGTGTTGGAGGGAACAATCCAGTGGGCTAAACGCCACTGGAGATCACCTGTTCTTTTTGATATGGGCTCACTATACATGGCTTCCCAGATAGGTTCAGAAGGGGGCCCTCCGGTAACAATCCTTTCCATCAGGTAACTCCATTCAACGAAAGGTTCCCATGTAACAATTTAAGGCACATCTGATAGATGCCCTTGCTGTCCATAGTCTGGAAAAGCTTTGACCCATTGCTAACAGGGGGCAAATCATTTTTAATGGGTTCAACAATCAATTTAGGCACTGTTGGCTCATTCAAATCTTCTTCTGTACCTTGAGTCCAAGTTAGGCCAAGTTGCCGTCCCACCTGAATCATTTTCCTCAAAATTTTTGCAATCACCCTATGGGACCAAATCCCTGTCAGGTCTGCGATTTCACTTATGGATTTCCAACCATACCCTGAGTCATGTCGGAGATGCCGCACCTTCACGATACCAGCTGCTATAAAGTGTTGGCAAAAATCTCCACTTTTTGGAATGTCGGGAAAGAGAGTTATAAAACAAAGGCTCGTGTGCTAGCATTTTTGTGACATATGTGTCTGCCTGACGACTCACAGAAAGGCTCTGCCAGGCATTCAAGAGGCTTTGGTAAAAAAGCAGGGAGGAGCGATATGTCGACATGTTGGCGGTTCATTTGAAAAAGTTCAAAATCGTACCTGAACCTATAGTACAAGGCATGCAGGGAGCCGGCCTGGCAGATGTTCCATGCAGAGAAGACGTTAAATAGACCGCTGCCGGAAGGTCATTAGGCGGGCTTTGATGTCGACGTGGTTGTGGCCACCCTCAGCCGAGTGGCGACATATCACATTGGGTTGTAGCCAGTGGTAGCCTCCCCAGAAGAAGTCCACCAGTTTTCCCTGGAGTGCTTAGAGCAGGGCCTCCGACGGTTGCAAGCAGATGAACCTATGCCACAACAGTGTGGCAACTACGTAAGTTGTTGATCACTAGCACACGGCCCTTGAAAGACAAATGAGGTGTGTTTCCCAATCGGAAACCTCTCCTCAGTGAAAGACACACGAAAGCCTGCTTGGAGTTTGCAAAAAAAGCACCTAAAGGACTCTCAGACTGTGAGAAACAAGATTCTGTGGTCTGATGAAACCAAGATTGAACTGTTTTGCTTCCGTCTGGCCACTCTGCCATAAAGCCCAGATCGGTGGGGGTGTTGCAGTGATGGTTGTCATTCTCGAAATTTCTCCCATCTCCACACAGGATCTCTGGAGCTCAGCCAGAGTGACCATCGGGTTCTTGGTCACCTCTATTACCAAGGCCTTTCTCCCCCGAATGCTTAGTTCGGCCGGGCCGCCAGCTCTCGGAAGAGTCCTGGTTGTTCCAAACTTCTTCCATTTAAGAATTATGGAGGCCACTATGCTCTTGGGAACCTTCAATGCAGCAGAGATTTTTTTGTAGGCTTCCCCAGATCTGTGCCTCGACACAATCCATTCTCTGAGCTCTGCAGGCAGTTCCTTCGACCTCATGGCTTGGTTTTTTCTCTGATATACATTGTCATCTGTGAGACCTTATATAGACAGGTGTGTGCGTTTCCAAATCACGTCCAATCAATTGAATTTACCACAGGTGGACTCCAATCAAGGTGTAGAAACATCTCAAAGATGATCAAGAGAAATGGGAGGCACCTGAGCTAAATTTCAAGTGTCATAGCAAAGGGTCTGAATACTTATGTAAATGTGATATTTCAGTTTTTTCTTTTTAATAAATTTGCAAAACTTTCTAAAACCCTGTTTTCTCTTTGTCATTATGGGGCAGTGCGTGTAGATTGATGAGGGAAAAAAAAGAATTTAAACGTTTTCAGCATAAAGCTGCAACATAACAAAATGTGAAAAAAGTGAAGGGGTCTGAATACTTTCTGAATGCACTGTAGCTCCTTACTGCTAGTCTCTTGAAAGGGGCTTAACCCCATGCTAACCGGGGGTAAGTCTTCTGACTTGAAGTGCACCAATAACCCAGGAAAAACCCACTCATCGTGCAATGGTTCGAGCTCGTGGGACCAGCATACTCTCAGCCGTACCCCTATTCGTAACACCTCTCTCAACACTTTTGCAGTCACTCTTTCAGACCGAATTCCTGCTAGCTTGGCTACTTCTCGAGCCGATTTCCACCCACAACCTGAAACATGCCGGAGGTGCAATACTTTTTTGATGCCGGCAATTATGAAATGCTGGCAGAGGTCCATACTTTTAGGCATGTTAGGGAAAAGCCGATTGCAGAACAAAGGCTCTTGTACAAACATATGGATGTCGTAGTTGCTTCCTTGACAGCACAGTGTGAGGTGCTGCCAAGCATTCAACACACTCTGATAAAAAAAACAGGAAGAGGAGATATGTCCACTTGTTGAAGCAGGACAAAGAAACATTCGCGGCCATATCCTAGCCCGCCTGCTTGCCGCAAAATGTGGGTGGCCAAGACATGGTTTGGTAATTGCTCTTTCGCCAAAAGTTTTTGCACAGAGCATAGCCGAAAGGCCATTATACGGCTCCTGACGTCGACCATACTCTGGCCACCCTCGGCCAATGGACGGCATACAACGTTTGGCCATAACCAGTGATGACCTCCCCAAAAGAACTCCAACAGTGCCTTTGCACTTCCTTCACCAAGCCTTCTGGTGGGTGTATTGGCAGGCCTTGCGCCCCTCCAGATGCGCTGTTCCTGACAGAGGTAACCCATAAAGCTTTGCTCTATTCCCAGTTGCACTTCAACGAGGAAGCTAAACCAAACAAATGTAGGCACTTAGCAAGAGCTGCAATGTCGTTATTGTTTTTAACAATGACTGCGACATCATCAGCATACGCCGATACGACAACTGGAGGATGATCAGGAGATATACTCATTCCAGAAACGTTATTCCTTAGTAACACGAGAAGTGATTCCATTACAAGGGTGAACAGTAAGCCGGAGACAGGGCAACCTTGCCTTACCCCCCTTTGAACCTGTATGGGAGAACAAAGCTCATTGTTCACCTTAACTAAACTGAATATATTATTGTTGTACAATAAAGCAATATAAGTTCTGAAATTATCTCCAAATCCACAGGCTTCAAGCACATGATTCAAAAAGACATGATCGATGCTATCAAAAGCCTTTTTTAAATCAAGAAAAATTATACCAAAGTCATTCTGCACACAGTTGCCATCTATCAGATCTCTAATGAAAAATATGTTATCATACATAGATCTACCTGGAATGCAATAACTCTGATCAGGGTGAACCAAATCGCCAATTACCTTTTTAACTCGATTCGCCACAACTTTTGAAAGGATTTTATAATCAGTGCATAGTAGAGAAACAGGTCTCCAATTCTTCATGTGTCGCAAATCACCAGCCTTTGCAAGAAGGGACATCACCGCTCTTCTCAAACTTAAAGGCAATTCTCCATGAGTCAGTGATGATTCAAGAACATGCATCAGTTCTGGACCTAACAGTTCCAAAAATTCCACATAAAATTCAGCCGGCAGACCATCGATTCCAGGGGCTCTCCCCGAGTCCATTCCAGCCAGGGCTTGCGTTAACTCCTCGAGCGCAATTGGCGAGTCCATATCCAGCCGCTGGGGCTCAGTTAACGAGGATAGGTGAGAGGTTAAAAGTCTCATTGTTTCATCACAAACAACCTGTTTTGAAAACAGTTTGGAAAAGAAATCTTGAACACATAACCGTCTGTCTCTGGGATTTACAACAACAGCTCCGCAAGGATCAATTACAGAAAAAATGTTCTTGGGTGCTTTACTGACAGAATCAAGATGAAAAAAAGCTTTACTAGGGGTATCTAACACCTTTAAGTTCTTAACCCTGAGTCTGAGTAACAACCCTGCTGCTTTCTCCTGGATTAACTCTCTCAACTGAGTCTTCTTTTCCAGTAATAACTGATAGTTTCTTCCATTATTATTCCTAGCCAGTTTACCTTCGATCTGTACAATGTCAGCTTCCAAACAAGTCATTGTTACATTTTTTTTTTTTTTTTTTTTTTTTTTTTTTGTATACAAGATCGAGGCTCGTGAAAGAGCTAACATTAATCACACAAAAAGACAAACCGACACACAAAACACAAAAAACAAGGGGAGCGGTAGACAAGATGGGGAGAGAGGGGGAAGGACACAAAAGAGAGGGGGAAGGACACAAACACAACATTTGAGAGCAGGGACATCGGGAGGACTTGGGGGGAGGTGGGAGAGGATTAAAACATATGAACACTGCAAGGACTCTGGGGTGAATTACCGGGGGTAGAAAAGATCAAGGTTTTCGATGGGGGAAGATAAGAGATGGTGGTGAACAGCTGTTTTAAAGACCTGGAGGGAGGAGTGGGATTGAAGGGAGTGGGGGAGTTTGTTCCAGAGGCGGGAGAAAAGGGGAATGAAAGAGTGAAGGTGAGCAGAGAGCCTAGACTTTGGCAGTTTAACCAGAAGAGGGTTGCAGGCAGATCTTGTGTGACCTGAAGGAATATTGGGGGGACAGAGCACAGAGAGAGCTGGGGGAGCAAGGCCGGAGAGGAGTCGGTAGAAGACAGAAAGACCACCAACCTGCCTGCGGTGAGTGAGTGAAAGGCCCTCGGCGTTGACTACATTGCAGGAGATTCCAATGATTCTGAAAGCTTTGGCCTCAACAGCGTGAAGCCGAGCAAGGTGTGAGGCAGGAGCACCAGCCCAGAGGGGGGAACAGTATTCCATTGAGCTGCGGATGAAAGCCTTGTATGTGGTGAGGAGCTCAGGTGTGCCAAGGAAGGACTTCGCACGACGGAGGATGCCCAGTCGGCGACTGGCTTTGGAGGCCAGCTTGGAAATGTGGTTTTCCCAAGAAAGATCATGGCAGATAGTGAGACCCAAAAGCTTGAGCGACAGAACTTCTTGGAGAGGATTGTTGAGAAAGTAGATGGGAGGGTTGTCCAGTCGGTCCTTTCGGAGAGACATTGTAAGAGTGTGAGATTTGTCAGGATTGAAAGACATGTTCCACTTGTTTGACCAGTCTGTGATTTTGTCCAGGTCTGCAGAGAGTGAGGAGGCTGCAGACTGCCGATCTGAGGGATGAGGAATGGAGCGACAGAGAGTAGAGTCGTCAGCAAAGAGATAGAGAGGATTTTCAAGAGAGTCAGAGAGATCATTGATGAAGACCAGAAAAAGCACAGGGCCCAGAACACTACCTTGGGGAACTCCAGCCTGAACAGGAAGAGGAGATGAGAGAAACCCATTCAGGGCCACACGTTGACTACGACCAGAGAGGAAGTCCGCCAGCCATGCGTGGAGATTTCCATGGATACCAAAGGAGGAGAGTTTGGAGAGCAGAGCAGGGTGCCAGACCGTATCGAAGGCACGTGAAATGTCAAGGGAGACAGCTCTAATTTCCTGTTTGGCGTTGAGGACCTCCATCCATTGTTGAGAAAGCAGAAGCAGCATGTCCAGAGTAGAGTGACCAGGTCTGAAACCAAATTGATGATCAGAGATCAAGCCATTGGAGAAGAGGAAAGATTTAATATCTGAAGCAATGATGGATTCCATGACTTTGCTGATAATTGGGAGAAGGCTGATTGGTCTGTAGTTGCTGGGATCTGTTTTTGCACCTTTTTTGTGCAAAGCGGTGATGTTGGCTGATTTCCAAGCAGATGGCAGATGACCTTGAGCAAAAGAGAGGGTGAAGAGAACAGAAAGAGGGAGTGAAAGTGCAGAAGCACATGATTTTAGGACCCGTGGGCTGATGCCGTCAGGACCAGGACCCGTCAGGACATTCTTAACATTTGTAATGTTTGCTCTAAACTGTTGACAAAACACCCGAATCTGGGCTTTCGTATTGTCCCACCAAAGATTTACTGAAGAAAAAGAGGGCTTTCTTTGGATTTGATTCGCCCAGAAAACTTGGAAAACTTCTTTAAATAGACCATCTTCTAGAAGACTGGTATTAAATTTCCAGTATGCACTTTTATTTATTGACTGAGGAAAAAGAAACCCCATGGTTACTAAATGATGGTCTGAGAATATTGACGGAAAATAATCCGGAGAGACTATAGCGTTTCTAAAAGGTGAGTTTATATACTATCGGTCGAGTCTCGCAAAGGACACTCTTCCTCTGGTAATGCGGCTCCAGGTAAACTGAGGTTCATTGGGGAAAAGTACCCTCCATACATCTAGCAAACCAACCCGAGAAAGGAAAAGGCATAAATCAATACATGATTTAGGATGAGGTTCTGCCGAGTTCCTGTCCATTACAGGTTCAAAGGTACAGCTAAAATCACCCCCGATACACACACATTGGTTTAGATCAACTGTCTGCAGGTGATTAATCACAGACGCAAAGAAAGCTTTCCGTTCTGTACTCTCACTAGGTGCGTACACACTACACATTGAATAATGTGAAATGGAAATTATTCACCACCAGTTCTAGAGAGCTGAACGGCCTTTAACAATCTCCTGGAAGAGGATTGACTCAGGTACTAGCCCTGGTCTAAGTACGAAAGCAACATCTGCTGAAAGAGAAGACAGGTTGCTAAAAAAAGCACTGTACCCCTAATAGACGACACCAATCATATTCTACGTTCTGGGTGATGTGTGTTTCCTGCAATAAAAGTACATCGACATTTTTGCGCCGAAACAAACTTTGCACTTGAGTTTGGCGGTTTGGGTTTGCACCTCCGCCGTTAATGTTCAAGGTGCCAAAGGTAATTTGTTTCATTCCTTATCAAAAGGCTTGATTGGGTGTTGCGAAATCTCAAGACTGGCTTTTGTAATAATTTTCCTGAGTCGGTGAAATTGTGACCTTGTTAGTGGAAATTATTTGGCCTTTCTCGTTATTTCTTTTGCTGATTGAATAAATGAACCTAAATCAGGAAATGTATCCCTTATAACTACATTTCGCTGTCTATAGGTTTCATTCAAAAAAGAAAGTACTAGTTGAGGAGATATCATTGGCTGACTCAACTGAGACTGAGACAACTCGGGCACCTTGTCATTCTCATCAGATTCCGACAAGTCTGACAAGTGTTACGGGGTCCCCCCCCCCCCTTACCTCTGGTCTCGGTGGACCTCCGAACCCCGAGAGGGTCCCCGGCAGAAAGATGTTTTATCCTTGTTTGAAACCCAGCAAATAATGTCCCTCAATGGAACCAGCAAATGAAACAGCCAAACCAATGATGCAACCACACCAAGTTATAAACAAACCATACTATATTATAAATCACACACAAAGAGCCATACAGCAATGGGGCAATCACCCCTACTTTCCAATCTTATGATAATATCCTTGTCAAGCCCCTTAACCCCACTCACGGCACCTCCCCCAATGTCTCTCCTCCCCTCCAAGGCGAAGTCCCAATGTCTCTGTGCGCTCCCGCGATCGGGGAGTCGGGGCCCGGTGGTCAATTGAGGCGTAGACGAGCGAGACGACCCCGAGGTCACGTGCTCAGCCCCCAGCAACACAGCGGTGGAGAGGAACCTCACAAAGATGCGCTCCGACGTACACGTTGCGGTTCAACCCGCGAGCCTCCGTATAATTCTCACGTGTCCCTTTCTGGCACAGCCGTTCCCGGTAATCCACCAGGGAATAATGCCCAGCCGACACGACGAAAGCCTGTTCACGGCAGGGTGCTCGCGTGGCCACGATGGCGGACAGCTTTCGCTCCAACCCGGATTCTCAAGGCCTGGATCCTCCAGAACCTCAATGAGAATACCCGACGACACAGGCTCCACGCACTCCGGCGATATTTCTTATCGACCGAACTTCCCTTCGAGGATGCAAAGTTCCCTCGCACTGTACGTCGAACGCTCGGCCCGGAGCTTCAACCACCACGTCTCTTTCCGATCTCCTCCCACCTCCTTTTCTTCGCTCCACCTCTTCCGGGCTCAATCCGGATTTCCGGCCACATTTTACCAGGAGCGCTTTTAAATCTTTTACTCACAACAACCCTTTCCCTTAAGTCACAATAAGCATAATATCTAGAATACTTCGAACCAGCAACAATACTCATAACAACAATCATTAAGGCCGAGTCCGTAACACAAGGTCCCTCCGGGATCGAGGATATCGGCTTCCGTGGTCACTATGGGAATTGTCAGTATCTCTGGGGATTTGCTGGAGAGCTCCACTGTGCGATCCACGTTGCCATGGTGATCTTTGTGCTCATCAGAAGTTGAAACCTCGGTTTCATCCTCTTGTGGAGCACAATCTACCGAATCAATGAGCGACTCGGTACACAGTTTTGAATCTGCATCGGTAGAGCAGAACCGTGGAGGGATAAGTCAGTCACTGTCTGCTCATTCACAGTGACTAATGATCATAACGGCTCGTTCGAGGGTTTATCAACGTCTTCAGCGTTGCCACTTATTTCACCCAGTGCCGGATTAAGCCTCGGCTGGCCCTAAGGCACATTTTGAAATTTTAGAGAATGGCCTGAACAATTTAAATTAGATCTCGGGCTCATGGAAATGGACCCCAGACAAAAGATGACCTGATTCATGAACAAAATATTTAATACAAAAAAAGACAAATATTTAATGTGAAAAGAAACTACTTTCAAACTAGTTTAGTCTATACAATTTGCAGTGTATGAATATATGCATGACAAAACACGCACAGATTTGGCACTTTGCTTTACAGTTTACTAGACCTTAGATTGTAACCTTGCACGCGTTTACAACTGCAAACTCTTCAATTACGGAACTGAAGTCCAGTTCTCGGAGCAAATCACTTTCAATGCACAAAAGGGCCAACGCACCAAGACGCTGTTGGTGCATGGTAGAACGCTTCACATCTTTGATTCTCTTTAGCTGCGAAAATGAGCGTTCTCCTGAGCAATTGGTGGCCATCAGTGCTAAGTATATTCGGAGAGCCACTGCAGTGTTTGGAAAGGCTGCATGAACTCCAGTGGTGTGCAGCAGCTCAAACATACGCTGTGCCTGTGCACACCCTGTTGAGGGGGAACTTGAGGGCAGTTGGTCTTTATACCAGCAAATGAACTGACGGAACTCTGACGCAAAATCAGTATTCAGATCCTTGTGATACACACTGACAAGCCCTGTAATAGCAGTGTTGATATCCTCGTCGGTCATAGAGTCAAACTCTGTCAGAACGCCAAACCGCTGCAGCACTACAGAAGACGCCTCTATGCGTTTCTGCAATGCACTTCGCAGTTGGTCAATGATGACATAAAATGTATTAACTTTGAATTTTTGTTGGCCTGTCATCCCTTCTGTGGCATCAGTAGCATTTCCATCATTGACACGCTTCTTACGCTTGGGAATTCGCTGACTTTCGGATTTGTAAGTGCTGTTGCTGCAGCGATCACATGCTTGTTGCTCATAGAAATCAAAATTTTCTCTGCGCGCATGTAAAAACTCATTCAAACTCTTCAGCAGACCAATAGCCGGTGTTAATTCTATGGTGGCACTTTGCAACAACTTGCTGCAGCAGTTGAACCGATGCAAAATATCATTCCAAAGTTCACACATTAGGGCAATTTTTATGGTGCCCATCTTTTCTGCCAAAGAATCCGCCTCATTTCGTGTCTCCCTGTTCTGATTTTCATCTGCAGAGATCTCTTCGAGAGCACTCTGGAACTGGCGGTAACCGCGGAACAGAGCTTCAGTGGCATCAGCTCGGGCAGACCACCGGGTATCCGATGGGTGTTTCAGAACAAGGCACCCAGGTTGCTGTTCCACATGGGTCTGCAGGACACCCCAATGGTGCGTGGATGCCACAAAGAACGCATACAGGCCCTGCAAAAACCCAAAACATGAAACCACGTCAATGCAACAATCCACCGTGGACTGACCAACTAGGTTCAAAGAGTGAGCTACACAGGGAATGTAATCAACCAAACTGTTCTTGTTCTTCAAAATTTGCTGCATACCATTGTACTTGCCCGACATATTTCTGGCATTGTCATACGTCTGACCGCGGCAATTGTCAAAGTCGATGTCATGGTCCTTCAAGTATTGGAGAAGAGTATCAGCAAGATTCTGACCTGTATGACTAGAGATACTAATGAACGTGAAGAAACGCTCGACAGGCTTGTGATCTGTCATGTTGACGTAGCGGAGGATGATAGTGAGCTGGTCCGTATGGGCAATGTCTGGTGTGGAGTCCACTGAAACGGAGAAATACCGCGACTTTTTAATCTCATTCTTGATGCGACCAAGTACTTGCTTGCCCATCACAGCAATTAATTCTTCGCAGATTGTTTTTGACAAATAAGACGTGTGACCGCGACCCCGATCGGCATGGTAATGGATGTGCTGGGACAAAAACGGATCAAACTGGCTAATAAACTCCAAAATGCCCAAGTAATTACCATTGCTGCTGGAGCCAACAATTTCGTTACTACCTCGAAACGACTGACCCCTCTCGCAAAGAAAAGTAATCGTGGCAACACAACGTGTCAACACATTTTTCCAATAGCTGCGCTGCTCCAGCATTTTTTGATGCAATTGCTTATCAACTCGACCGGCACCGGCATCAGCACTCCGCTGACAAAATGTTAGAACTGATTCTATGTGCTTTGGGCTGATTTCATGGGCCTTCAAGTACTGAGCCGTATTCTTCCAATCAGTAAATCCCGAGCCAGAAAGCCGTGCACCTCTGTCAGAGGACAACAGAGTGCATGGAAAACAGAAAACGCAAGGTTTGGCAGGAGAATAAACAAGCCAATCACGATCAGCTACCTCCCCATTTGGCAAAACCAGTTTGAAGGAACTGGCATTAAGAAAGCGATTCACCCCAGAGTATTCGCGCTTCGTTTCTGGATAACTGTCATGCAAGTTCCGAAAATGGTCAGTGCCCAAGCTGATGCACACATGGCGCAGTTTGTCTGTGATGTTACCAAACAACCCGACATCGTTGGGAATCGGTGGAGTCGATACCGAAGCACCTTCGCCCCATAGTGTCTGTGTCTCCATCGTCGGTCGGCCTGTCTTCGACAGGATCAACTGCGGGGGATGTTGAAGGGGAGTCCTTAGTTGAATCTATATCATCATCACCACCAACACCAGCATCTTTCTCCACCACATGGAAAAACGATGTCAATTTATGAGTCGTCTTGCGTAGTTGATCATCCTTATGCTTCTTTTTCTTCAACTCCTGAGCTCGCTCCCAGCCACCTTTGCGTCCTGACATAACGATGGATTGAATCTGCAAATAGAACATCAGATGTATAAGTTTTAAAACCTTTTATTATAAAATACAAACCACATTAAACACTATACAGTGATGTAGCGCACCTTGAAAATATTTGCGAAAATTGAGATACATATATTACCCTGGCAGGGACAGAAATTAGAAATAATTTGTTTAAAATAATAAAAATTGACGAAAACTGCTTGTCCATTTTTGTGGCCCGAATTTTTGGCTGGCCCTAAGGCACATGCCTTGTCTGCCTAATGGTTAATCCGGCAATGATTTCACCCATATAGCATCTGTATCCACAGAGTTGGTACACAAACTTTCAGACATATTATCCTCACTTGCAGCACCCGATTCATGATCCTTTTTTCCAAACCCAATGGAAGCATTAGGATTAGGAACACATTGAGGTGCGTGTTCAGCTACACTGGCCTTCTCCAACACCACCTTTTTTGGATTTAATCCAAAAAAATTTGGATTTATTTTGGATTAAATTTTGGATTTCTTAATGCCAGTAATACTGGTAGAAAAATTAGCAACCGACGCCCTTCATTTTTTAGAACCAATAATAGGATCCTCCTCCATTCCTTCAGTACATGAGGGAATGGCAGCAAAGGTTGTACCAGTTGGGGTCGCTTCGGTTTCTGTAACAGGAAGTGAAGTACGATCGTTTTCAAGACTCGGGAGTCGGGACATGACCAGGGAGGTTGCTGTCGTTCGTCTCACTGCAGGAGGGAACAGCAGGAACGGGTAAACTCACAGGATTTAACTCCAGTCGGTTTATAATTATAGTATGGAGGCAAAACCAGAAAATGACATTTTAAAAATCATATCATATTAGAAGCTGGCATCCACCATGGATAGTTAGGCCATGGGGTGGTGCTTTGGACCAGGGTGGATGCCACGCCATATTTTTCCGGAAAGGGCCTTAAATTAACCCTTTTCCCAAAAACACAATTTGGAAAATAGTCCAAAATGTGGGGTGGAGGTTCACATGATTGGTCATTACTAATTAACCAATAGTCACAAAGAAGCAAATGACCACTTATCTTGTAGCTACAAACATAATAGCTATAAGTTGATAGTAACAAATTTTCAATCAGTTGATTATTAAGGGCACCAGGGTCCAAAATGTCATGTGACCCTTAAAACCCCAAAATTTAGGGTACTGATTAGGTTGAACCCCCCAGAATAAATATTAACATTCAATATAGATCTTTAAAACAAATATTGTTTTAAAGTAGATATATGTGGGCAGTTTTTGAAATAAGTCCTATTACTCAGTCTTAATAGGGGTATGAATTAAAGAGGGTCAAAGTTGGCCCCTTTTTCACAAAAATCGAAAAAATCAGAATTTCGGGTTTGTCAACGTTATTTTCAGCAAGGATCACATGGATACCAACCACAGTTCATAATTAGTTTGCATATTTGGGCCCTATGAGATGAGGATGTATTAGTGGATACAAGAGGTCTGGGGGGAAAAGGGAGGAATTTGGACCCCTTTAATCCTAAATTACTTAATTTTAGTCAAATGCATTGATAGGATCTGACAAGTACATACATGTATTGTGAAATTAGTGCATTATGTCAACACAGAATGATTAATTATGATTAAAATGATTGGATAGTAGAACTGAAGGGTCCAAAATTGACCCTTTGATGTCTAACATTGGCCAGCAGCACACTACAGTACCTCTACAGTACCTGTACTTTAGTTTAGTGGTCAAAGGTTAGGCATTTGTCGGTACTGGCCTACATGAATGTGCACGAAGTACCTCTACAGAATAACTAGTCGCTGTCCTCATCCACATGGTTGTTTGGGTTGTGACACACTTCACCACAGAAACAGCTAGCAATACAAGGTATACCATTAGCAGCACATCCACATCGACCTGTACAACCACCTCGGCATTGACATGTAACGAGTTGCAGGCATTGGTGAGGAACCCTGCCAGACTGGGCCCTTAGCTCGTTGCTGAGGAAAGAAGGCAGGTTTTCCTTGTTGGCAGATCGGCTGATATATTGTCTCCAGTTTTGGGGCAGTTTCACTGCTCTATTGTCGATACGCCGCCTGATTGGTCGAATTGACCCCGTCTGCTGTTCCCTTGTGCCGCTTTTGATAGACCAGTCACTGTATCTGTCAAATAAAACATCTACTCTACAACATGTGGCACTGTAATTGTTCAATACCTTGGTTACGAATGTGTCCGCCAAGTCTCCAAATGTCTTTGCACCATCTGGTTTTCCAGTTGCCTGAATGAGTGCTGGTCCATCTATTACTACACAGGACTTCTTGTCACTCTTTGGAATCTCACTTTTTACATCCACATCCTCAATCAGTAGTGTAGCTAGGTCTGCCTTATTGCCCTTATTTAATTTGAAATTGGTAGATGCAAGGGAAAGTGGGACTGGACTCAATTCATGTTCTAAAATGCTCTTCATGTCGATTTCCCGACCACCCTGAGATGCCACTAATAGTCTTCTTAGAAGATCTCTGTCAGCCTTTATGGTCTTCTCTTTACCTCCACCATCTCGGACTTTGACATGGTACATGCTCTCTAGTGTTTTTGGTTTATGGCGCTTCATTTTTGAATAAAAGTCCTCTGACTTTTCCTTGAGTCGTGCTGTGACAAACTCCTCCAAGGCCTTCTCTCCCATGGATTCTGCATTGATTAGAGCGCTGGCTATATCATCAGGTGCCGCATCTCATGTGGTGATGACAACAAGTTCATTGGACAAACTGTCAAAGACTTGGAAGCGCTCCAGTTCATGGACCAACTTCTTTGTATCAGATTCGTCACGTTCTAGTCGAGCAGGTCCAGCTTCTTGGTGTCCCCAGTCACTGTTTATATCATCAATATCCATGTTAAACATTTTAAATGTGGCATCAGAAATGGCAGATTTTTCATTCAGAGTTAAACACCATTTGTCCCTCGCAGAATCAATCCTTGTGATCCCAACTAATCCTCCACATACCTTGGCCACTCTGTTTATGTGCTCTAAGGCTTGGTCTGTTGCAACCTGACAAAACTTCGATTCTGAACGCTTGATGGAGAATTATCCATTGTCCAAAAAAACTTGATGCTCCCTAGAGGGATTTACAAGGGACCATTTCAAAGGTTCAATGAGTGGCTATTTAATCCATGATACATCCTGAAGACATCTGTCTTTATGGCAATGACTTCTATGATAATGAACAGATACATAAGATATCCATATATGGTACATCTTCATGGTGATAGTTACCTTAGTTGCACTTCACTTAGTTCTGTATTTACTTCTAATGAGATGACCCCTCAACTCACAGAGACAATTGCATCATGGCTCATTCACAAGTTTCTGATTTCTTGTCTGTTATTATGGCATTGTATATCTACAGCTCAATATGTGAGTGAAGAAAAATATTTAATAAACCACCTTACCTAGCAATTGTTTCCATCAAAGTCATGTATAGTGTATGCGGTTATGAAGCAATTCATACAATGGTCAATTTTTCATATAGAATCTGGAAACGTGTGTTAATTCACTACCTTAGAACACATTGCACTGAAAATAAGCTGTTTCCAATTTTTCCAAGCAGCGCTTATGACAAAAATCCAAGATGGCCGCCACCGAGTGACGAAAATGGAATAATCGTCATATCTTCGGTAATATTTATCATAGAGACCTGCACAATATATCGTTTTGTATGTTTTAAGGTACAACAAATCCATTGAAATAATGTATGATGTGATAAAGTGAAAAGAAAAACAGATATTTGTCATATTGTACAAAATATAGGCACCATAAATGATAATTTTGTCAGCATTTATAATTTTTTCCAAACTTCAAAAAATAATGACAATTTCATATTTTCAGGCACAGTGTATGCAGTCGAAGACACTATAATAGAGAAATAACATCTTGACAAACATGATGTATCCACATTGATACGGTCACTCGTGTGCCTGATCCTACAGATGTAGACCGGCAATATACGTATATGTTGTGTCTTTCACATGAAAGTTGTTGATTATAAATATGCGTTTCTTCTCTACTTGCAGATAAATCATGGCACAGACTGAAGAACCTGATGAGAAAAAGGCACGCACAGAAATAAACTATACACTATGCATAAAGTGTCAGACCTCCAAACAAGAGCAAGTGAAAGAACCACCACAATCTGAGGAACATTCAACGTACGACAAATTCTTGACAGCGGTCCGTTTGAGAGCAAGTTTTGGAAACAAGGTGTTCGTTACGCTCAATGAAAAACTAATGAACTTGACAGCAAGTGACCTAAGTGACAAGCACGTTGTGTGGCACAGAACATGCTATGCGACAAGCACCAATAAAGAACATATCAAACGTGATGAAGAGCGGTATAACCGAGCCTGTGCAGCATCCGATGTTAGTCTTCTTCACAGAACCGTAGGGAGACCAACTACCTCATCGCACCATGGAGAATCTGAGGAAATGTCGGTGTCAGGAAAGTACACCCGATCGAAATCTACAAACTGCGATAAAAGCAAGTGCTTTTTCTGCCAAGGCAAAATTCAAGGTGCTTTGCATGCATGCCGGTCAAGAAATATTGGAACTCAGATACATGATATAGTGCAACAATCAAACAACCCAGAGTGGAAAGTGAACTATGCTAACGTAATAACTGACAACGATGCATTGTCACAGGACATTGTGTATCACAAGCAGTGTATAACTGATCAGTGGCAACGTCTGAAGCGTAAACGTACTGGAGACACCATGACCACAAAGACCCCTACCAGCATGACCAGTGACAACACCAATGATAGTGAAACTGTTCGCTATATAGCAGCCGAAATCGAGTTCTTTGCTGAAATACAGGAGCGTATCGAACAAGGAGAAATCATCCCCATCGACGAGGCAGAAAAGGACTATGTATCAAAGTTGAAACAACACAATATTGAATACAGCTCAACTTATTCAAATGCCCAAACAGCACGGAAATGGTTGAGACAGAAAATTGAGAAGAACGTCAAACTCATTCAGTTCACACTATTGCCGAATAAGCCTACTCTGATACATTCCAAAGCCGCACAAGACACAGCTGTTGGAGAAGCAGTACACAGACCTGACCCACAAGCTGACATGACAAAGATATTCGAGGCTTCCATGGTGCTACGTAAATCGATCGAGCAGGCCAAGAAAGACCCATGGGTTTTCAACGGAAAGCTGGAAAACTCAGAAGATGCAGTTCCACATGAACTTCACAGCATGATTCTCTGGATCTTGAAGGGCGTGTGCACCGCAAAAACTGAAGCCTGAACACATGAGTTGAATCAGTCAGCAATGGTCATCTCTCAGCAAATACTGCAAGCACACAAATCAAATCGTCAAGTATTGTACGACCCCAAATCGCCCGCTGCTGCTTTTCGGTCTACAGTGGAAACTCCAATAACGTTAGGCATTTCCTTATATTGTGATCACGAATGGAGAATCCACAAATTGGCAAATATTCTGTCGCACGCTGGACTGGGAGTTCCATACGAAAGGGTAAAACAGTGTATAACTCAAATCTCTGAAGGTGTACAAGAGAACATGCAGCAGCACGATGGGAACTATGTACCACCAGGACTTCACAGACAGCGAAGATTCCGTTTCTCAATCGATAACGTTGATGCCAAGGTCGACACATCAGATGGTCGAAATTCATTCCATGCAACAGCAATGGCTGTCTACCAGAGAGAGCCATATATGGAAGAGACCATTGGTGTTGTGACAGAGTGTGTAACACCCACACAGAACAAATCAGCGAGGTCTTTGAAAGATGTCCCCAGCACAATTCTACCTCTTATACAGAGCACCTTAACAGGCAGCCCTAAGCCTCCAACCAGCCCGTGCTATCGTGATTTCAAGACAGGGAGGAATGAATATGAGCTATCAAGGTCTGAAGTGGATGATCTCGCCTGGTTGCTAATACGCAACTTCCATCGTGATGGTGACAATACAGTGAATGTTCACAATGCGAAGATTCACCAGCGAATGAAGTAAGCCATGAGGTTCCCCAGACCGTACCTGTTTGGGCAGCATATAACTCTCTTACGCATACATCACATTCCGAGGTTGACGACTCCCAGAGATTGGACAAGGTCCATTCACTGCCACTCATCAATGCACCAGCTCATGAGTGGACCACCCTTACCACGGCTCTTGTGCAACTCCATAAGCTCAACCAACTGATGAGGACTGACGACAGGCCTGACGAACCAAATACTTGTGTGGCTGGACATGGACTTGTACAAAAGAGTGCGCAAACTCTGTTTCCTGGACCATCAGTTCAACGACAGCATCATCGCGTGCCCCGGTCCTTTCCACATAGTTCTATGTTCCTTGAGGTGTCTAGGAGCAACAGTTGAAAGCAGTGGCCTGGATGAGGCATGGATCGAAGCCGGATTGTACAGTAGTGTAACAGTGATTCAAATACAAAATGGCAAACACCACAACCGAGCACTGGATGCACATCAGATCTCTCTGCAAGCTCTATTTGACTTGTGGATCAATGCATTCTTTGACGAAAACCCTACGCTGCAACAAAAATTGATGCCTGCAATGAAAGCTGTGAGAGAAGCATGTTGTAGTGGGCTTGACGTCGCTGAGACACATCGCCAACTGGTCACTTTGGTTAACAACCTGGAACTGTCAAAGCTGTTGGAAGAGTTCGATCAGAAGAATGACAAGTATAAACCACCTTATGGGCCCGCATTTACATGAAGCAAGTGAGCAACCTGCTCCAGTTCATGAGAGGCACACGGGATCGTAACTGGCTCTTGCATCTCGCTTCTCTAGAAAAGATGTGTGTCTACTTTTTCGCATTCAACAGGCATGACTATGCCCAGAACATTCCAGATCACATAGCGCACATGTACCAACTTGAAACCAGCCATCCACGTATATGGAATGACCTGCAAAGTGGAGACTTTGCCGTCAACTCCAATCCCATTGCGTTCACATCCATTGGCCCTGATCAAGCTCAGGACCATTGAACAAAGTACATAAAGGTGATGGTGCCATTTCTGGTATAACAACTGATCCTCAAGGTTTGCTGAAGTACTGCCTGAGTTCGCCAGAACTCGCAAGGCTTGCTGGAGAGACAGAACGCATGCTGGGCATGTCGGAAACCAGAGCAAAGAAGCACCATCAGCATTCTTCAGCTAAAACCAAATGACAAGACCAAGCAGTAAGGCAACTGAAGAGTGTATTGTCAACATCAAACCCATTCACCACAGCAAAGAATGAAGATGGTTCCGAGTTGAAGCTGGTCAATGTCGTGACGAAGAGGATAATGCCTGCATCAGTACAGCACGACGTTCTGGACATGGAGACGCGCGGGAACAAGGCATTTGCCACACACGTAGAAGAAAGAGTCAATGGTAAGAAAAACATGTGGGACAAAATGCCAAAACTGAAGTATCTGACTTGGAATGATGGATGCAAAGCTGTTAATCTCAAGACATCATCAGAGGTGGTCAGCTTGAAAGCGACAAACTCCCTGTTTGTTCGCTTGCTCCTTATCGCAAAATCTTCACGAGAACTCGATCTGGAAGATATCGTAGGAAAGCATGAATTTGCTAGTTTCAACGCTACACTAATGAAGCCAGATGGTTCTCTACTGCCAACTACCAACAAGTCTAGCCTCATTCACGAACTTGAGAGCATGGTTCCAGAGTCAACAATGTCTGCCCCGTCTCAAACATCCACTGGAGAGTTCACCACCCAACATTGCCCGACCAGCATCATAATAGATGGCATGGCTCTCTTGCAGGAGACGGTTGTCTACAAAGGCCAAATTAAAACCTGTAAAGATCTGCTGGACTGCTTTGTTCGAAGTGTTGACAGTAAATGGGTCGGTTACGTGGACACATACCTAGTATTTGACAACTACAGCATCAACAATTCGCTGAAGGAGAGGACCAGACAACTTCGTACGGCAGGGAGAACGCAGGACAAGGGGTATAAAGTAGACAATACCACACGCATAAAAGACTTCAAGTCCTTTTTGAGCACCAAGGAAACCAAAGCCAATGTTGTGTTGTATCTTGCACAAAATGCTGTTCGATTGTGCAAAGTGCCAATCACCACGCACACCCAGAAAGACGTCCTTTCTTCCCAGCCAAATATGGTGAGCATTCTGAGTACACAAGAGGAAGCCGATACACTGTTAATCTTGTATGCAGTGGTAGCGAGTCGTCTGGGCAATACTGTGCACATATATTCTTGTGATACCGATGTGTTAGTGCTTGCTCTACGAAGAGTATCTGATCTGAAGCCGGATAGCGTTATCATCATGGGAACCGGAGATCGACGACGGAAAATCAAACTCAAGCCCATCTATGTTGCTTTGGGCGCAGACAGAGCAGCGGCTTTACCGGGATTGCATGCACTGACTGGTAGTGATACCACTGGCCACATCCAAGGAAAGGGAAAGTCATCGTGCTTCAAAATCTTAATGGAGGCAGACGAAGATGTTATCAGCCAGAAGGGTATCAGCTTGCTGGGCTTGGCGTTGGAGTGTACCCAAGCCCAGAGGTGTTGTCTGGATGTGAGAAGTTTGTGTGTCAGCTGTTCAACTCTGGGTTTGCATCCGCCAAGGCACTGAGGTGGCACGTGTTCAAGCAGCTGAAGGGTAACCAAGGTGTGGAGAAGCTACTTCCGACTCAAGGATGTATCACTGAGCATATATTGCATGCACACCTACAGGCTAACATATGGTTGCAAGACTTGGTAGCTGTACCGATCCTACTGGATCCAGTTACTATGGGATGGCGACAACTGGAAGACGGCCACTATATCCCAGTAGTCTCAAAAGTTGCCGCGGCGCCAGAGGCCGTGGTGGAACTTGTGAAGTGTTCCTGTGTCGCCAGTAAGTGCAGTGGACGGTGTTCTTGTAAGGCCCATAACCTAGCCTGCACAGAGCTCTGCAAATGTCAAGGAGCCGAGGACACATGCAACAATGTCGCAATTGATGAGATTTCCAGCGATGACGAGGAAACCGACGACTTGGATGACTAATCTCAAAACACTCACATACCTGGCACTCTCGTTGTTTGAAAACTGCCCATTTTGTATTTGTTGCGTTTATTTGCCAGCATATTACGTTATGTTACGTCCCTGAGAACGTTCATTTTGTGGATATCTGACTGTTATCGTGTTTTTGTTTTATTCACAAAAGTTAATAATGCTTATTGGAGTTAACTTTAGCTACACTTGTCCAAGCAGATTGTTTTTATTATCTCTGAATGTGCTATAATGGGAAAATTATAGCGATTTCTTAATTTTAACAAATTTATGGCGGCCATCTTGGATTATGGTGACTGCTTATGCATAAAAAATTGGAAACAGCTGTTTTTGTGTTCACTGTGAAAATAGGAAGTAAAAAAGTACAAGTTTCCAGATTCTATATGAAAAATTGACCAAATTACACAATAACATACACTAGTAAATGAGATAATATGCTTTGAAAGATGGAATGACAGCAATGCACTTTCAGTGACCTCAACAGCAAAGATGCCCTCTATTGACTGAAAGCAACACTTTTAGGGGAGAATTTATTATTTTATTGCCCTTGAATAAATTGTTGCAGCAATGTAATGATGACAAGTTGCTGTAGGCCCCTACACATCATTTAGGTTTAAAAGCGGTCCAAATTCCTCCCTTTTCCCCCCAGACCCCTTGTATCCACTTACATCCTCATCTCATAGGGCCCAAATATGCAAACGAATTATGAACTGTGGTATCCATGTGATCCTTGCTGAAAATAAAGTTGACAAAACCCGAAATTCAGATTTTTTCGATTTTTGTGAAAAAGGGGCCAACTTTGACCCTCTTTAATTCATACCCCTTTTAAGACTGAGTAATAGGACTTTAAAAAAAAAACTGCCCACATATATCTACTTTAAAACAATATTTGTTTTAAAACAATATTTGTTTTAAAGATCTATATTGAATGTTAATATTTATTCTGGGGGTTCAAACTAATCAGTACCCTAAATTTAGGGGTTTTAAGGGTCACATGACATTT
Source organism: Myxine glutinosa (assembly GCF_964187855.1). Taxonomy (NCBI): domain Eukaryota; kingdom Metazoa; phylum Chordata; class Myxini; order Myxiniformes; family Myxinidae; genus Myxine; species Myxine glutinosa. The sequence goes on along the minus strand of NC_136270.1, from coordinate 24,695,042 downwards.
TGGACCCTGCTGCCCTTAATAATCAACTGATTGAAAATTTGTTACCATCAACTTGTAGCTATTATGTTTGTAGCTACAAGATAAGTGGTCATTTGCTTCTTTGTGACTATTGGTTAATTAGTAATGACCAATCATGTGAACCTCCACCCCACATTTTGGACTATTTTCCAAATTGTGTTTTTTGGAAAAAGGGTTCATTTAAGGCCCTTTCTGGAAAAATGTGGGGTGGCATCCACCCTGGTCCAAAGCACCACCCCATGGCCTAACTATCCATGGTGGATGCCAGCTTCTAATATGAAATGATTTTAAAAAGTTATCTGGGCCTCTTTTTTCCACTTCGCCTCCCTACTATTAATCGGAACACGAGTATTTTTTATCCTTTTTACAATTGGTGTCTACGTGACCATTTTCCCCACACTTTGAACACGAAACCTTGGGACAGAAACGTTTAACGTGACCAAAGGCTCCACAGTGAAAGCACATTAGTGAGGCTGACGAGGTGTACATTTGATACTCCCGATCGTCGGATCTTACTTTAAATGAAATATTTAACCCTGTGTCATCACCCCGATCGGGAAGTACCATGTAAACTTGGCGACGGGAACTCATGACATGTTTTATCCTCTCGTCTCGGTTCTTCAGGGGGATCATGGACATTCTCGACACAACTGTTCCATACTGAGAAAGGACTGACATCAGTTTGTCTCTTGATATAAATGGTGGTACATTTGATACGACGATTTTCATCGCTGGCGTATCCATTTGGGGCGCTAACATAAAAACACCACCCTCTGTGGTTAAACCTGCACTCACGACGTTGTGAACAAAATTTTCTTCGGACACGAAAATAACAACTTTTTGATTCATTCGTGAGGCAGCTCGGACATGTTCGCACCCAATTATTTTCCCCACTGCGAGTACCACATCCTCAGTGAGGACTCCTGGTGGAACACACACAAATGCATGCTTCCTCGTTAAATTATCAAACGCCTCTAACCGAGAGCGTGTATTCGCCATACCAGCGAATTAACACCCCCCACTTGTCCGAACCAGACAAGAAGGTACAAAACCTAAATAAATAGAACTAAAATAAATAACAAACGTGCATTATAAGCACAAAAGGCTTACAAAGCGCCGTCAAAGCCAGTAGGCTGCACCCAAAATGGGCCCGCTCTCAATCCTCTCTCTCTTGAAGACAAAGGTGTAGAACAGATCAAAACAAAACGCCAAAGCACACAGGATGGAAAAGGAGAGGGAGGGGGGGGGGGGGCTGAGTGTGTTTATATCCTCATTAATTGCTCACTTTCTGGGCCTCTTTGGCGACCCCATGGCCTAAACCGTATGCAGAATGGTTTCAACAGAGAGAACGTGGGAGGGCAGGAGAGGCGAAAAACACACAGAGGCTCACCACAAAACAGAGCAGCTGCATACGGCGACCATGACGCCACACCCAAATCGCAACAGCCAGCAGGGGGCAAGAGAGGTAGAGGGTAGAAGGTAGATGGTAAGCCTCTGCTGTTTTTCATACTTGCACCAGTTTAACAAGGATGCTCATGAGCAGCTCCAATTTCAACTTTTCACCAAAACACATCATCCATTGTTTGTAACTACTGTTGTCAGGTTAGGTGGTCGGTTTTTTATTGCAGAAACTTTGCAATTATGTTTCTCCTTCACTCTATATCTAATTACTGTTTTTACATTGAAAAGTGCAGTTGAATGTAATTATATAATACTTTCCATTCTGTTTCTCTCGTGCTCTAAATGGTCTTAGCCGAAGTATGCGAAAATTCAAACACCATTTTGAGTGCAAATGCATATTTACACCTACCGGAATTATCTTCTGGCAAAGGGAAAGGGACATTATCAAGAAAGGGGGCAGGATGGGGAAAGAAATATAAAAATGGGATATATGACACGACTATAACGACCACTACTACTTTTTTTTTTTTTTTGGATACATAATCGAGGCTCGTGAAAGAGCTAACATTTATCACACAAACAAATCAAACAGACAAACAAACAAAGTATATAAAAAGGGGAGCGGTAGACAAGATGGGGAGAGAAGGGGAAGCACATAAACACAACATTTGAGAGCAGGGACATCGGGAGATGTGTGGGAGGGAGAGGGCTTGGGGGGAGGCGGCGTGGGAAGGGGGGGGGGGGTGGGAGAAGTATAAACACAAGGACACCAGGAACTTCCAGGAAAGAAGTTGGTATTTCAAAAAAGTGGATTTGGGGTGAAATTAGCGGGGGTAGAAAAGTTCAAGGTTTTGGATGGGGGAAGATAAGAGATGGTGGTGAACAGCTGTTTTAAAGACCTGGAGGGGGGAGTGGGATTGAAGAGAGTGAGGGAGTTTGTTCCAGAGGCCGGAGAAAAGAGGAATGAAGGAGTGAAGGTGAGCAGAGAGTCTTGATTTTGGCAGTTTAACCATAAGATGGTTGCAGGCAGATCTTATGCGACCTGTAGGAATATTTGGGGGACAGAGCCCAGAGAGAGCTGGAGGAGCAAGGCCGGAGAGGAGTCGGTAGAAGACAGAAAGACCACCAACCTGCCTGCGGTGAGTAAGTGAAAGGCCCTCGGAGGTAGCTTCATCACAGGAGATTCCAATGATTCTGAACGCTTTGGTTTCAACAGCGTGAAGACGAGCTAGGTGTGAGGCAGGAGCACCAGCTGTTACATATCTATGTGAATTAATATTCAGATCTTGGCTTATCAAGGTGTAGTCGAGTAAGGGTTGTTGTGGTTGGAGGGTCAGGAGCCTTTCTGGAAAAAGAGACAGGAAACGGAAGAGGAAACACACGAGGTCAAGAGAAGCGACGAGGAATCTTCTTCCTCGCGGATCGGACGAAAGGTGGCATCGACCTTGCGCTGCGTGACAAAGCGGCGTTCCGAAGCCCGTCTGGCGAGAGGAGTTCCCGGGACGTGTACCGACCCGGTGGAGACGTCAAGTTGACGTGGGGCCGTGCATCGACCCCGCGTCTGGTACCGTTCGCGGCCCCGTCTAAAAAGACGCGTACGAGTCGCAGGTTGGGGCCTAGCACGCCTGGCAAGTGGCGTGGGGCTTTTGGCTTGCTTTACCGCACCCGCTTCGCGTAGCCACGAGAGGCTGCAGCCGCGGGGCCTGGTACGATACCTGCCCGGTGGAGACGTCCACCCGGGGTTCGTTCAACCGCCCGAGTGCGGCGACGCCGACTATCATCTTGGTCAGGAGGGGCCCAGAGACATTGTGCGGGACCGAGACCAAAAGGGTGTCGTGAGTACTCACCGGGACACACGTATATAAGATGGCCATCTTACTCATAGGGAATTGATTGTGGCTGGGGAATTGTTGATGGTAGTGTATTGTTGATTGCTCGGGGAAAATCTCCGTGGTTGTGTCATTGAAATATTGTTGATGGTTGTGTATTGTTGATTGCTCGGGGAAAATCTCCGTGGTTGTGTCATTGAAATTGTATGGTATCATTACCATTGGAAATATATTCTTGAACATCAGTTTCTCTTGGGTGGAATTCATAGGGATTGCGTTGCGAAAGCGCATCTATATAATACTACTTTCTGGCGAAGGCCCACTCACGGTCCGGGGGTCACCGAGACCAGGTAGTCACCGAGGGGACCACGTAACAGAATTGGGGGCTCGTCCAAATTACGATTCGCAATTGGGTCTACGTCCGGGATCTAAAAGTGTATTTGTATAAAATAATAAAATAATATTTTTATTAATTAAAATTTATTAATTAAGTATTAATTGGTAAATTGTGGGGAAATTGGGGTAAAGTCTTGGGGGAAGGTTAACAGGTGTTAACGATAGTCACCATGGCGTTTGTGGCACAGAACTTTGCGGTAACACCGAGTGAGGCACAGTTCCGAGCGTTACTAAAGTCGGACCTCTTGAAATTGGCCAAACATTTTAACTTGGAGGTCCGAACTAATTTGAGGAAGGCAGAGTTGCAGACCACGGTGATACAGTCTATGGTGGGATTAGGAACATGAGACGAGTTAGCCTGGGAGTGGCTACCCGAAGAACCAGAAGACGTTGAGCTCCGGAAACTGGAGTTGCAATTACGGAGCCAGGAACGGATTAAAGAAGAAGAAAGGAAAGCAGAAAAGGAAAGAGCAGAAGAAGAAAGGAAAGCAGAAAAGGAAAGAGCAGAAGAAGAAAGGAGAGGGGAACGAGAACTCGAGGAAAGGTTAGAAAGGATGAAAACAAGGGAACTCGAAGCAGAGGAGAGAAAAGCAGAAAGGGAATTAAAGGAACGTGACATGGAGCTTCAACAAGAAATTAAATTCAAGGAGCTGGAGTTAATGAGAGAACGGGGAGAGGCACCACCCTTGCTGACGGGGTCGACACCTTACCAGAGAACCTGGGATGTGGGCAGACATGTGAGGCTGGTTCCACCGTTCAGTGAAAAGGAAGTAGCGAGATTTTTTCCACACTTTGAGAAAGTGGCTCGACAATTAAACTGGCCGGAGGAGGCCTGGACCATACTCGTGCAAAGTGTGCTGGTGGGAAAAGCTCAAGAGATTTATTCGGCGCTACCAATGGACCAATGTGCAGATTATGAGGTATTGAAGAAGCACATCCTCAAAGCCTATGAGTTGGTTCCGGAAGCTTACCGGCAAAAATTCAGGAATGCCAGGAAGAGGGAGAGTGAGACCCATGTGGAGTTTGCCAGAGTGAAAGAAAACATGTTTGATCGGTGGTGTGAGTCAAAAGGAGTCGGGAAAGACTTCGAAACATTGCGTGACTTGATCCTGGTGGAGGAATTTCAGCAGTGTGTCCACGAGGACATCAAAGTGTACCTGCAGGAAAAGAAAGTACCAAAGTTGTGGGACGCAGCCCCCATGGCAGATGATTATGCCTTAACCCACCGAATAGGGGTCCACGAACCTAACTCCTCGCCTAGATCTCCGCAGGGGAGGTGGGGAACAGCAGGTGCGGAGAACGACAATACATGGCGGCGACCTCGAGAGGATTATGGGGACAACGCGGATACCCCACCTGGTCGAAATCAGAGGGAGGCGGGCCCAAGACAAACTTATATTTCGGGGGGCCCAAGGCAGACCACGAGTTTTTCCTCCGGGCCTACTTGCGCTTTTTGCAAGAAACCTGGACACTTGATGTCCAGTTGTTACCGCATGCAAAGGGGCAACCCAGAGCGGGGTCCGACTATTACCACTCCTAATGCGATGGCTAGCGTAAGAAATCGCCATCAAAAGGGTTACCAACCATTTATTTCAGAGGGGTTTGTGTCACGGGATGGAGCCTCGACTAACCGGAAACCGGTTAGGATATTGAGGGACACAGGGGCACATCAATCTTTAATGCTTGAAGGCATTTTGCCATGGTCCGAGGAGACGGCAACGGGGGATAGTGTTCGTTTACAGGGGATCGGGGGCGGTGTTAGTGCTCCCCTTCATGTCATCCATTTGGAGTCCGATTTGGTGTCAGGACCGGTCACCGTCGGTTTACAAGCCACGCTTCCTGTAGAGGGTGTATCTGTGGTTATCGGGAATGATTTGGCCGGGGGTCAAGTTTATGGTAACCTGAGGGTTGGTCAAGAGCCCAGCAGGGAAAATAACACCACCCCAGCTCGGGATGGCGACAAAAGTGCCAAGTTATTTGTAGGGGGACTGAACTTCAAAACAGAGGAAGAAGTTCTGACCTCTGTCTTCAACAGATATGGGCCGCTGGTGGACGTGCGGTTGGTAAGAGACTGGGAAACGCAACAGTCCAGAGGGTTCGGCTTTGTCACGTTTGCCAGCACAAAAGACGCCAGAGAGGCAGAGAAGAATTGGAATGGCAAGGATTTGGAGGGTCGGACCATAACAGTAGGGAAGGCATTTCGTAGGCGTCGAGAGGTCTACAGGAGAGGACAACTGGGCGGTAGTTTTGGTGGTGGCCGCAATCAATATTATTATGGAGGCTCCCTGAGTTACGGCAGCTCCCGAAGGAAGGATTGGCAAAGTAGTGGCCGAGAAGGAGACCGCTATTCATGGGACTACAGGGACAAGGGGTCCCACCATAATTATTAGGGAAGTTCTGAGAAGTTGAAGCACTGAATGCGGCGGAGCCGCCGAGCCAAGATTCCTACACGGATTAACCGTGATCGCCGTTCCTAAAGGCGTCCATGTAGGGAACTTTCATACACGGACTAACCGTGAACTCCACGTTCCTCAAGGCGCCCATGTAGAGAACTTTCCTGCACGGACTAACCGTGAACTCTACGTTCCTAAAGGCATCCCTGTAGTGAATACTCAGCTTGGCCTCCCGGAAAAAGTGCTATCAAGTTGCTTAACTTTGGATCTTTGATCAACCCCTTAACCTTCATTCACAAGAAACTGACAGTCAAAGTCAGAGGGTCAGGAGATGGAGTTTGGCTTGGCAGGAGTCCAACGGGAAATTGAACATGTAAAGGGCAGGGACAATGTCGCGGCTGGTGCTTTGTCCAGAGTGAATTACCTTGGAAAATCTCTGGGGGTTTTGGTGAAATATTGTTGCTTTATTTTTGAGTTGTGATAATTGTTGCCCAGGGGAACTGATGATTTTGGGGTTGAGTTATCTGGTTTATTTATCCAAGTTGGCCGGCCACGAAAGTTTTCGCTGGGGTCAAACTTTCTTTCTTGAAGGGGGGGAGTGTTACATATCTATGTGAATTAATATTCAGATCTTGGCTTATCAAGGTGTAGTCGAGTAAGGGTTGTTGTGGTTGGAGGGTCAGGAGCCTTTCTGGAAAAAGAGACAGGAAACGGAAGAGGAAACACACGAGGTCAAGAGAAGCGACGAGGAATCTTCTTCCTCGCGGATCGGACGAAAGGTGGCATCGACCTTGCGCTGCGTGACAAAGCGGCGTTCCGAAGCCCATCTGGCGAGAGGAGTTACCGGGACGTGTACCGACCCGGTGGAGACGTCAAGTTGACGTGGGGCCGTGCATCGACCCCGCGTCTGGTACCGTTCGCGGCCCCGTCTAAAAAGATGCGTACGAGTCGCAGGTTGGGGCCTAGCACGCCTGGCAAGTGGCGTGGGGCTTTTGGCTTGCTTTACCGCACCCGCTTCGCGTAGCCACGAGAGGCTGCAGCCGCGGGGCCTGGTACGATACCTGCCCGGTGGAGACGTCCACCCGGGGTTCGTTCAACCGCCCGAGTGCGGCGACGCCGACTATCATCTTGGTCAGGAGGGGCCCAGAGACATTGTGCGGGACCGAGACCAAAAGGGTGTCGTGAGTACTCACCGGGACACGTATATAAGATGGCCATCTTACTCATAGGGAATTGATTGTGGCTGGGGAATTGTTGATGGTAGTGTATTGTTGATTGCTCGGGGAAAATCTCCGTGGTTGTGTCATTGAAATATTGTTGATGGTTGTGTATTGTTGATTGCTCGGGGAAAATCTCCGTGGTTGTGTCATTGAAATTGTATGGTATCATTACCATTGGAAATATATTCTTGAACATCAGTTTCTCTTGGGTGGAATTCATAGGGATTGCGTTGCGAAAGCGCATCTATATAATACTACTTTCTGGCGAAGGCCCACTCACGGTCCGGGGGTCACCGAGACCAGGTAGTCACCGAGGGGACCACGTAACACAGCCCAGAGGGGAGAGCAGTATTCCATTGAGCTGTGGATGAAAGCCTTGTATGTGGTGAGGAGCTCAGGTGTGCCAAGGAAGGACTTCGCACGACGGAGGATGCCCAGTCGGCGACTGGCTTTGGAGGCCAGATTTGAAATGTGGTTTTCCCAGGAGAGATCATGGCAGATAGTGAGACCCAAAAGCTTGACTGACAGAACTTCTTGGAGAGGATTATTCAGAAAGTGGATGGTTGTCCAGTCGGTCTTTTCGGAGAGACATCGTAAGAGTGTGAGATTTGTCAGGATTGAAAGACATGTTCCATTTGCTTGACCAGTCTGTGATTTTGTCCAGGTCTGCAGAGAGTGAGGAGGCTGCAGTCTGCCGATCTGAGGGATGACGAATGGAGCGGCAGAGAGTGGAGTCATCAGCAAAGAGATAGAGAGGATTTTCAAGAGAGTCGGAGAGATCATTGATGAAGACCAGAAAAAGCACAGGGCCCAGAACACTGCCTTGGGGAACTCCAGCCTGAACAGGAAGAGGAGATGAGAGAAACCCATTCAGGGCCACACGTTGACTACGACTAGAGAGGAAGTCCGCCAACCATGCGTGGAGATTTCCATGGATACCAAAGGAGGAGAGTTTGGTGAGCAGAGCGGGGTGCCAGACCTTATCGAAGGCACGTGATATGTCGAGGGAGACAGCTCTAATTTCCTGTTTGGCATTGAGGAACTCCATCCATTGTTGAGACAGCAGAAGCAGCATGTCCAGAGTGGAGTGACCTGCCTGAAACCAAATTGATGATCAGAGATCAAGCCATTGGAGAAGAGGAAAGATTTCATATCTGAAGCAATGATGGATTCCATGACTTTGCTGATAATTGGGAGAAGGCTGATTGGTCTGTAGTTGCTAGGATCTGTTTTTGCACCTTTTTTGTGTAAAGCGGTGATGTTGGCTGATTTCCAAGCAGATGGCAGATGACCTTGAGCAAAGGAGAGGGTGAAGAGAACAGGGAGAGGGAGTGAAAGAGCGGAAGAACAGGATTTTAGGACCCGTGGGCTGATGCCGTCAGGTCCAGTTGCAGAATCAGAGTCGAGGGTTGACAGAAACTTTTCCACCTTGTCAGGAGGAAAGGACACAGAGTCCAGGAGCAGCTGGGTACGACTGGGTATGGTGGGTACAGAGAGGGATGGGTTTGGGACACAAGATTTAGAGGCAAACACAGAGTTGAGGCATTCAGCTTTTTCACGTGCGGAGTCAGCTGTGTAGCCGTTTGAGGTAGAGGAGGGGATGGAGGGGGAACAAACACCAGAAAAAGATTTGACCAGACGCCACCAGGATTTGGAAGAGGGAGACAGATAAGAGAGTTCGGTCTTGAGAACGGAGATATATTGTTTCCTGGCTCTCCTGAGGGTGGACACACACTTGTTTCGGGCTTTGTGAAAGGAAATGAGATTTCCTTCCGTTGGATTTGCTTTCCAAGAGACGAATGCAAGTTGTTTCTGGGCAATAGCCCTACCACAAGATTCCGTGTACCATGGATGGGAGGAAGGGTATGACAACTGAAGACGAGATGGGATAATTCTGTGCATGAGAGAGAGCAATTTACTTTGGAAGAATTCCCAGGATGAGTTGATGTCAGAGGTGGTAGAGATGAGAGACCAGTCCAGATGATTGATGGCTGCTTGAAGACCATGCTAGTTGGCCTGAGTGAAATGCAAGACTCGTCGACGCTGAGGAGGCTCCCTGAGGATGGTCAGACAGATGTCCACTTTAACAAGCACATGATCAGATGAGCCGATTGGAGCAGAAGAAGAGCAGCAGACATTTTCAGGGAAGTTAGTCATAACCAAGTCCAGAAGAGAAGATGCTCCATTGACTGAGATCCGGGTCGGGAAATTGACAGATTGTGTCAGTCCCAATGAGTCGCAGAAGTCCTTTGCTGAGGAGCCATGGCTGGTGAGAGAGGTACCCACACCCAGCCAACTGGCATGGTGACAATTGAAATCACCACATATGAGGAAGAGAGAGTTGGGATGAGTAGATAGAAGTTGGTCCATATTATCAGACAGCGAGATGTAGATGGAGTCATCACTGTTTGGTGGACGGTACAACACACATATGAACAACAGGTGGGAGCGAAGGGGAAGCCGTAGCCAGAGGTATTCCTGGGGGTGCGGTGGAGAGAGGGCAGTGCAGGGCGAGTGAGAAAGAGAGTTTTTGATAAAGATAGCAACCCCACCTCCAGGACGAGGCTCAGGTCTATCATACCGGAGGAGGGAGTAACCCGGGAGAGATACTAAGGAATCAGAGACATCATGAAGGAGGAAAGTTTCTGTTAAGCAGATCACGTCTGGTTTGTCAGAAGCAACCTGTATGGAGAAATCAGTTAAGTTTGAACGAAGGCCCCGGATGTTTGAGGTCCATACCGTTAATGAAGAGGAAGGGGGAGCATCGGATACAGAACAGGGGGGGGGGGGGGGGAGGGGTCGGGTAAGATGTGGAAGAGGTAGGGAGAGCTGTTGAAGGTGTGTCAGAGATTTCAGAATCGCTCGGAGAAAGGGAAGGATGGGGCGGACAAAAGGTTTGATGGTGATTGGGTGAGGCACAATGAGGTGTTATTTGAGGAGGGGGAAGAGCGAGGCAGATGGTTGGGGGAGATGAAGGTGAGAGTTGGAAGGGGGAAGAAGCGGGGAGGATGCTTTGAGGAGGAGGGGTGAGAGGGGGGAAATGGAGAAGAAATGAGGGTGGGGAGATTTGAAGGGGAGGGGGGAGTTTATGAGGGGAGGGGTTAAGGGGGAGTTTAGGACGGAAGGGACAAGGGGAGGGATTTGAAAGGGATGGGAGATGGGGGAGATTTGGAAGGGAGGGGGGAGTCTAGGAGGAGAGGGGTGAGGGGGGAGATTTGAAAGGGATGGGTGATGGGAAAGATTGGAGGGGGGGGGGGGTGATGGTGAAGTTTTGGAGGGGAGGGGTGATGGGGAAGATTTGGAGGGGAGGGGTGATGGGGAAGATTTGGAGGGGAGGGGTGAGATTGGATTTTGGAAAGTGTACGATTAATGGGAAACGAACATTTATTGCAAAATGAGTTTCTTGTGACCTTCGAGTTCAAAATACGTTTAAGGATGCTGGAGGGGGGTGGAGTGCAGGTGAGTTTAGGGAATGTATGAAAGAGGCACTGCAAGAGATGGAATTTTTTTGGGGGATGAATAGATTTGGTGAGCAAGTCGAAAGCAACCTTTTAAAGAAGAAGAAGAAAAAGGTGTTATAATATACGACAGAATACAGTACTTCAGGAGAAAGTTTAAACATTTTAAAGTTTAACAGTGAAAACTATCTGGGGAAATGGGGGAGAAACACGTGTTCGAAGAACAAATGAACGAATACGAACAACGAATAAGAACAGAAGGAAATGTTTTTTTTTTGTTTGTTTTTTTTTAGTTGAGATTTTAAACAAGGAAGTAGGAGGCTATGGTGTGAAAAGACTGGGAAAAACAGAGAACGAAAGTTATTGGAGCACAATCGACGGAACGTTGAGAGAAAAAAAGCCTCAAGGTAGGACACGGTACAAGACCTCAAATGACACGACACAAATTAACACGATTTTCTATACAGGTATGAAAGATTTACACCGATAATTTTCCTTGGGACCCACTGTAGGTACACACACCATAAAATAAATACAGGTTTGACGAAAATACAAATGGGAACAATAACTTAACTTCGATAGCGGGGAGAGCGTGGACAGCTGCGAAAAAAACGTAACCTCGCCGGCAAGACCAGAAGCGGAAGTGAAGCTGAAGTACTACCACTACAACTACTACCCCTACTGCTATTAGCACCACCACTACTACTACTACTACTACTACTACTACTACTACTAGTACTACTACTACTACTACTACTGCTGCTATTAGCACTACTACTATTAGCACTGCTACTACTACTACTACTACTACTACTACTACAACTATAACCACTACTACTACTACTATTACTACTACAACTACTACCACTACTACTATTAGCACTACTACTACAACTACTACTACCACTACAACTACCACCACTACTACTATTAGCACTACTACTACTACAACTACTACTACAACAACTATTAGCACTACTACCACTACTACTACTACTACTACTACTACAACTACTACCACTATTAGCACTACAACTATTAGCACTGCTACTACTACTACTACTACCACTACAACTATAACCACTACTACTACTACTACTATTACTACTACAACTACTACCACTACTACTATTAGCATTACTACTACTACTACTACTACTACTACTACCACTACAACTATTAGCACTACTACTACTACTACTACTACTACTACCACTACTACCACTACAACCATTAGCACGACTACTACTACTACTACCACTACTATTAGCACTACTACCACTACAACTACTACCACTACTACTACTACCACTACAACTATTACCACTACTACAACTACTACTATTAGCACTACTACTACTACTACTACTACTTCAACTACTACCACTACTACTATTAGCACTACTACTGTTGTGGAAAACCAATCAGGTCCACACAACTTTAGTCCAACGGGTGGTTTAATTGCATTTAGATCATGACATCATCCTGTAAAGTAGGAAATACAATAAGTATACGATGTGACATCACATGGGACTATTCATAACATTCAATGCAAGCAAGCTGGATATTCTATGCAGGCGTACCGTAAGCGAGTCTACCAGATGTAACGTGTCACAGGAGAAGTCTCGGAGCACCGTCCGCAGCAGCGGGTCTTATAGTCACGCCCCTAGTGGTGTCAACGAGCAGCGAGCATCACCCCGGGTTCAGTACGAATACGATTTCACTACATTCTCCCCCCCGTCAGAAATATACGGCAGCGCGGCTAAAAGCGAGTGAGCGTCAGCACGAACAGGGTGCGGAACATCAGTCGACCCAACCGTATCGGGCCGGGCGGCGAATTTCTCTGCCAGCACGCGTCCGAAATTCCCCGGGTACGGCATCACGTATCCCTGTGTCTCCGGCGTCGGAGGCGCCAACAGGGTCGGGTGACGAAGGGGGTAACTCCAAGTCGTCGGGCCCAGGTAGTCTCGGCGAGGGGAGGGTCGGTAGACTTTCGGCGATGGGAGCGTCGGGAGAGGCCATAGTCTCATAGATGGGTTCGATTGATTCGTCCGATTCCCTACTTAGGTCGGCGACCCCGCAAGGGGCAAGGTGACGGACGGAGACAGTAGTCTCACGGCCATCAGTCGTCATCACACGAGCATGCTCAGGATTAGCCTGGAGAATCTGCACTTTGTCCACTAGGGGGTCGTACTTGCTCGCGCGAACCGCCCGTTTAAGGTAGGCCGGCCCGGGCCCAGCGAGCCAACTGGGCAAAGACCGTATACACCCCGAGCTCCTGGGGTGGTGGAAAAGTCGCTCGTGGGGAGTTTGGTTGGTTGCCGTACTCAGGAGAGCCCTGATCGAGTTCAACGCCGCAGGTAGCGACCAAGCCCATTTATCGAGGCCCCGGCCGAGGGTCCGGAGGTTGAGCATGACGGCCCTCCAGATAATCCCGTTGAAGCGTTCGATCTACCCATTAGCCTGGGGTCTGTACGGCGTGGTGTAACTAGAAGCAATGTTATTTTGGAGCAGATAGCCGCGCACCTCCTGAGACAAGAAGACCGCACCCCGGTCGGTATGGACATAGGCCGGGTAACCGAACATTGAGAACAAGTTCTGTAAGCATCGCATCACCGTGGCAGCAGTCATGTCCGCGCACGTATAAGCAAAGGGGAATCGCGAGTACTCATCAACGATAGTGAGCAGATAGCGAGAGCCGCTCGACACTGGCAATGGGCCCTTGAAATCCATCGCCAAGCGTTCCCACTGGCGCGTAGCCTTCACCAGAGTCCCCATGGGAGGGTTATAGAAACGCGGTTTGATTTCCACGCAGATAGCGCAGTCGCGACAGATACGGCGGATATCGTCAATCGAGTATGGGAGATTTCCACACCGCACAAAATGAGCGAAACGCGTTATGCCGGGATGGCCCGCAGTGGCATGCAGCACCCGTAGGCCCTCCAAAGAGGTGATACCCGCGCATGTGGCCGGTCGTGATAAGGCATCGGCGGCCTGGTTATCCTTCCCCGGGCGATATTTGATGGTGTAACAGAAGTCGGCGAGTTCGATACGCCAGCGAGTGATTTTCTCATTCTTAATGCGCTGGGCGTGTAAGGTGTCGTACATGAACGCAACGCTTTGCTGGTCCGTGATGATTTGGAAGCTCCGCCCGAGTAAGTACGGGCGCCATCGCCGAATAGACTCGACGATCGCATACGCTTCCTTTTCAACGGACGAGTGTCTCCGCTCAGCGGTGGTAAGAGTCCGTGAAAAGAAAGCCACGGGACGCCCCCCTTGGGAGAGGGTCGCCGCGATGGCCTGGTCCGAGGCGTCACTTTCGAGGACGAACGAGCCGCTCTCGTCGATTGTCGCCACGGCGGCGCGGGCGATGTCGGCCTTAAGGCCTTCAAAGGCCGCCAATGCGGCCGGACTCAGGGGGAAGGTGTCACAGGCCACGAGGGGGCGAAGTTTCGCGGAGAAACTTTGCACCCATTTGGAGTAATGGGCGAACAGCCCAAGGGCGCGCTTCAGGGACGCCCGATCACAGGGAGGGGCCATGTCGAGCAAAGGTCGCAGACGCTCCTTATCCGGAGCGACAGAGCCATGGGTCACGGTGTACCCCAGAAGATCTATCGTGCGTAGGGAGTATTGGCACTTATCCTCGTTCATAGTTAAGTGATACCTCTGCGCGACCTCAAGGAAGCGCTTCAGATTAGCATCATGGTGCCCTTGGTCATATCCACAAACCGTAAGGTTATCGAGGTAGACGAAAACATCGGTTAAGTGCTCCCGCGCAACGAGGTCATCCATGGGCCTCTGGAAACAAGCGACCCCGTTCGTTACCCCAAAAGGCAATCGCGTAAATTGGTACAACCGCTGCCCCGACTCAAATGCGGTATAGATACGAGCCGCCCTAGAGATAGGGATCTGGTGGTACGCACTACGGAGATCGAGGGTGCTATAGACCGAATACTGGGACACCTGTTGCACTAGTGCGTCCATCCCCGGAAGGGGGTAGGCATCCAGCTGTGTAAAGCGGTTAATCGTTTGGGAATAGTCAATTACCATGCGTCTGCGATGGGCCTCGCTGCGCACCACCAAGACCTGGGCGCGCCACGGCGACCTACTAGGTTCTATGATGCCGTCTTTCAAGAGCTGAGCCGTTTCGTCCGCAATGAATTGCATGTCTGCGCAAGAGTAGCGCCGTGATTTCACCGCGACAGGGGTGCAGTCGGAGGTGAGATTGGGGAACAGCGAAAGCGGCTGGACGTCCATTTGCGCTAGGGCGCACACCGCAAGCGTGTCGTCCGCCCCCACAACAAGCGTGTCAGGCCCACCAAACTCCATTACCAGACGTCCATGCAGCTTAAGAAAATCGTGTCCTAACAGAATATCAGCACATAATGCAGGTAAAACCATAAGGTGTACATCAGGGAAAACCCGTCCCTTTAGCACGAGTTTCAATCGGCATTCCCCCTTCGTGCTGAGTCGAAGCCCCTGGGAAGCCATGAAGATCCGTCTCGTAGACCTCCAGATCCGCCATCCATGCCTGAGCACAAGTCGCTGGTCGATAAAACTATCCGTAGACCCTGTATCCACCAAGGCCCGAACACAATGGCCTTCGACCATGAGGGGAATAAGGGCTTGAGCCAGGCCAGACGAGGCTGCTGGGAGCGGGACTGAGCCCCCCGAATGGGTCGGACAAGCCTCGCGGGTGGATCCTACGCCAGCAGCAGTTTTGCGGTCGTGGCCGGAGTCTGCGTTGACCATGGGGAATCCATTAACGCCACCAGAGGGCTTTCCCAAGCATTCCGGTGTTTCGCGATTCAAAATCTGACAATTCTGATGGGAAAAGGCCTCCGTAGTATTTGAAATCGCCTTTTGACACTTTTGGCAGAAAAAGGCCTCCGTAGTATTCGAAATCGCCTTTTGACACTTTTGGCAGCAAAAGGCCTCCGTAGTATTCGAAATCGCCTTTGTCGGGGCGTGGGCCGCCGTTAGCTCGTGGACGACACGAGGAGAACGTTCCGCTGGGGCTTGGCGAGGCTTCAAAGCCCCTTGCGTGGCCCGGAGTTTGGTCAAGGACACGTACTTCGTGCCCGATGGAGGATGAGACGGTGGTGGCTGTCCGGTGACGCCCGCCAAGGACGTCTGAGCGCCCAGGGGCCCGCAGAGAGGGGCCCTCCCCTTCGAAGTCGGGTAAGGCGCCGGGTTTCGGGCTCGGCTCGCGGGCTCCGCAATGAGCCCATTCAAGGTCGCCGCGCCAGCGCGACCGCGACCGCGCGATTCAGTGAGCCGCGAGCCGCGTGCCGTTTTCCTGCACACTCTCGCGTAATGTCCCTTTTGCGAGCACAAATGGCATATAGCGTCTCGTGCCGGACACACGAGCCGGGCATGGCGTGGCCCCCCACACAAAAAGCATGCGGCCCCGCGTAAGGCCTTGGGTCTGGTCGTAACGGCAGCCGTCAGGGCTGGGTCTTCCTCCGGAGCATCCCGGAGTTCCGCGAGCGGGTCCGCGTCCTCGGCGGTAGCACTCTCCGGCCGGGCGTGTAGTGTAGTGCCCACCAAGAGGCGCGTGCGATCATAGGTGTTCGATTGCATCCGCGCTTCAGTGTATACTTTCCCTTGCTCGAGTGCCGTAGCGAAGGTCAGGTCGGTCTTCTCTAAGAGCTTGAGCCTTAGTTCCTGGGAGGAGACCCCTGCAATGAAGGCATCTAAAAGAAGATCATCCTGAGCCTGCGCGGGAGTCCGTGGCTCCCTGATGCTGTCCAGCAAGAGCTGCCGGAGCTCCTGGGCGTAGTGGTCCATCGCCTCGTTGGGTTGCTGACGTCGCGTTTGCAGCAAATATCGTGCATACACCGGGCTTTTTTCCTTTAAGTACAGCCGTTTGAGCTCCGCGATGGAGAGGTCATACGTCGCGCATTGAGCGATAGAGTTGTACACCCGGTAGTCGATTTTTGAATGTAGTGTTGCTAGCTTCGCGGCAGCCGTCGGCGCGGTCTCAGGCTCGTCAAATTGATTCTCCAATGTTCTGAGCCAGTGCTTCAGTTGCAAGCCACCATCCGGGGCTTGCGGGTCGGCGCAGAATATGGCAACCGTCAGCGTCTTGTTGCCAGCCATGTCGGTGGATCTTAAATGCAATTAAGTGTTGCGGAAAACCAATCAGGTCCACACAACTTTAGTCCAACGGGTGGTTTAATTGCATTTAGATCATGACATCATCCTGTAAAGTAGGAAATACAATAAGTATACGATGTGACATCACATGGGACTATTCATAACATTCAATGCAAGCAAGCTGGATATTCTATGCAGGCGTACCGTAAGCGAGTCTACCAGATGTAACGTGTCACAGGAGAAGTCTCGGAGCACCGTCCGCAGCAGCGGGTCTTATAGTCACGCCCCTAGTGGTGTCAACGAGCAGCGAGCATCACCCCGGGTTCAGTACGAATACGATTTCACTACAACTACTACTACTACTACTACCACTACAACTATTACTACTACTACTACTACGACTACTACTACTACTACAACTACTACCACTACTACTATTAGCACTATTACTACTACTACTACTACTACTACTATTAGCACTACAACTATTAGCACTACAACTATAAGCACTACGACTATTAGCACTACTACTACCTCTACTACTACTACCACTACAACTATCAGCACTACAACTATTAGCACTACTACTACTACTACTACTACCTTAATGGCTCCAATTTTTCCGACCATATTTTGGATTACGGGAACGTTTTTGGCACAAGCCTTTCATGAACCACCTGGTGAGGCCTGACATTCGACTGAAGATGATTTGGAGAGAAAAAAAATAAAAACAATTTTCAGGGTGCCAGTGATAACTCACCTACTCTTCACGAAAGCATCTTTAAGATCTATCATTGACAAGTGCTGGCAGATCTTCCAGCTTAATATGGTCCTCCCAATGTACAGTGCGCACTTTGATGCTCGCCCTGTATGCAAAACACCAGGGTGGCAGTTTATAACTATGTCGAGAGTTGAACCCAGGCTCGACAGGTAAAGGTGTCCTGCCAGCCAGAAAAGAGACATATGGATAGTACATTTGCATATCAGAAAAGAAAGGTGCACAGTGTTCACCAAATGACAGCAAAAAATGTAAATGATTACGATGAGCATCAAAATTTAACGGCTGAAATTTGTCACGTGACAAGAACACTGATGCTGATTCCATGAGCCTCAACCATGTATCCAAAAATAATAATAATAAAAGTTTAAATATCAGAACTTCATGTTGCTAATGCTTGATTAATTTGCACATCCATGATTTCAACTTTAGAACAATTACGGTCCTTTGTACACAGTGTTCACCAATTCATGGTAAATTAGTCCATTCAGTAAATTCTTTCCTGGGAAAACCACATTTCAAATCTGGCTTCCAAATCCAGTCGCCGACTGGGCATCCTCCGTCGTGCGAAGTCCTTCCTTGGCACACCTGAGCTCCTCTCCACATACAAGGCTTTCATCCGCAGCTCAATGGAATACTGCTCTCCCCTCTGGGCCGGTGCTCTTGCCTCACACCTAGCTCGTCTTCACGCTGTTGAAACCAAAGCGTTCAGAATCATTGGAATCTCCCGCGATGAAGCTAACTCCAAGGGCCTTTCACTCACTCACCGCAGGCAGGTTGGTGGTCTTTCTGTCTTCTACCGACTCCTCTCCGGCCTTGCCCCCCCCCCCCAGCTCTCTCTGGGCTCTGTCCCTCAAATATTCCTCAAATTCAAACAGGTCGCACAAGATCTGCCAGCAACCCTCTTATGGTTAAACTGCCAAAATCAAGACTCTCTGCTCACCTTCACTCCTTCATTCCTCTTTTCTCCCGCCTCTGGAACAAACTCCCTCACTCTCTTCAATCCCACTCCTCCCTCCAGGTCTTTAAAACAGCTGTTCACCACAATCTGTTGTCTTCCCCCATCCAAAACCTAGATCTTTTCTACCCCCGTTAATTTCACCCCAAATCCACTTTTTTGAAATACCAACTTCCTTCCTGGAAGTCCTTGGTGCCTTGTGTTTTATACTTCTCCGACCCCCCTCCCCCTTCCCACGCCTCCTCCCCCCAAGCCCTCTCCCTCCCACACATCTCCCGATGTCCCTGCTCTCAAATGTTGTGTTTGTGTGCTTCCCCTTCTCTCCCCATCTTGTCTACCGCTCCCTCTTTTTATATATTTTGTTTGTCCGTTTGATTTTTTTTTTTTTGATAAATGTTAGCTCTTTCACGAGCCTCGATTCAGTATACAAAAATAATAATAATAATAATTCATGTAATGTATGTGACGAGTCAATTTCACCTTTTCCATTCGTGTGACGAATTCATCAGCCAACAATGTGACAGCATATGGTAATTCGGCTAAATTCAAATGTGTCCTTTCATTGGTTGCAGCCAAAAAAAAAATGTCATTACTGCAACTGCTATCTGGAATAAAGATTAAATTACACGAAACTTTTATCTACACGTCATGAACCTTTTCTGTACAACACACCAGTGACTTGGCATTCACACTTTTAAAAGGTCACAGTTTGGCCTTGTGTTCAAGAATGTTTCGGCGTTGGCAACTTGTCACATTTTCACAATGGCTTAATATTTTTCCTCCGCTCTTTCATTGAAGCTTTGAAGGACAAATAGGTAAATTGAGCTCATTTTTAGAAACACCCTGCTCAGCAATGTTCGCAAGGCCATACATCCAAAGCAGTCCATCAAGGTCTCCTTTAAAGCTTGGTAAGGTTGATTAACCAACCTTATGCTTCTGCATAGTTTCCCTTCATCTTTGCTAACCGCATCTGCACAGGCTCCATGTTCTTTTTCTTTCACCAATTGATGTTAACTAGGGCATGCCCGTACTATATATACTAGGGCATGCCCGTACTATATATATATATCTAAAAGTATATCCCCCCCCCCTCTATTTACATGCAATGGTTTGGTCCAAAGCTAACGGCTTGCGAGTACGGTGACAATCCCCCCCCTCTATTTACATGAAATGGTTTGGTCCAAAGCTAACGGCTAGCGGAGTTTGGTAAAGAAATCGCCATAGCGTGCACAAATGCGCAGGAAAGCGAAAGAATCGCAAATTAGTTTTAATTAGTTTTAAAACATAGTTTAACGGCAACATAGCGGCAACATAGTTTGCCAACGTGAAATAAATGAATACGCTCTCAAATGTGCCAAAAAAAAAAAAAAACGCTACCCGTACGCTCTACCCCGCCCGTACGCCCGTAAACAAAAAAAACAACGCTCTTCGCTTCCGCCCTTCGCTCTGACTGAATTGGGAGAAATAATGCGCATAAGAAATCGAGAAATTATTATTTTCTCCGGAAGAAATCGAATTACGTACCGTAATGGCGCACGCGCTGGGCTCAGCATCAGCTCGCTCTCACATCGGCCACGCCTACGCAATAACGCGTTCTGTGATTGGATGCCGGAAGTGCAGTCCTCACTGTCCGGAAGGTCGTATATCGCAGTTACGATGAATCGCAAATTAGTTTTTATTAGTTTTAAAACATAGTTTAACGGCAACATAGTTTGCAAACGTGAAATAAATGAATACGCTCTCAAATGTGCCATCCGAGGCAGAGTGTGTCCGCCAGGTTCGGCACACGCGATAGCTCGCTGCTCTCTGATTGGTTGAATCGTTTTTTGGACATAGCTCGGTAAGTAATTGTCCGATTAATATGAAACCTTGAAAAGGCACATCCTCGGGTCCCCAGCAATATACCTGGCAAGTTTCAAGTATATCGGACCGGTACTTGTCGAGAAACAGCGGTCACAGACATACAAACAAACAAACAAACGTACAAACAAACATACACACAGAGATTACTGGAATTATAGATAGATATCTAAAAGTATATCCCCCCCCTCTATTTACATGCAATGGTTTGGTCCAAAGCGAACGGCTTGCGAGTACGGTGACAATCCCCCCCCTCTATTTACATGAAATGGTTTGGTCCAAAGCGAACGGCTTGCGAGTACGGTGACAATCCCCCCCCTCTATTTACATGAAATGGTTTGGTCCAAAGCGAACGGCTTGCGAGTACGGTGACAATCCCCCCCCCCCCCTCTATTTACATGAAATGGTTTGGTCCAAAGCTAACGGCTTGGCGCTTGCGGAGTTTGGTAAAGAAATCGCCATCGCGTGCACAAATGCGCAGGAAAGCGAATGAATCGCAAATTAGTTTTAATTAGTTTTAAAACATAGTTTAACGCCCGAGCGAGTTTAACGCAATCGCAAATCGCATCGCAAAGCGAAAGAATCGCAAATTAGTTTTAATTAGTTTTAAAACATAGTTTAACGCCAACATAGCGCCAACATAGTTTGCCGACGGGAAATAAATGAATACGCTCTCAAATGTGCCATCCGAGGCAGAGTCTGTTCGCCACGTTCGGCACACGTGATAGCTCGCTGCTCTCTGATTGGTTGAATCGTTTTTTGGACATAGCTCGGTAACTACTTCTGCGATTAATTTAAAACCTTGAAAAGGCACATCCTCGGGTCCCCAGCAATATACCTGGCAAGTTTCAAGTATATCGGACCGGTAGTTGTCGAGAAACAGCGGTCACAGACAAACATACAAACAAACATACACACAGAGATTAGTGGAATTATAGATAGAGGATTATATTAGCTCCGCTAGATGCATGGAGGTCGTGTTTTCACTCCCGTCTATCAGTCTGTATGTTTGTTTGTGAACAGGATATTTCAAAAGTTTGTGGACGGATTCGGACGAAACTTGGGGGGCAGGTTGGGTGTCTGACAAGGAACGAATCGATTCGATTTTAGTGAAGATCCGAATACGCATCCGGATTCGAGCAGCGTTTAATTTTCAAGTGATTCTTCACCATTGAGTGATAGTGATATGTACTTCATGACATATGTACTATATACAGTATGTATGTATAGTCCTTCAGTGGATAAATGTACGATATCCAGTGAGCTGGAGGCAGAGTGTCGGGAGAAGGGTTGGCGAGTTTCTTGTCAGCCATTTGAGGTGGGGTGTAGAGGGTATATTGGCAAATTCTTTTCTGCATTTCTTGCTTGGCTTAGAGTGTGTGGGACAGAAAGAAGGAGAATGTGTGACAACGTGGCCCTGGTTACCTTGAAAGGCTCACTTTGGATTTGGATGAAGTTTATGGAGGAACGTCAAACGGTGTAGGTTGAGGTGGTGGGTGGTGGTTTATTTCAGCCTAAAGGCGTAGTGAGTGAGTGTGGAAGAAAAATGGAGGTGTGTGTGTGTGTGTGTGTGTGTGTGTGTGTGTGTGTGTGTGTGTGTGTGTGTGTGTGTGTGTGTGTGTGTGTGTGTGTGTGTTGCAGGAGTGGGTGTGGTTCTGCATGAATGTGTTTTGTTTGAGTAGTGTATGTTGTAAGGGAAGGCAGTCGGTTGGTTTTCTTTTTTGGTGTGTGACTGAGTGGGTGAGGTGCTGTGGATTCTGGGAGTGGAGGCGGTTTTTGTTGTTGTAGTCTGTGTTCTCACTGGCTGGGGGTGGGGGTATGTACACATCCAGATGTAGCTACTGCATGTGGAGGTATATATGCCCCTGGTGGCCCACCTTAGCTGACCGTCGAGGTTAAAGGGCCGAAACGCTATGATGCTGAGGACCTCGAATGAGGTCCTGGTCTCAGTGAGGCACACTTGTGACCAGGTGTGTTTTTAAATTATATATATATATATATATATATATATATATATGTAGGGAGCTGTAATGCCCCTCCCCCTTTGTATATCCTTGCTGCTTTACCAATTACCAAGTATAACCAATTATATGTTTTGTTTTGACTTGCTACTGTACTCTTTTATGATACTGAGTTCTTTCTACTGCATTGAGGATGTGTAATATCCTAATAAGGAGTTCTCTGCCTGTGTGCTCTGGCCTGCGTGGGCACAATCTCTAGTTCCCCTTTTCAGGCCTTGGAGGCAACTCTTATCTCTCTTTGCCTTTCTCCTGACTCTGCCATTATCTTGCAAGTTGACAGTTTTATGAGTGTCCACTCCCCTTTGTACTTTCCCAAGCCAGCTGCTATACAGAAAGTTGTAAACATGTTGCCACATAATGCTGACCATCTCCTTATCAGAGCTAACCCATGACTGGCCTTGGATGAACTTCCTTTAATTAACTGAACAACAGGATGGGACTATGGTGGGAGGCCCAATGAGCCCATTCTGTCTCTGTGTCTTGTGAGCTAACTCCACCCCTGACTTTCTTTATATAAAGCAATGTTAATTGAGTTATTTCAGAGCATCTTGTTGTACTGTTGGTCATTCCTTGTGAGTTTCAATGCAACTTTGCTGTCCTCAAGCTTGAGTACTCGAGTTCCAATAAATATATCCGTTGCTCCTTTCTTCTGAGTCTTCTGAGTCCCAAGTCCTAAGTCCCAATCCGACAACTGGTGGCAGCGGTGGGATCAGTCTGGGCAGTCCGGGACGCGGTCCCAGGCAAGGGAGTGGTGAGAGACCAGCTGGCAATTGATCCGGGTCAGGTGAGCTGTGGTTTTCTTTTGTTTTTTCCTTTTTAGCCCGGGGGTCAGTCCAAATTGTAACCCACTCTCTCTTGCTCGGTCGCCGTACGTTCCGTTCCCTGCTCATACCTGTTCCACGAACCTAAATTTAATTACGGACCGCTTGGGTCCTGGAGCAACTGATTGTTTATGGACTCGTTAGGGTAACGTTACGTAAGGAGAAGTGCCCCACGTTGGGCGCCTGAGGTTAAGGGGTAATAGATCTCTGGGTTGTGAGGGTAAGGATAAGGGCGGCGTCCCGATCCGAGGCCTACCCGGGAGACGTCGGGATTTTAGTTTTAAGTAAGATCAGAACTATTACACGGGCGTAGGACGCCAGGAAAGTGCAGTAAGGGTAGGATAGACGGCTGTGTAGGCGGACGAGCCTCTCAGGAGAGTAGGTAGCGCGGCCGTACCACGCGAGGCGGGCGAACCTCACGGGTACAAGGCTGCGAGCCTCTCAGAGTTAGGTAGTGTAGCTGTGCCGCGAGGCGGGAGATCCTCACGAGTACAAGGCTACGTCGGTAAGCTAAGGTTTCTTAGGATGGGTAACAGTATAGGTAATAAGACCGTAAAGGCAGGTGAACCGCTTAGACATACCCCAGCATTTTTTATGTTTAAGAGGTATGGCTATGCTGCTGTGAGACCAGGGAAGTCATGGGTTGCATTGACGAAGGATTTAGGAGAACCATGGCCCGAAGGAGGGTCTTTTGCGCTGGAAAAATTGGACGTGTTGTATGAGACATTAGAAAAGTTCGAACAGGCCACGAAACACTTTCCGCCTGACTATTGGAAAGTCTTTGGCTGGTGGAAGGAAGAAGCGATGAAGCGACACGCAAAGTCGAAACAGGCCAGCTTGGCTGGTGAGGTAACAAAACTCAAGGGTCTGAGGAAACAGGCGAATAAAGAGCAGGATGAAGCGCTTAAGGAAATAGAGAGGCAGGCCAACGCGCGACTGATGCCGCTCGTTGAAAAACCAGACCCCGCGAGAGGGGAGGTAGCGACCAATCTACCCTCCCCAGCCCCAGACCTAAACCCTGTCCCGGGGTTTCAGGCACCACCTATCCTTTCTGCGCCCCCGCTACCACCTCCCTATAACCCCGCTACCATCGCGCCCCAGATACCCCAGAACCACCCGAGCCAGGGAAGGCCGTTTGCACAACTCGGGGCTAACCGAATAGATGACGGGACCGACATCGCAGGGTTCCCGCCACCGATAGGACCGGATGGGTTATACCCCTCACTGGTAGGTTGTAAGGGGAAAAGGACCTCACAAACTACCCCATCGGAATGTCAGGAAATAGAGGAAAGGAAAACATTGTGCCCTGTACAAGTTATCGGAGTTGACGCCCAAGGACAGGGGGTTCGAGAAAGAGTACCATGGAAAGAATCCTCTTTAACTGTAATGAGGGAAAGGATTCAACATTTGCTTATTGAAGATCCACGGCAGATAGTGCCGACCATGTCGAATTGGTTTTTAGCCGGCGAGTGCGACTATCGAGACATAACTCATATGGGAGTATCCGTGCTCCCACCCAAAGTATGGGAAAGGGCTAGATTAAGAGCACACTGGCCGCACGTCGATCCAAGGGCAGCAGGAGCGGCCCAGATAACAGTACCACAATGGGACGCACTGAAGCTCCGGCTGCTGGGTGCCATCGAGCATGCGCTGTTGCCAGCAGGAGGTCCGGATTGGGGAAAAATTGGGGCCATAAAACAAAAGGCAGGAGAACCAATTGGAGAGTACCGAGAAAGGTTGGAAAAGGCCATGGCGCGCTGGGGAGGACTGGGTCCGATGCAGCTGGGAGGGCTACCCCAACCATTGGTAAATCAATATCTAATCGAGGGGCTTCGGCCGGTGTTAAAGAAACAGGTACAGACCGTCCTCTTCGGCTGGAAGGGAATGACAACCAACGAATTATGCGACAAACTGGAACAATGCCCGGGCTCCTCCCTAGAGGAGAAGAAGGATATTAAGGAGGAAATATTGCAAATGTTTGTCCAGGAGAAACGGGCTCAATTTAACCAAAATAAAAAAGGGGATCAGAGTCAGAACTACATACACGAACAGTGCCAGAAGTGGGGACCTGTTCGAGGTCCAGAGGAACATAGGAGGAGTTGTTATCCTTTTTTCTATAAGGGCCAATTCCCCAACGGAGAGTGGATCCACAGCGAAAATGAAAACTGCGACGGTTGTACTGAGGAAGATTTTGGACTAATTAATATGAACGAGGTAAAACAACAATGGACAATACCACCCCCTCTTCCCCTTCCTCCTCAAAACCCTCAAACTTGGAATGTGCAAGGGCCCCCTCCCCAAAATTGGTATCCACCAAGACCCCTTCTCCAAAACCCCGGACCACCCCCCAATAGTGGGATGCAGAACGGACCAAGGGGGAACTGGGCCCCGCCTCGGGGTCCGCCGCAGTGGCAACCAGTGAACCAGTCACTTTGGGGGCCGCCAGAACGCAGGCAGGGCGGAAGGGGAGCTGTAGAGGGACGACCTATGCCCTCCGCACCACCGGTTCCGCAGGAACCGTGCCATTATTGCAAGCAGATGGGACACTGGATACGTGATTGCCCAAAGGCTCGTAAGGGGTTTCAGCCCCAATACAATAGAGGGGCCTATTGACGGGACGCTGGCGAGTCGCCCAAGGAGTGTCCTCTCTTGACCATGACACCGGCAGAGGAACCAACCATGATGTTGGACGTGGAGGGAAGACAATTAGAATTTCTCGTAGATACGGGCGCGACTCGCAGCACAATTAACAAGGGGCAATTGCCCTCTTTGCGCCTACGGCCAGGAACGTTCAAATACTGGGTGTTTCGGGTTTACCCCAAGCGCTTCCTATTTCGGAGGAAGTGCGAGTAACATGCGGCCCGCTGGAGGCTAAACATGCTTTCTTGATGACCACTACCGCCCCGACGAATTTGCTGGGACGGGATTTATTGTGCCGTTTGGGCTGTCAAATCTCATGTACCGAGGAGGGAGTTTTCGTAGACGTCGCGGAGTCTAAACGCGACTTGTTGATGACGGCACTGGCTCGTCCCGGCCCCACCGCGTATTGGTGGCGCTTGGATCCAGGGGCTTTGTCTGCTTGGACATATATCATAGATAATGTGTGTTTGGACAGTTCAGTGCTGCGAGATTGGATGCAACAGCACCAAATTTCGATAAAGGACTTAAAGGATAATCCACCCCATTGCACTGCGTACTATGATGCAACGGGTGAGGACGAGAACTACCGGGAAAGGGTTAAGGAAAAGCTGGGCGAATGGATGCCTCTACACTTGTCACGGGTATGGATCGGGCGTGAGGGAATAGGAATTGAGGTAGTCCTAACCCCGAGTCAGCATGCGCTGACCCAATACTCCGAAGGAGCGGTCGCCCATGTTACCCTCACTACTGCCAAAGGGTGGCCGCCGGAAAGTGTAGGTTGGATGGTAGGGAGGTTACGAGAAGTTCCCTTACATGGTTATCGGTGTAAGAGGGGCCGCTGGACTTTGAAACAGCTCGAAAACGGTGAAGGGTTCTCAATTGACATTAAGGCAGAACGGAGGGACGGAAAGTTCGAAGAGGCAGAGTTGCCCCCCAAAGGCACCTATGCCATGAGGGCAGTGCTGACGGACCCGGGTGAGTCGGATTACCTCCTAGCGGAGGTGCCAGACAATTTATGGCCCAAAAGCGACGGTGAGGTTGGACGGATGCGAGACGCCAAACCTCTAGTGATAGCAGTGCAGCCGGGGATGCGCTTGCCAAACGTAAAACAGTATAAGCTACGACCTGAGGCCGACGTAGGCATAGCACCAGTGATTCAATCCCTCGTGGAACAGAAGATTATCGTAGAAACTAACAGCCCATGTAATACACCAATTTTGCCAGTTAAAAAGCCGTCAAAGGACAAATGGAGATTTGTACAGGATTTAAGGGAGGTGAACAAGGTGATACAGGGCATACACCCACTAGTTCCAAACGGAGAAACCCTCATGATGTCAATTCCGCCGGACGCAACATACTTCACGGTCATCGACCTTTGTTCTGCGTTTTTCTCTGTGCCCATCGCGCCTGAGTCACAATACTTGTTCGCTTTCACCCATAGGGGGCGCCAGTATACTTGGACAGTACTACCTCAGGGGTTTTCAGATAGCCCCACTCTGTTTTCCCGGGCGCTGCACCGCGACCTGGCGGATGTGGAATTGAAGGGAGGGTCAGTGTTGCTGCAATACGTTGACGATTTGTTGATTTGCTCCCCTTCAAAGGAGGCGTGCGAAATGGATTCTTTGGCCCTATTAAAGGCCTTGGCGGCCAAAGGCCACAAAGTAGGCAGACCAAAACTTCAGTTTGTGCGGCAGGTTGTAACTTACTTGGGACACGCCATTTCGCACGGAAAACGAGAATTGGATGCTGGACGAGTGACCGCTATCACGGAGCTGCCTCGCCCTCGCTCGCAACGGCAAATGCTGCGCTTCCTAGGTATGACGGGATACTGCCGCACTTGGATACTTGATTTTGCGCTGCTGGCTAAACCACTGTACGAGGCGACCAAATCAAATGCCCCGGACCTATTGATATGGACGGATGAATTGAGGCGATGTTTTGACGGGCTGAAACAGGCGCTGGTTACGGCACCGTCATTAGGACTCCCGGATTATGCGAAACCATTTACCCTTTACACTCACGCCGTGGGAGGTTTCGCCCAGTCAGTTTTGACACAGACCCATGGGGATAAGGAGCGGCCGGTGGCCTACTTTAGTAAAAAGTTAGACCCGGTCGAACAAGGGTTTCCGGTGTGCTTGCAAGCTGTGGCAGCGGCCAGGTACGCAGTAGAAAGAACAGCGGACATTGTTATGGGACACCCAGTAACGCTACGGGTACCACATTGCGTCACTTCGCTGCTGTTACAGCGAAGCACACAGCATTTGTCTAACACTAGATTAATGCAATACGAATCCGCACTGATCACTGCAGCCAACATCACGATCGAACGTTGCACGACGCTCAACCCAGCCTCACTGATGCCCACTCCTGAGGAGGGCGAACCTCATGTGTGCACCGACGTTGTGCAGCTAGTCTCCACGGTGCGATCGGATTTAAAGGACAATCCCTTAGAATATCCCGACTGTACATATTATGTCGATGGATCAGCTAGGCGCGCATGGGACGGGTCCCTGTTGTCCGGGTACGCCGTGTGCTCGGATAGCGAAACGGTAGAGAGCGGGCGTCTTCCACCTACATTTTCCGCACAGCAGGCGGAGCTGTGCGCCTTGACCAGAGCGTGCAGCTTGGCGGAAGGCCTTGCCGTCAACATTTACACAGATTCGGCCTACGCTCACGGCGTAGTCCACGATAAAGGAGCCATCTGGAAGATGAGAGGTTTTCTCACATCTGCCGGTTCAGTGATAAAGAATGGCGCGTTGGTAGAAGGGCTCCTCCGAAGCATTTTACTTCCCCGCGCTATCGCGGTAATTAAGTGTCGTGGCCACCAAAGGGCGGACACTGACGTTGCCCAGGGCAACGCAAGGGCGGACGAGGCGGCAGGAAAGGCCGCCAACCAACAGATAGAACGCAACATGCCGATGGTGACACGAGCACAGAAGACAGCCGCACAGATTGCTGACATACCGACTGCGGGACCACCCGCCACACCAACTAAGGACGATATCATAAATTTGCAAAATGCTGCACCGACGGCCGAACACGAGGTCTGGCTCAAACGAGGAGCGATACGCCCTGGGCCAGGGGAAATGTGGACCCTTGATGAAAAACCTATAGCACCCCAGGCTTTACTGCCCTGGCTGGCACGCATGGCTCATCAGAATGGTCATGTGTGCCAGAGGGGGGTGATGGGACAGATAGACTACACTTGGGCAGCGCCAGGACTGTCACGGATTGTATCCGAAGTGTGCCGATCGTGTGTGGTCTGCCAGCAACACAATAGAGGGGCGCCACCGAGACATGCACATGATGGGGGACGACCCCCGCCTAGTGGGCCGTTCGCAACTATTGAGTTCGATTTTACAGAATTGGAACCAAGCATGTCGTTTCGCTATGTGTTGGTAATCGTAGATACGTTCACCAAATGGGTCGAAGCATACCCATGCGTCAAATCCGATGCTCCGACAGTAGTGAAGCGCCTCGTGCGGGATTTTATGTGCAGATTTGGCATTCCCCAGATAATTTCGTCAGATCAAGGAGGCCATTTCACGGCGCAGGTGGTTAAGGGCATCCTGAAGGCGTTGGGCGTTAAACAATCCTTCCATTGCGTCTACCACCCACAGTCCTCAGGACTTGTGGAACGAACGAACAAGACTTTAAAGAATAAACTAGCGAAACTTTGCGCAGACACAGGCTTGAGGTGGCCAGAGGCTCTTCCGCTTGCATTGATGAGCATTCGTTCCACCCCGGGTCGCACTACGGGCCTTTCCCCCCACGAAATATTAATGGGACGACCTATGAGCTTGCCCGTTTCAGCACCAACAGACATGTCCACCCTTGCTTTGCCAGTAATGGATGACATGCTTTTGAGATTTTGCATAGGCTTGTCGAATGTGGCACGCAGCATCCATGCTCGAGTACGAGAGGCGCTGCCTGAACCAATAGGCCACGCCATCCACAACTTTCAGGCCGGCGACTGGGTGCTCGTGAAGCACTTCACCCGCAAGGCTGCTTTGGAGCCACGGTGGAAGGGACCATTCCAGGTGCTACTGGTCACACCGACGGCAGTCTTCTGCGAGGGTAAACCTTCGTGGATCCACGCCACCCATTGTAAGTTGTCCATCCCCGCACCACAAGCCACACAAGACACCGCACCTCACATTGCTGCAGACACCACACCTCACACCGCTGAAGACAATGCACCGTCTAGGGCACCACAGTCTCCTAAGGGCGGCGATGACGGTCATGATGATGGGAATTCTGGGCAGCTGCCTAACAAACCCCGCCAAGGATAGGCTTCTGCAGTTTAACCCACTGAGAGAGGATCTCCCCAAATACCCAGGGCACGACAACTACACGTTATTTAAACTTTACTCCGTCAAATACATAACGGCTCCCCGGGGACAGGGGATAGTAGTACATTGCTGTGAGTTGGAGACACATTTCAAGTGGTTATCTGTAAGATGGATGGAAGCCATGGTGGTACATAATGGGACACCACAGGCACGCATGACCACCCATTTGGTGGCTCCGCACGGGACCATGTTTGTATGCGGGAATAAAGCTTACCCGTATTTACCTGATAATTGGGGAGGAATTTGCTATTTAGGATCAGTTTTCCCAGAGATGGAAATGCGACAGCACTTGCATAATACCACCGCACTCATAAGGACACAACGAAGCACCTATTGGCACGACGACGACACCACTACTTTACACGGCGCTGATTGGGAGAAAGCCGTTAGCTTCTTCTTCCCATGGGCTGGGACGGTCATGAACAGTTACCGCATTGACAAAATTGCGTTAATCTTAGAAAGGGTGGCCAACGACACCGCTACAGCACACGACGAAATGTTGGACACGGTTGTCCACCTGCGTACAATGGTTATGCAAAATAGGGTTGCGTTAGATATGCTACTGGCAGAACGAGGAGGGGTATGTGGGATAATTAAGGGTAAATGTTGTACTTTTATTCCTGACCCTTCACAAGGGGTCAGTGCTGCTATTATAAGGTTAAGAGAAAGTGCTCACATATTGACAAAGGATCGCATGGATCGGGAAGCCTCCCACCAGTGGCTTACCGACTGGTTTAAAGGATGGACAGGGACGATAGTAAAGTGGATATTGACCGCCTTGGCAATAGTCCTTGGACTAGTGGTTTGTTGTGTACTAATCAAGGCTTTAGTCCTTGCGTGTGCGAGAAAGTTTACCACAGGATGGACACTGAAGACGACACCGGAAAAGGCCATGGTGATGATCGACCAGCGGATCGCGGGTCCGGATGACACACCAGCTGTCAACTCAACTGCCAATCGCGGATCCTGGGACGACGACCTGAACGAGTCCCTGGGCCGCGACAATGAGATCTCCGCTTCCGAAGATTGTTCTTCCATTGTTGATATTACCGATAATGATGTCGAGTACACTTATGCGGACCTCGAAGCATTTCAGGCTACCAGAAGGCCGTTTAACCTGGGCCCCGACACGTCGGAAGAAGAAATCGACGATTTCCTGAAGGATTCCTCTCGTTTCTTCACGATATGCCATGCCGTGGCTATGACTATGGGCCGTCCACTCCGCAGGCCTACGCCACCTGAGAATAATGTTACTGATGATGTTACCAATGATGATGTGGGCCACTTGCGAGGGTCCCCGGCTGATGTTTATGTTTCAATGCAGGCTCTGCCTCTCCATGTTTCACGAGCTCACCTTTATGTCTCACAAGCCCACAGTGAGTCAAACGCCACTGACCCAGTTCGGGATTTGGACCCAGCTGTGAACCCAAGCCCGGATGGAGAGGAACTCGATCGTGAAAATACTCTGAGTTCCGAGTCTGATTGTTTTGGAGATTCGCCCTTGAATAACAGCGAAGCAAGCAGCATCGCCTCGGACGATCTCGACTTTGACCCAAAGGAAGTTTCTCTCCCACCTTTGGATCGTTATGCTTTATTTCATGGCCATAGGTTTGAGCCACCTGATACTGACGATGTTGTGTCTTCCCCAGATCACCAGCACGTAAGAGACCTCATGAACATGAATATCGATTGAG
Organism: Myxine glutinosa; assembly: GCF_964187855.1. NCBI lineage: Eukaryota > Metazoa > Chordata > Myxini > Myxiniformes > Myxinidae > Myxine > Myxine glutinosa. Next base: position 24,663,104 of record NC_136270.1, on the reverse strand, counting down.
CGCTGAAGATCTACAAGGATTTCACTTGGGGAAGCCTGGGCGAGCTCCAGTTGGGGAGGAGTCCGGCTGCACCTCTGTGGACCAAGGGTGGGTCGGAGATCTTCCTGGGTGTGGACCCCGGTGGAACCAGAGGTCTTCGTTGTGGATTTGGCGCGCTATTCGATCTTCATGTCTCTACGGTCTCACCTCATACACCCATCTACACCCGACTTACATACATCATACATCCACTTACACCCACTTGCACCCACACACCCGCGGATCAGCCTGCTGGGTTCGTTGTGCGGTACTGGGTACGGGACATGCTCACTGGGCTGCATTCGTGTGGTACGTTACGTTTAGTTACACTCTCTCTCTCTCCCACCTCTTTTGGTGGATTTTGTGTGCCATTTGATCACTCTGCTTTTACGGCCTTACATTGCATACTCACATACAGACGCGAATCATCCTACTGAGTTTGTGTGGTGCTTTGGTACGGGACATTCTTACGGGGCTGCCTTCGCGTGATATGTTGAATGATTTTTCTGTTTTTGTTTGAAATAAAGGCCTTTGATTGGCTCGTAGATAACTTTGTATCTTAGATCCAAAAGGGCGGTATGTAGGGAGCTGTAATGCCCCTCCCCCTTTGTATATCCTTGCTGCTTTACCAATTACCAAGTATAACCAATTATATGTTTTGTTTTGACTTGCTACTGTACTCTTTTATGATACTGAGTTCTTTCTACTGCATTGAGGATGTGTAATATCCTAATAAGGAGTTCTCTGCCTGTGTGCTCTGGCCTGCGTGGGCACAATCTCTAGTTCCCCTTTTCAGGCCTTGGAGGCAACTCTTATCTCTCTTTGCCTTTCTCCTGACTCTGCCATTATCTTGCAAGTTGACAGTTTTATGAGTGTCCACTCCCCTTTGTACTTTCCCAAGCCAGCTGCTATACAGAAAGTTGGAAACATGTTGCCACATAATGCTGACCATCTCCTTATCAGAGCTAACCCATGACTGGCCTTGGATGAACTTCCTTTAATTAACTGAACAACAGGATGGGACTATGGTGGGAGGCCCAATGAGCCCATTCTGTCTCTGTGTCTTGTGAGCTAACTCCACCCCTGACTTTCTTTATATAAAGCAATGTTAATTGAGTTATTTCAGAGCATCTTGTTGTACTGTTGGTCATTCCTTGTGAGTTTCAATGCAACTTTGCTGTCCTCAAGCTTGAGTACTCGAGTTCCAATAAATATATCCGTTGCTCCTTTCTTCTGAGTCTTCTGAGTCCCAAGTCCTAAGTCCCAATCCGACATATATATATATATATATATATATATATATATATTATATATATATATATATATATATATATATTATATATATATATATATATATATATATATATATATATATATATATATATATATATATATATATATATATATATTGTTACAGACGCGGTTTTAGATGTTATTTTACCGAGCGGTTGGTATTACCGCGTCCGAACAGTTACTCCCCGATTAGAACCCGATTCCACCTGACGTTGACCAGATCGCACCGCAGATATTCAATCGGGAAACCTCTAAAGCGACCGAAAGAGAATGAAAAGAGAAGAAGACAGAGTACGGAGGAAGAACAGATTTATTATACACACACAAGCAATGGATGGAAGAAGCAGTCACAGAGCGAATCGTTAACTTACACTATTCATTTTACTTAACCCCAAGACAACGAGTAGGACAGACGACGTTCACACTTACACAGGGGATATTGCAGGCAGGTAGGGCTTGAGGTGGATTGCTGGAGAGGGAGGCAGCAGCTCTCAATTCCTCGCGGTTTTTGGCGGGAAAACCCTTCATCGCGTATCCGCTGCCGATACTGTAGACGTCACGCGCTGGCTCGGGCACACCTGCTCCTCTCCTTCTGGTGGAGCCGTCTCCCTCCTTTCAGCGCGTCTCTCCAAGGCTGGTTTCCTTTCCGAGTACCTCTCCTCTTTGGCTTGGAGCGTTTCGCATCTCACCGCTCCTCTTGGTGTCGCCTCTTCGCTCATCTCCCAGGTCATCTCATCTAGCAGTCCCTTACAGTCGCTTTTATAACTCGGGGCGGAATCAAGCCGCCGGCTGCGAGGGCACGCCTACCGGGTCGCTCACCGCGGTGCTGATTGGCCATGTGGGGTTGGCTCACTCCTCCCCTCTATGCCGAGGTGGAGACACGCCTTTCTTCTCCGAGATTAGCACATGGGCAATGGCGGCTTGCGGGATTGAACACAACTCGCACCCTTTTTAAAGGAACTTTGGAGAGCGGAGATGTTTGGGGAAATTGCAAGGGCCTATGCTTATTTTGTTTGATACAATGCAAAGTCAATCTAGTGGGAAACACATATTTAGCCTACATAGAATAAGGAAATACACTATTTAAAAAGATATATCGTGACCTGCGTGTAAGTTTCATGGAATTAACTAGGAGGACGGCTGCGACCATTATTTACATTAACAGGGTGTTACACATAACAAAACCATACTTTTTACATTCGTTACACTTCCTCCAAAATTGTTACACTTCTCAAAAACCGTTACACTTCTCAAATTCGTTACACACTTCTCAAAACCGTTACACTGCACCCTCCTTTCTTCAGGCCCGTACTCGGGCCTACAAAACTTTAACTTAGTGTGACACGTAGGTGTAATTCCCTCTACAATTAACCTGACCCTGAGTGTGACAATCTTAAAACACAAATAAGTATGTCCCCCTATTGCATTGCACCCTGTCTAACAGACTCAAGCCCACAGCTAACCGAATTACGGAATTATTCTCAAACTATACATTTACGGTGGGGAGCATTATTTACAATGACGTGATTTCTTATTTACAACGCAACCCAGGACCTGTGTTTTTTTTTTTTTTTCTCTTAGGGAACAAGAAAAAGAAATTCCTGTTGGGAGGGAGGAGACAGCACGCATTGCATCGATGCACCAGTACCAATACCACCAAAGCACCCAAAAGCACCACAAGCACCACAAAGCACCAAAAGCACCACTCGGTGCGCAGTCACCATGGTTCTTAATAAACACAACAAAACAACTGGTGGTGGTCTTCACTTTCTCTGCTGGGCCGATGTTCTTCCCGACGTCTTCTGGCTTCATGCGGCCTATTTGGACATAATAATAAAGCACAACTTGTGTTCGTTTTTATTTAGGGCCTCAGGGGCCAACTAAGGGTGGTCCACCTGTTTGGCATAGGTGCCACCTTACCGAGGTCCGCAAGCAAGATTCCCTGGCCACTATGGCCGGTCTCCAACAGAGGTGCCCTGCCCCAGAACCTGGGGTCCATCAAGTGGTACTTGGCCGCAGAACAGCGGTCCATAAAGTGGTACATCAACGCAATGCATGCTGGTTCTGGGAATCTCGGGCGCACAATGGCCACCTCACGCACGCTCCCCTCGGCACCCAATGGCGCACAGGTCCTCAAGTGGGAGACAAAATGAAGACAATTGAGCGAGGGGTAAGGTCACAAGGGTACACGTCAATAAGGCAATGCAAGGCGAAATGCGTACGGAGGGCGAAGTGAGAAAGCTCGTCCCTACCGTACGTCACCCCCCTGTCACATACACTACCCTTGCCCTTACCCCATATGTACAAAATCTACACATTACCAATTCGTCAGTACTGTCACGTCTTCCCCATATTTCCCCTATACCAAATTCGTCTCCACAATCCCTCGACTTCAAAATTTGCCATCACCAATTCATCATCAATCCTCATAAGGAGGGAGAGATGGAATTACGCAACATGTCACACCCACGTCATGATGCGTCTCACAATCCAAACATTTGCATCAAAAATAATTAAACATGGCATGGTGCGGAGTACCTGTCACCTCAGGTGAGTGGATGCAGATGGTGTGAGGAGATCCTTCTTCCTAACTATCCTCTAAATGACTTTAACACACTTTACACTACCCGGGGTCTTTCCCTGCCAATCCATTGGCCAACTTACACTATGGGTTCTAAAAACCAATTCCCATTGACCAAACTGTGGTGCTTCTCAATTTGGGGTCTCACTCCCCCGATTCATCTCCCGGTGCCTTCGCACAATTTCTGGGCTGCGACGTGTAGCTCTCCCAGCAGGTCTACCCACCTGCACACCTCCACCACTGCAGTTGCCACCCGAGCTTACCTAGCTCCTCACCCTAACCTAACTAACTGGGGAAGGCCCTCTCCTGGCTCTGTCACCCCTTGGTGCCCTCTGGCACTGGGCTACCCGGGTCCGTCCTCCGGATCCTCGGGCCCCATCCACAACAACTACTACCGGCTCCCAGAGCCCACCTGCGGCCTCACCTGGCCGACATCCTCACAGTGGTGGAGCGCCCAACCAACGACACACACTAACAGGCTACACGCCCAGCCATTTCCACAACACTAATGCACCCATCCAAAGACCATTCTTTCACCCGCACCACAGATGCCAATATCCAACCACAATTTACCTGTACCCTCTACCTAACACTTACACTACCCGCCCCGGGTATCCGTGATGGGGGTCCACTCTTCCCCCATTCACACCTTCGCACCATCCACTCCACTCCACAATTTCCACCATACTCACTCCACGACCATCCATTCCAATACTCCATACCATTTATTCCATACTACCATTCTCCATACCTGCTGTTGCACACCTGTGCCCTCACACCTGGTGCCACCTGCACCCTCCTCCTCTTCCTGGACCAGTTGGTCCACACAACACACATCACCATCACTCACTCATACACTGCTCCACACACCTGTTCAGTTGCACACCTGTGCAATCACACCTGTTCAATTCTCAAACACACGGCATCATCTCAGCTAACTACTCCCCTCTGAAACTTGCGCTTCCCAGTCGTCCCTTTAAACTATTGCGCTCCCACGTCATTATCATCCACACTAAACTACCTGCGTCCCCACTACAGGTATCAGTCACTAACTAATCTTAACGTTACCTAATGTCATCTTCGCTAGATCCCTAACAATATAACCTAACCCACCCGGGCTAGTTTTCACTGCCATACACCCCATAATCTAGTGCGCATTTGCCCCACCTGTGAGGGATGACAGAGTTGCCATCCCACCACATGGGGCATCTCCCACTACCAATTTTGCACATCAAATTTCAACAAATCAAAAATTTGCCAAGCATCTGCCAATCACCGTACCAATCATCAAATTTTGCTTTTTTTCTAATTTCGGGGCCAAAACACTATCCTCATCACCCGTCTACTTATTAGATCCTCTCGGTACGCCGTGACATCATTAAACTCGGCTTCGTAAAGCCGAGCAATGAATTCGGGTGGTTTGGTCGCCTGCAGGTTGAATCCGTCCGGCTTTCGGTTCAAGGGAGGTGGTTTGGTTGGACCGAGGCTCCACGCACCATCTCGGCGCGGCACCTTGCGGTCCCGGGCCCGATGGCTCAATCTCCCCCGGTCGGAACCCCGTCCCCACGAGGGGGCACCGTACCGCTTCCTCCCACTCGCCCTTGAACCGGACCGGTCGCCTCGCCCGTCAAAGCCCGGACTCGACCGTGCGGGGCGGGGCCAAGCTCGAATCGGCAACGACGCTTCGAAGAGAAGCGACGCAGCATCGACCCGCGCCGGGCCTCGCACCCAACAAAGCACCCCACGCCCCGAATGCTCGCATCGGCTATCCGTCGCCCCAACCGCTAACCGTCGATGCTTCACTTGCATGCTTACAAGCATACGCTACCCCTTTCACCCTCACAAAACCTGGCGTTCCAACGCCGTCCGTACATTCCACCAACGCTCTCCCTGTTACACACCACACTTCTCGCGCACACTCTTGCGCACACTTTGGTCCACACCTCTCCTCCGTTACGTCCTCCGTAACACTCACCATGGGCGTGCACTCTTGCATCCACCCACTAACGCGCTCGGATGGGCTCTCCCACACTCGCGCCATGACCAACTCAGGTGTGCTTCCTCGCACACGTTCCACCACCACCTTACTCTCCGTGTCACACTCTGTACACCCCGACGTGCATTCTCGCTCGCACCCGGTTTCACACTCGCGCTCCGATGTGCCCTCTCGCACCTGCGCCATCACCAACTCACTATTCGTGTCACACTCCGTACACCCCGACGTGCATTCTCGCTCGCACTCGGTATCACTCCCACACTTTATAACACGCCCACTCGCCGACGCACACTTTTTCCTCACACGCGTGCCATTTCCACTCACACGGGACCCTTCACCAACGCCCGGATGCTTCCTCGATCCCAAGCGCGCGAAAATTCTTTTGTCGCTAAACATCCTCCTGCAAAATCTACCCGCACAATATACAGCACGACTCACCTGGGGGATCCTTTTCTCCACGCGAACCTGCAAACTTCCATTCGGGTTAAGCACAGCATCGTGATGTGAGCAGGGACTTTGTACATAATCCATTTCTCCCTGCAATTCCCGGGCTACCTCCGTCATCTCTTCAATTTTAATTCCCAGCACTGCTTTTTCTTTATTCACCTCGGCGACCGCTGGCTTTAATAAAACACCCTCCTCTACCTCAGCGGTCGCCGGCTTTTCCAAACCCCGTGTCGCGATTTCTACCCCCGTCATTGTACCCGTGCTTTCCTCCGCTTCGCTCAACCAGCGCTTTTCGACCCGCTTTACCTCCTCGTGCACCCCTGGGACCCTTTCGCCCAACTTGCGGTCTCTGTCCCTCTGCTCCCATGCCTCTCTATCGGCCCTCATTTCGTTCGTTGTTGCTTCAATTTGGTTTTTTTTTTTTTTTTTTTTTTTTTTTTTTTTGTATACAAGATCGAGGCTCGTGAAAGAGCGAACATTAATCACACAGAAAGACAAACCGACACATAAAACATATAACATAGGGAGCGGTAGACAAGATGGGGGGAGAGGGGGAAGGACACAAACACAACATTTGAGAGCAGGGACCGAGAGACATGGAGACATCGAGAGATCTGAGAGAGGGCGAGGGCTTTGGGGGGGGGGGCATGGGAAGGGGGCGGTGGGAGAGGTATAAAACATATGGACACTGCCAGGACTTCCAGGAAAGAAGTTGGAATTTCAAACAAGGTGGATCTGGGGTGAATTAGCGGGGGTAGAAAAGATCAAGGTTTTGGATGGGGGAAGATAAGAGATGGTGGTGAACAGCTGTTTTAAAGACCTGGAGGGAGGAGTGGGATTGAAGGGAGTGAGGTAGTTTGTTCCAGAGGCGGGAGAAAAGAGGAATGAAAGAGTGAAGGTGAGCGGAGAGCCGAGATTTCGGCAGTTTAACCATCAGAGGGTTGCTGGCAGATCTTGTGCGACCTGTAGGAATATTTGGGGGACAGAGCACAGAGAGAGCTGGGGGTGCAAGGCCGGAGAGGAGTCGGTAGAAGACAGAAAGACCACCTACCTGCCTGCGGTGAGTGAGTGAAAGGCCCTCAGAGATAGCTTCATCGCGGGAGATTCCAATAATTCTGAAAGCTTTGGTTTCAACAGCGTGAAGCCGAGCTAGGTGTGAGGCAGGAGCACCGGCCCATAGGGGAGAACAGTATTCCATTGAGCTGCGGATGAAAGCCTTGTATGTGGTGAGGAGCTCAGGTGTGCCGAGGAAGGACTTCGCACGACGGAGGATGCCCAGTCGGCGACTGGCTTTGGAGGCCAGCTTGGAAATGTGGTTTTCCCAAGAAAGATCATGGCAGATAGTGAGACCCAAAATCTTGAGCGACAGAACTTCTTGGAGAGGATTGTTGAGAAAGTAGATGGGAGGGTTGTCCAGTCGATCTTTTCGGAGAGACATAGTAAGAGTGTGAGATTTGTCAGGATTGAAAGACATGTTCCACTTGTTTGACCAGTCTGTGATTTTGTCCAGGTCTTCAGAGAGTGAGGAGGCAGCAGACTGCCGATCTGAGGGAAGAGGAATGGAGCGGCAGAGAGTGGAGTCATCAGCAAAGAGATAGAGAGGATTTTCGAGAGAGTCAGAGAGATCATTGATGAAGACCAGAAAAAGCACGGGGCCCAGAACACTGCCTTGGGGAACTCCAGCCTGAACAGGAAGAGGAGATGAGAGAAACCCATTCAGGGCCACACGTTGACGACGACTAGAGAGGAAGTCCGCCAGCCATGCATGGAGATTTCCATGGATACCAAAGGAGGAGAGTTTGGTGAGCAGAGCGGGGTGCCAGACCGTGTCGAAGGCACGTGATATGTCGAGGGAGACAGCTCTAATTTCCTGTTTGGCATTGAGGACCTCCATCCATTGTTGAGACAGCAGAAGCAGCATGTCCAGAGTAGAGTGACCTGGTCTGAAACCAAATTGATGATCAGAGATCAAGCCATTGGAGAAGAGGAAAGATTTCATATCAGAAGCAATGATGGATTCCATGACTTTGCTGATAATTGGGAGAAGGCTGATTGGTCTGTAGTTGCTAGGATCTGTTTTTGCACCTTTTTTGTGCAAAGCGGTGATGTTGGCTGATTTCCAAGCAGATGGCAGTTGACCTTGAGCAAAAGAGAGGGTGAAGAGAACAGAGAGAGGGTGAGATAGAGCAGCAGAGCAGGATTTTAGGACCCGTGGGCTGATGCCGTCGGGTCCAGTTGCAGAATCAGAGTCGAGGGTTGACAGAAACTTTTCCACCTTGTCAGGAGGAAAGGACACGGAGTCCAGGAGCAGCAGGGTACGACTGGGTATGGTGGGTACAGAGAGGGATGGGTTTGGGACACAAGATTTAGAGGCAAACACAGAGTTGAGGCATTCAGCTTTTTCACGTGCGGAGTCAGCTGTGTAGCCATTTGAGGTAAGGGAGGGGATGGAGGGGGAACAAACACCAGAAACGGATTTGACCAGACGCCACCAGGATTTGGAAGAGGGAGACAGATAAGAGAGTTCGGTCTTGAGAACGGAGAGATATTGTTTCCTGGCTCTCCTGAGGGTGGACACACACTTGTTTCGGGCTTTGTGAAAGGAAATGAGATTTCCTTCCGTTGGATTTGCTTTCCAGGAGACGAAGGCAAGTTGTTTCTGGGCAACAGCCTCACCACAAGATTCCGTGTACCATGGACGGGAGGAAGGGTATGACAACTGAAGACGAGATGGGATAAATCTGTGCATGAGAGAGAGCAATTTACTTTGGAAGAATTCCCAGGATGAGTTGATGTCAGAGGTGGTAGAGATGGGAGACCAGTCCAGATGATTGATGGCTGCTTGAAGACCGTGCCAGTTGGCCTGAGTGAAATGCCAGACTCGTCGACGCTGAGCAGGCTCCCTGAGGATGGTCAGAGAGATGTCCACTTTAACAAGGACATGATCAGATGATCCGATCGGAGCAGAAGAAGAGCAGCAGACATTTTCAGGGAAGTTAGTCATAACCAAGTCCAGAAGAGAAGATGTTCCGTTGACTGAGATCCGGGTCGGGAAATTGACAGATTGTGTCAGTCCCAGTGAGTCGCAGAAGTCCTTTGCTGAGGAGCCATGGCTGGTGAGAGAGGTACCCACACCCAGCCAACTGGCATGATGACAGTTGAAATCACCACATATGAGGAAGAGAGAGTTGGGATGAGTAGATAGAAGTTGGTCCATATCATCAGACAGCGAGATGTAGATGGAGTCATCACTGTTTGGTGGACGGTACAACACACATATGAACAAGAGGTGGGAGCGAAGGGGAAGCCGTAGCCAGAGGTATTCCTGGGGGTGAGGTGGAGAGAGTGCAGTGCAGGGCGAGTGAGGAAGAGAGTTTTTGATAAAGATAGCAACCCCGCCTCCAGGACGAGGCTCAGGTCTATCATACCGGAGGAGGGAGTAGCCCGGGAGAGATACTATGGAATCAGAGACATCATAAAGGAGGAAAGTTTCTGTTAAGCAGATCACGTCTGGTTTGACAGAAGCAACCTGTATGGAGAGATCAGTTAAGTTTGAACGAAGGCCCCGGATGTTTGAGGTCCATACCGTTAATGAAGAGGAAGGGGGAGCATCAGATACAGAACAGGGGGGAGGAGGGGTAGGGTAAGATGTGGAAGAGGTGGAAGAGGTAGGGAGAGCTGTTGAAGGTGTGTCAGAGATTTCAGAATAGCTCGGAGAAAGGGAAGGATGGGGCGGACAAAAGGTTTGATGGTGATTGGGTGAGCCACAATGAGGTGTTATTTGAGGAGGGGGAAGAGCGAGGCAGAAGGTTGGGGGAGATGGAGGTGAGAGTTTGAAGGGGGAAGAAGCGGGGAGGACGCTTTGAGGAGGGGGAGTGAGAGGGGGGAAATTGAGAAGCAATGAGGGTGGGGAGATTTGAAGGGGAGGGGTGAGGGGGGAGTTTGGGAGGGAAGGGACAAGGCGAGGGATTTGAAAGGGATGGGATATGGGGGAGATTTGGAGGGGAGGGGTGAGGCAGGAGTCTAGGAGGGGAGGGGCGAGGGGGCGTCTTGGCGGGGAGGGGTGAGGGGGTAGTTTAGGAGGGAGGGGGCAAGGGGGGAGATTTGAAAGGGATGGGTGATGGGGAAGATTTGGAGGGGAGGGGTGATGGGGAAGATTTGGAGGGGAGGGGTTATGGGGAAGATTTGGAGGGGAGGGGTGAGATTGGATTTTTGAAAGTGTACGATTTATGGGAAACGAACATTTATTGCAAAATGAGTTTCTTGTGACCTTCGAGTTAAAAATACGTTTAAGGACGCTGGATGGAGGATGGAGTGCAGGAGAGTTTAGGGAATGTAGAAAAAAGGCACTATAGGAGATGGATTTTTTTTTTGGGATGAATTGATTTGGTGAGCAAGTCGAAAGCAGCCTTTTAAAGAAGAAGAAGAAAAAGGTGTTATAAAATATGACGGAATACATAACTTGAGGGGAAAGTGTAAACATTGAAGGTTAATGAGTGAAAACTATCTGGGGAAATGGGGGAGAAACACGTGGTCGAAGAACGAACGAACGAATAAGAATGAATAAACGAATGAGAACAGAGAAAGAAATGTTTTTTTGTTTTTTTTTTTTGTTTTTTTTTGAGTTGAGATTTACACAAGGAAGTAGGCTATGGGTGAAAAGACTGGGAATACAGAGAACGAAAGTTATTGGATCACAAACGACGGACCACTGAGAGAAAAACAAAGCCTCAAGGTTGTACAGTGCACACTGTACAAGGCCTCAAGACACGACACGGCAAACAGACGATCAATTTATGAAAGATAAACACCGAGAAACAACCAAAGTTGCACACAATAACTTCACACACCGAAAGATAAATACAGTTTCGACAAAATACAATTGTGAACAGACTTAACTTCGAAAAACGTGGAGACCGTGTGGAGCTTCGAAAATCCCTGCCGCCGTCTCCAAGATCTCGCGAGATCTCAAGCGTCCTTAAACGTATTTTTAACTCGAAGGTCATGGTTTCTCCATTTCTCCCCGTTTATTCTCAGCATCTCGGCGAATTGCGCCATGAAGTCCCCCACATCAAAGCCCGCTGCTACGGTCACAGGCGCGGCAAAATTTGGTGCCGCTGTAACCACGTGCGCGAGAGCGCCATTTTGTGCGCCTGATACCCCCTCAACCACACCTTCTTTACTCTCCTCCTCCCTTTCTTCCCCTAAGTCCTGGGTTACCCCTAACCCGTCTATCTCCCCCACCGACATCCGATCGCCTTGATTGTCCATGGCGCGATCTCAAAATTCGGGTTTTATAAAACAAAATAAATTTCGGCAGCTTGTAATTTTGAGCGCGTTAAGCGCGCTTCGGGTCCGATCTCACTCCTCGACACCAATTGTTACTCTAATAGTACAATTGGTGTTCCAAAATTTGGGCCTAACAAATTTAGTCCCAGGTCCAAATCCAACTCCTGACAACCAATTGTTACAGACGCGGTTTTAGATGTTATTTTACCGAGCGGTTGGTATTACCGCGTCCGAACAGTTACTCCCCGATTAGAACCCGATTCCACCCGACGTTGACCAGATCGCACCGCAGATATTCAATCGGGAAACCTCTAAAGCGACCGAAAGAGAATGAAAAGAGAAGAAGACAGAGTACGGAGGAAGAACAGATTTATTATACACACACAAGCAATGGATGGAAGAAGCAGTCACACAGCGAATCGTTAACTTACACTATTCATTTTACTTAACCCCAAGACAACGAGTAGGACAGACGACGTTCACACTTACACAGGGGATATTGCAGGCAGGTAGGGCTTGAGGTGGATTGCTGGAGAGGGAGGCAGCAGCTCTCAATTCCTCGCGGTTTTTGGCGGGAAAACCCTTCGTCGCGTATCCGCTGCCGATACTGTAGACGTCACGCGCTGGCTCGGGCACACCTGCTCCTCTCCTTCTGGTGGAGCCGTCTCCCTCCTTTCAGCGCGTCTCTCCAAAGCTGGTTTCCTTTCCGAGTACCTCTCCTCTTTGGCTTGGAGCGTTTCGCATCTCACCGCTCCTCTTGGTGTCGCCTCTTCGCTCATCTCCCAGGTCATCTCATCTAGCAGTCCCTTACAGTCGCTTTTATAACTCGGGGCGGAATCAAGCCGCCGGCTGCGAGGGCACGCCTACCGGGTCGCTCACCGCGGTGCTGATTGGCCATGTGGGGTTGGCTCACTCCTCCCCTCTATGCCGAGGTGGAGACACGCCTTTTTTATCCGAGATTAGCACATGGGCAATGGCGGCTTGCGGGATTGAACACAACTCGCACCCTTTTTAAAGGAACTTTGGAGAGCGGAGATGTTTGGGGAAATTGCAAGGGCCTATGCTTATTTTGTTTGATACAATGCAAAGTCAATCTAGTGGGAAACACATATTTAGCCTACATAGAATAAGGAAATACACTATTTAAAAAGATATATCGTGACCTGCGTGTAAGTTTCATGGAATTAACTAGGAGGACGGCTGCGACCATTATTTACATTAACAGGGTGTTACACATAACAAAACCATACTTTTTACATTCGTTACACTTCCTCCAAAATTGTTACACTTCCCAAAAACCGTTACACTTCTCAAATTCGTTACACACTTCTCAAAACCGTTACAATATATATATATATATATATATATATATATATATATATATATATATATATATATATATATATATATACAGACTTGGCATTTCATATGGAATATTTTTTTTTTCTTGACTTGGGTTTAATTTCTGAACTCGGTATATCAATCTGGTGAGTTTCTTTTACGCTTCGGTGATTTCTTGGTTAAAAGAACGATGTCACTGATTGTCTGTCGCAGCAAGAAGTCAATAACAGGATTATATCACATGTGGTGTGGCAAAATGTACGGACAGGTGCATTTGACGATTGGCTTCACAGTCGGGTATACAAGGGTTGTTGCATTCTGTATTAGTGGAAAACAACTGCTGCACGTCTCCAAAAGTTATTGCCGCTTCCTCTGGAGATGGTCCGTCAACTCGACAATGCTGTTTGTCATGGAGTGGTGGCTTTACGAAATTACAGCATTAAAGAGCGTGCTATTGCTCGGCAGTATGGCGTCACTCAAGGTCAGGTTTCAAAGATCCTGAAACGAAATGCTCAGAGGGGTGTCCCTACTCCAATACCGAGGCCAGGACGTCCCCGCAGAACCACAAGGAGGGATGATCGCCAGCTGCACCGGTTAGTCCGCAATGGCCGTACCAATTCAGCTAATCGGCTTAGGGCTAAGTGGCAGCAACTGACAAATGTGCCTGTATCCAGAAGGCTAGTCAACCAACGACTGGTTCAAGCAGGCTATCGTGCCAGGCATCCCCTGAGAAAGCCACGCCTGACCACACAACACCACCAGCACCGATTGCAGTGGGCCAGAGAGCACCGTCAATGGCAGCCAGGACACTGGAATCATGTGATCTTCAGTGACGAGTCTAGATTTCTGTTCTATAGTCAAGATGGCTGCGTCCGAGTGCGCAGACAAGTGCATGAAGCCTACAACAAAGATTGTATAGTGCCAAGAGTCCAAGCTGGAGGTGGTGGGGTGACCGTTTGGGCTGCTTTTCATGCAGGGGGCAAAACTGACCTGGTTGTTCTGAATGGAAACCTGAACCAGTTCAAGTACAGGGCCATTCTGGAAGAAACATTGCTTCCATTTGCTCGTGTAGCCTTTCGAGGAAACTTTGTCTTCCAAGATGACAATGCACGGCCTCATCGTGCTCACATGATCCAACACTTTCTTGCTGACCGTGGTGTAGAGCATATGTAGTGGCCTGCCATGTCCCCGGATATGAATCCGATAGAGAACATGTTGGCAGAATTAACGCTTCAAATCGACCACTTGGACCAGCAGCCAACCTCTGTGCGTGAATTGCAGCAGGCTATTGTCACTGCATGGCAAGCGATTCCTGTCCAAACCTTGGCAAATCTCGTGAACAGCATGCCTCAACGTGTACGTGCTCTCCTGAATGCTCGTGGGGGTTACACGAAGTACTGAACTGTAATTTTATTGTCCGTAATCCCAGTCGTAATTTAACTTTTGTTTTTGTTAAAAAAATTTTTGGCTAATGTGCAAAATAAAGAGATACTTCTGGAAAACGTACAGAAGTTTAACACAGTACTGTCCATGAATTGAGTTCGATATCAGTTTACATCACTTTCAAGGATCAATTTATTTGTTTCGAAATGTCAAATGTGGTTTTTGTTTCTTTTAAAGGTCACATTAACAAAATCTAGAATAATTTCAACATAATTCCAATGAACTTTTGGTTCTAAGACATCTTGAAAAGTAAGTTCACCCCCACAAAAAAATATTCCATATTAAATGCCAAGTCTGTATATATATGTATATATATATATATTGTTGTGGATCTGCCGCCGGCCTTCTCCCCTTACCAAGGGGGGATTAGTCCCCTTGTCTTTGACTGACCTGGCGCGACCCATGACCTATTACGTCCCTTCCGGACAGCGCGAAATAGGGTTTCAGGACCAAATTCGCTGTTACCTAAGTACTCGCGCTGCCCTGGAAGCGAGGAAATAAGCCCTGCACGAACCACGTGTGTTGGTGATACGCCGAGTGGTTCCGTACACGTGATTCGCGCTATTATCACTTACTAGACCCGATTGGAGAGATCGTATTCGTACCACGCTTAGTCAATGGAGAAATCACAGATACGATCGAATCGGGAAAGAAAGAAAGAACAAATGGTTTAATTACTATTGCACGTATTTACAGTACAGGATGCAGAGACACAGGGCAGCTTATACAGTCTTATTCTTAATCCCAAGGACACGGGCCGGTCTCACACACACACTCACATGGGGATTGCAGATGGCAGGACGGTGTTAAGTGTGTCCAGGGATGGCTCCCATGCAGCTCTCTCTCCGGTCCCCGGCACGTCTCGTGTAGATGAAAGGAGGAGAAGGCAGGAGCTCGCCGCGTGTCGTCTGAACAGAGCGGGTTATCACGGGGCAAAATGGTAGGGAGCGGACTTTGGCGCGGCTGGCGGTTGTTCACTTGCGGCTATGGCCGCGCTTACTTGCGTGGGTTAAAAGCGCAATATGCGTTACCGGTGCGTCTGGCTGCGCCCGCGTACTTTGTACAGTTCAACGCCTCTTCTCTCTCTCTGCGCAAGTCCTCAAACAACACGCGTATCCTCTGCAAGTTCTTTTCAACGTGCGTATCCTCTCCAAGTCCTTAAGCAAAAACCCTTCAAGTCCTTCAAGTCCTTTCGCCACCGCCGTTCAAGTCCTTTCACCACTGCCGTTCAAGTCCTCTCGCCACCGCCGTTCAAGTCCTTTAGAGGGCTTTTTGCATGGGCTTTTATAGACCCGCCCCGTGAACCCTCTGGAACTCACCAGACGCGCTTCACCACGCCCTCTCACGCCATCCGCTCGAGCTCTGATTGGCTGGTGGCTCTTACCGTCATCGCCTCACTGCTCCCCGACCTCAACGCCACCCCCACCTTTTTAGGCCTACCTCGTGTTACTTGACTAGTGGTCAGCCGAATGGGGCGCGGGCTGGATTACGCCCATAGAGGTAGAATTGGAGGTGGGACGCAAAATGAATGGGGCCTACTCTCCTGTCTTTACACAACACAGGCACTAAGAGGGGAAATGACTTATTCTTACACATACTAAGACATAACTATACTACAAATGGGCTTTTATGTTGCTTGTGTGACTAACTATGGGGGGGGCAAACCTTTAACCTTTAATGCCTTCAATGTGCCAATCTCAAAACCGCAGTAATATATATATATATATATATATATATATATATATATATATATATATATATATATATATACACATATATGAGGGGCAGTCAATAGGTAACCTTAAAATATTTTTCACAACTTGTTTATTGCATGTACGTGTGTAACAACTGTGTTATTTTTCAACATGATCTCCATTGGTTCAATGCATTTTTCCAGCACTTTAATAAGGCCTGGATTCCTCTAGAAAAAAATATTTTGCCTGCTTGTGTAGCCATTCGTGCACCGCCTCTTGGACCTCTTCGTCAGATTGGAAAATGGTTCCACCAAGCACCTCTTTAAGTGACCCAGGGATGTGGTAATCCGAAGGGGCCAGGTCTGGCGAGTATGGTGGTCGCAGTATGATGCACTGGTGACTGTGGTCCTTCTGGGCATGTAATGCTCTACAAGTGGGCCTCGGCTATCTCAGAAGAGCGTCAGTATCACTTTTGCAGCGGACAGCTGTGTGCAGAATTTTTTGGGCTTCTGTGAATTTGAATGGCGCCACTCTTTGCTTGCCCTCTTTGTTTTTGGCTGAAAGTAGTGGACCCAGCTTTCATCTCCAGTCACTACGCGCTGTAAGAAATCGTCGCCTTCTGTTTCGTAACGTCGCAGAAGTTCTTCATATGCTCCCACTCGCCATTCTTTCAGTTCGGGTGTGAGTTGTCTAGGCACCCAACTTGCAGACACTTTGCGGAACCCCAGCACGTTCTGAATTATATGCCATATGGTGTGCTGAACCATGGCTAATGTTCAATTCGGAGACCACTTCATCCAGCGTAATACGACAGTTTTCCCTTAGCACGCACTCAACTTCTGCAACCATTTCTGGTGTGTCGGCTGTGTGAGGCCGGCCCGAGCAAGCAGCGTCTGGCACACTGGACACTCCACTTTTAAACTTCCTGTCCCAGTCGCACACCTGCTGCAGCAATAAACATGCGTCACCATATTGCATCTTCATTCTGCGATGGATTTCACTGGGATTCACACCCTCACGTCCCAAGAAATGGATGACAGAATGTTGTTCCTCCCTGGTGCATGCTTCTAAGGGAGCCGCCATCTTGGAACATGCTGTACTGACGTCAAACACTCAATGTTGCCAGATCTAAAATAGGCAAAACATGACTCTTACTCATAGATATAACATATGTCGTCTACAACTACACACATTACATTCTCGAATTTATATCACCATTTTAAGGTTACTTATTGACTGGCTCTCGTACATCTACTATATAAGAGAGCTGTTGGTCTGTCTGTCTGTGTGTCACCATTTTTCTCAGAGATGGCTGACGGATCTTTGTCAAACTTTCAGAGGTTCATCAGTGACTGCCTGGGAGTGTTTTCGGCAAAAAAAATAAAAAATTGAAAAACATTAATTAAATAAAATTAATTTTGTTTTTTGTTTTTTGGGGATTAAAAATAAAAATAAAATAAAAATAAAAATCGCTCGATAGTGCCTAAGCCTTTTAAAATTAATGACAGTTATATTTGAGTACACATTCACATAAATAAATACAAAACAATCATCAGACATTTGAACACAAATAAATCAAACTATTCCGGAAGTGTACGAAGTTGGTAGAAAGGCTTCTTCTTCATCCTGGCATCACACTTAACTCAGAAACGTGATAAACGGCACATTCAGCAGCATATATTCAACGAAAAGGTGAAATGATGATTTGACATTTGTGATGGATTCTGACTTGGATGTAATTGCTTTTCCATTATATTTTCTCTCATTTCAAATATGTTAATGTTTCTTTTTCTCTTGAGCAACGCTGGGTACTCCAGCTATAAACACTTTTATACTTTACTCGGGGTACAAATACAAATACAACTTTGTCTGGGGGGTAACATAGGCTATGTGGCTGTGGCCTCATGCGGGGTTGTGGGGGACCAGGAGAGTGGCGTAAATTCTCTATGTAAATGTGTACCGTGTAGCGCCACCTGGTGATGGTGGCAGAGGGTATTACAATTTCCTTTTTTACCTGGGCAACACTGAGGTTAAAGCACTCTTTGCACGGGTAAATTTTTCCTCCTTCTCATCCCTCCTCCCCCAAAACGGAGGGGCCTGTCAAAACCATCCCCTCCCCCTCCCCCCAAAAGATGTATATGTAGTATATCTTTCCCCTCCCTCTCCCCTCACTTCTCGCATCCTCCCTCCCCTCTCGCTTCACCATCTGGCAGTCCGATGGACAAATCTGGGTTTTGCAGATGCCAGAAGAACGCTATCTGCCCCAATGCATAGTGCCAACTGTAAAGTTTGGTGGTGGAGGAATAATTGTCTGGGGCTGTTTTTCATGGTTCGGGCTACCCTTAGTTTGGGCTAGAAGCCCAAACAACTCAGGTCCCTTAGTTCCAGTGAAGGGAAATCTTAACGCTACAGCATACAATGACATTCTAGAATCTAGACTATTGTGTGCTTCCAACTTTGTGACAACAGTTTGGGGAAGGCCCTTTCCTGTTTCAGCACGATAATGCCCCTGTGCACAAAGCGAGGTCCATACAGAAATGGTCCATACTGTTTATATATATATATATATATATATAAATAAACGATATCTATATCATGATATTTCAAAAAGTTGTGGACGAATTATGCCAAAACTAGGTGGATAAGTTGGTTTGGCGACAGGAACAAGCCAATTCAATTTTGATTCATTTCCAAATCTAGATCTGGCCCATCAGTGGGACACAAAACGTAAACTGTTGAGCCTGGTGGAGGTATATGTTATTTGCTGAATTAGCATGCATAGCATGCTGTCAGGCAGGAAACCTGGCAAAGAAAACAACCTTGATCAGACAACAGACTTTTATTGTGAGGGACTTTGATTTACAGGAATGGGTAGGTATGTGGGCGTCTTCTGATACCTTAGGGAGATGGATGCTCCTGCCTTGCATAACCCCAGGTCACCTGTGGGCAAGGTGTAGTACCTGTCAGCCCCCCTTACCAGGGTAAGGTCCGCAGCCATGCGGTTTAAATGGCAGATGGCTCTGCACATCTGGTGGATGAGAGTCCAGTCGACTCCAACAGCACGGGCGGAAGAGGGTGAATTCCCCAACGGCCAGCAGAGGGACGGAGAGGAGTGGCGACCCCCGTCTATACCACACACTTACCCGTGTGTACCAACCATAGAAAGGCAATGCCATCATTGCCCGAGGAGACTCGACATCATACAAGAAGCGACTTCCCACCAAAATTACATTGCATTTCATGTACTTATTATATGTAACACGTGTATAACAACTTATTCATGTGCTGCAGGTGTGACAACGTCAGGAATGAACCAGGAGACATTGTTATCTTGATTCCAACAAACATTAGCAACGACCCATTTGGGATTGTGGGTGTTCGAAGCAATTTAGACTGTCGCCAAGGAAGGTAACAATGAGATAACGAGATACGTGCCATGGCAAACACTATGCCTGCGAACATGAGCCACGTTCAACGCTTGGCTCAGGGAAAAATAAATAATAAAATAACTATATGAATATATGTATAAACTGTATATATTCATATATGTGTGTGTGTGATTGATTATATTTGCTGGTATTGCACTGCGGCACATTTCAAATTTTCAACTGCAATTGCATTAAGGCGACGCCGGTGGATTAAAGAAGCCAATCTGATGCGTGCAAATCTTCTTGGATTCAAATTTGTGCTGTGTTCCCCTGCAGTCTCCGGTGCAACAGCAATGCATTGGGGCAGGTGCGTATCGGTAATGTGAACAGAAATGGGATCGAAAATCACAACTGCTTGCATTGCAAGCGAAAGCATGAACGTGACCGATTGAAGCAAAGACATCATTTGTGAAGCGGTAGATTGTATTTCAATCAAGTTATTTGGAAAATCATCAAAATGATAGGTCTGTGTGGTTGGAAATCGCTAAGATTGTAGCGACTGCCGCTGGGTTTTCACAATCGCCTTGCACCTATCAAGGACGCGGAGCGATCACCATGCCGGGCTCGTCCAGGACGCCCGGGCAGGCCCGCGCTCAACTTGCCAGGCCTCGGTCGGGACGCCCGGGCATGCCCGGGCATGCCCGGGCAGGCTCGCCCTCAACTTGCCAGGCCGCAGCCAGGACGCTGGGCCACGCCCCCTGGCGCCGGGCCTGGGCAAACCCCCTGGGATAATAGATATATATTGCTGACCGATAAACGGGTTTTCAGAGTGCCTGAGTGTTTGATTTCATTAAAGCAACTCGGATGAATTCTAGCTTTTTGTCGCGTCCATTCTTCCGATCGACGTGGGAGCCCCAGCTCCTTCATTGGTGACCTATCGACATGGACACGGCAGTCGCCCTTAAACTGCCTACCTTCTGGGAGGCTCACGCGGCGGTTTGGTTCGCGCAGGCGGAGTCCCTGTTCGCCCTGCGAGGCGTCACGGCCGACGACACCCGCTTCCACCATGTGGTAGCTGCGCTCGGGTCGGCTACCGCGGCCCGCGCCCTGAGCCTCCTCGAAAGCCCGCCAGCCGCTGACAAATACGGCGCGATTAAGAAGCTGCTCCTCGATGCTTTCGCCCTCCCATCGGCGGAACGCGCACGGCGCCTGCTCGAACTGCCTGAGCTCGGCGACACGCGCCCTTCCGAGCGAATGGACTACATGCTTTCACTGCTCGGCGAGCACTCTCCGGCATTCCTGTTCCGGGAGCTGTTCCTCCGTCAGCTGCCTAACCCGGTACGCCTCGCCCTGGCAAGCACGACGATCACAGATCCCCGGGCCCTTGCCAGAGAAGCCGACAAGATCTCCGCCGCAGGACAGCGCATCGCAGCGGCGACATGGGACCCACCGCCGTCCGACGCAACACCCATGGCGCCCGAGCACCCGGCACGGTCGACGGCCGAACTGCCGACGCAATTGGCGGCCGCTCTACCGAGCCGACCACCTCCAGCACGACGACCGAGGCCTCCACCTGACCAAGCGTGGTGTTACTATCATGCCAGGTTCGGACAGAAGGCCCGGACATGCCGACCCCCGTGCACCTTCGGCAGGCCGGGAAACGGCCGGGCCGGCGTTCATTACCAGCCATGAGCGCCGGCCACACGGGCAACTTACTGTTCATCACGGATAAAGCGTCCGGACGGCGCTTCCTGTGCGACACCGGCGCCCAACTGAGCGTCATACCCGCTTCTGACCAGGACAGGCAATCCGCGGTTTGCGGCCCCTCCTTGGTTGCGGCCAACGGATCGACTATCCGCACCTTCGGCCCGCGCAACGTCACCCTCTGCTTCGGCGGCCAACGCTTTGCTTGGACGTTTGTAACCGCCAACGTGCCCGTGGCTCTGCTAGGCGCCGACTTCCTCTGCGCACACGGACTGCTGGTGGACGTTCAACGGCGTCGTTTAATCAACGCTGAAACCTTCAGCTCCCTGGTATGCACATTGAGCAGCTCCGCGCCGACCGAGCTAGCATGCACCGTCCCGGCGGCGAACGAGTTTGCTCGCCTGCTCACTGAGTTCCCGGCCCTCACGCGGCCGACGTTTTCGGCCGTCGCAGTACGGCATGGGATCGAGCACCACATACCAACCACGGGCCCGCCGGTCTACGCCAGGGCCCGCCGCCTCGACCCAGCCAAGCTCGCCGTAGCGAAGGCCGAATTCGACGCGTTGGAGCACCTCGGCATCGTGCGGCGCTCCGATAGCGCGTGGGCCTCGCCACTGCACATCGTGCCCAAGCCGGGGGGTGGATGGCGCCCGTGTGGCGACTACCGCCGTCTCAATGACGCTACCACCCCCGACAGGTACCCGATCCCGCATATCCAAGACTTCTCCGCCCATCTGGCGGGACGGGTCATTTTTTCGAAAATTGATCTCATACGGGGATATCACCAGGTACCTGTCAGGGCGGCCGACGTCCCTAAAACGGCAGTCATCACGCCGTTCGGCTTATTCGAATTCTTGCGGATGCCGTTTGGTCTCAAGAACGCGGCTCAGGCGTTCCAGCGCTTGATGGACGGCGTGCTGCGTGACCTGCCGTTCCTTTTCGTTTACCTGGACGACATCCTCGTCGCCAGCACGTCCCGGGCCGAGCACCTCCTCCACCTCCGAACACTGTTCGGGCGCCTCAGCGAGCACGGCCTCATCGTCAACCCGGCCAAATGCCACTTCGGCACGACGGCCGTTGATTTTTTGGGCCACCACATCACCAAGAACGGGGCCGTGCCGCTGCCAACCAAGGCCGAGGCCATCACCACGTTCCCGCGTCCCCGCACCATAAAGGCCCTGCAGGAATTCCTGGGAATGGTGAATTTTTATCACCGCTTCGTGCCCCGCGCTGCTCAACTCATGCGGCCCCTCTACGAAGCCCTCCGGGGCAAGCCGGCCAAGCACGACATCGCCTGGTCCGCAGCAATGGATGCGGCCTTCCAACGCTCAAAGCGGGCCCTCGCCGACGCAACACTGCTCGCTCACCCGGTGCTCAACGCTCCCATCGCCCTCACCACGGATGCCTCCGACTACGCGGTGGGCGCCGTACATGAGCAATGGGTGAACGGGGTTTGGCAGCCACTCGCTTTTTTCAGCCGGCAGCTCCGGCCGAACGAGCTCAAATACAGCACGTTTGACCGGGAGCTCCTCGGTCTACACCTGGCCGTCCGCCATTTCCGCCACCTCCTGGAGGGCCGACCTTTCACGGCGTTCGTCGACCACAAGCCGTTGGTTTACGCCATGGCCAAGGTCACGGAGCCATGGTCGGCCCGCCAACAGCGCCACCTCTCCGCCGTGTCGGAGTTTACCACGGACATCCGGCACGTCGCCGGCAAAAACAACGCCGTGGCCGACTGTCTTTCCCGGGCCAGCGCGAACGCGGTCCACCTGGGCGTGGATTTTGCGCTTATGGCGGCGGACCAAACCACCGACACCACGGTGCAAGCCCTCCGGGCGGCGGACACGGGCCTCCGCCTGGCCGACATCCCCTGCGCGGACACTGTCCTGCTCTGCGACGTCTCCCAAGGCCAGCCTCGCCCCATCGTGCCCGTCACCTGGCAACGCCGCATCTTCGCCTCCCTCCACGGCCTTTCCCACCCGGGCCGGAAAGCTTCCCAGAAGCTGGTGTCGGCGCGTTTCGTCTGGCACGGCCTTCGTCGGGACGTCCGCGATTGGACCAGCACCTGCACGGCCTGCCAACGGGCCAAGGTCCACCGACACACCCAGGCCCCGCTGGCACCTTTCACCGTGCCCGAACGACGTTTCGACCACGTCAACGTGGATCTGGTGGGCCCCCTCCCCCCGTCACGGGGGTTCACACACCTGCTCACCATGGTGGACAGGACCACCAGGTGGCCGGAGGCCGTTCCCCTCGTCTCCACCACCACCGCCGACGTGGCGCAGGCTTTCATCGCCACCTGGGTCGCCCGCTTCGGCGCACCGGCGGACATCTCGTCAGACCGCGGACCACAGTTCACCTCCGAGCTGTGGGGCGCGGTCGCCCGCAACCTGGGGGTCAAGCTCCACCGTACTACGGCCTACCACCCCCAAGCAAACGGGTTGTGCGAGCGATTCCACCGCTCCATGAAGGCCGCGCTCATGGCCGGCCTTCAAGACGGCGGTTGGGCCGACCGGCTGCCGTGGGTCCTTTTGGGCCTTCGCACGGCCCCCAAGGAGGACCTCCAGGCGTCCACCGCCGAGCTCGTCTATGGCCAGGTGCTACGCGTCCCGGGCGAATTCGTGCCCGACGCTACCAGTCCCTGGTCCGCAGCTCACCAGCGCTCGGACCTCCAGGAGGCCGCCCGACGGTTTGCCCCCGTGCCAACATCCCACCACGGTGACCCCCAGTCCTACGTCCCCCCAGCACTCCGCACAGCGGAGTATGTTTTTGTGCGTCACGACGCACATCGGTGGCCACTCCAGCCGCCGTACGACGGGCCCTTCCGGGTGCTGCGACGGGACGACAAGTCGTTCGTCATCGACATCGGCGGCAGGTCGGACCGGATTGCAGTGGACCGCCTCAAGCCGGCGCACGTGGACGTCGACCACCCACCACGGGTGGCCCTTCCGCCGCGGCGAGGCCGCCCCCCGTCCACGGTGCCCCCCACTCGACCGCCCACCACCTCACCGGACCCCCTCCCACGACCCGCCAGGGGTCGCTTCGGCCGGGTCATCAGGACCCCCCTCAAATTGACCCTGCCGGTGCAAGTCGATTCTGGGGGGACGTGTGTAGCGACTGCCGCTGGGTTTTCACAATCGCCTTGCACCTATCAAGGACGCGGAGCGATCACCATGCCGGGCTCGTCCAGGACGCCCGGGCAGGCCCGCGCTCAACTTGCCAGGCCTCGGTCGGGACGCCCGGGCATGCCCGGGCATGCCCGGGCAGGCTCGCCCTCAACTTGCCAGGCCGCAGCCAGGACGCTGGGCCACGCCCCCTGGCGCCGGGCCTGGGCAAACCCCCTGGGATAATAGATATATATTGCTGACCGATAAACGGGTTTTCAGAGTGCCTGAGTGTTTGATTTCATTAAAGCAACTCGGATGAATTCTAGCTTTTTGTCGCGTCCATTCTTCCGATCGACGTGGGAGCCCCAGCTCCTTCAAGATAACATTTTTTGCTTTATTTTTGAAGAGAATGCTATTAATGTTTTTTGTTTTTTTTTGAATCACAGCTGATGATGATACTTCATGGTGAGGTCTGATGGACCAAGTTGCGGAGTTTTGGAAGGATAGGTGGTTGAGGGGCCCGTCTCCCGCTACAATTACTTCTGTGCGTCTTTCTACGTGTGTCTGTGCAGGCCGTATCTTTTTATCATTTGAACTATTGCCATCAAATTTTCATCAAAGCGATGATAATATAGAGAAGTCAAATTGATAATTTGGTCAAAAGGTCGAAGGTCAGCGTCACATAAAATCGTCAATTTTCATCCGATTGACCTGAAATTTCAATTTACCATTCGAGTTTTGTCATCAACTTTTCAACAAAGCGTTATTATGAGAATATGGACAAGGCAAATTAATAATTTGGTCAAAAGGTCAAAGTTCAGCGTTGTATAAAATCGTCAATTTTCATCCGATTGACCTGAAATTTCAATTTACCATTCAAGTTTTGTCATCAAATTTTCAACAAAGCTTTATTATGAGAATATGGATAAGGCAAATTAATAATTAGGTCAATAGGCCAAAGTTTAGCGTTGTATAAAATCATCAATTTTCATCCGAATGACCTGAAATTTTAAGAAGTTGCATAATGGGTCACTGAATTTGTTCACCGATCAAAAGGTAAAAGCCGATTGTTTTGTTTTTTTTGATCAAAAGATCAAAGGTCAAGGTTGCATAAAATCACCAATTTTCACCCAATTGCCCTGAAATTTTAAGAATTTGCAAATTGAGTCACTGAATTGCTTCACTAATCAAAAGCTGGAAGCAGATTGTTCTGGGTTTTTTTTAGATCAAAAGGTCAAGGTTGCATAAAATCACCAATTTTCACCCAATTGACCTGAAATTTTAAGAATTTGCATATTGGGTCACTGATTTTGTTCACCGATCAAAAGGCTAGAAGCCGATTGTTTTTTTTTTGATCAAAAGGTCAAAGGTCAAGGTTACATAAAATCACCAATTTTCACCCAATTGACCTGAAATTTAAGGAATTTGCATATTGGGTCACTGATTTTGTTCACCGATCAAAAGGCTAGAAGCCGATTGTTTTTTTTAGATCAAAAGGTCAAAGGTCAAGGTTGCATAAAATTGCCAATTTACACCCGATAGACCTGAAATTTTTAGAATTTGCACATTGGGTCACATAATTAGTTCACTAATCAAAAGCTAGAACCTGATTATTTCTTTTAGATCAAAAGATCAGGGTTAAGGCTGCATAAATCAATTTTTGTATATTTTTTAAAACTGTTTTCGTCATGTTTATCTTATGGAAGAACACGTCTGAATACAAACGGATGCGTACGGGCATTGCATTTCAGATGCTTTCTAGTTCGCTTTCAAATGACTTTTCCCTGCAATCGCTTGAGCGATTAACTTGAAGTTTTCATCATAAGAGTGCCTCCAATGGATATATATATTTTTAAACAGTTACATGATATTTGGATGGAAAATGCAACTGGCATTCCAAAAAGTCTGTTTTCTGCGGCATGAGTTGCAGGGTGTTTAACGCACCAGGAATAAACGGTCTCAACCTCGCTTCACTCACCCTTGGCTGAACTTCTACTTCCCTCGTGGCTCCAAATCAACCCAAATTCTAGAGCGGTTGTCCAGGTGACGAATTTAGCCCAGTATTTCAGGAACCACCTGGTCGGGCATGATGTTCAACTGGTGGTGATATTAATTTGAAATTTGTTTCGGGTGACGCAGAAACTAAGGCCTTGAAAATTTTCAAAAACCATGATGAAGCTGGGTCACTGAACCTATCGGTTTCACATTTCAGACAGGTCTGTGGTCTCTCTGTCTGCTACCTCCAACATTTTGGTCTTGCACACTCTGCTCTTTCTGTGCTCTGCCTCCCCTCCCCCTAAGCAAGAACCTATAAGGCGAGGAAGCTTGGGGAGTGGAGGGTGGCGGGTGAAGGGGGGGGGGGGGGTCTACCAAAGCCTATACTTAGCTCTTATAATTCGGACATAAAAATATCAGGATGACAAAATATCGTGAGAAGACAGAAAAGTTGCCACTTGTGTGAGCGGAATTGATTCCAAAGTACTCGATTCTCGATTCCAACCGTGGAATTGAAAGGAATCGAGTCGTGAATCGGAATTGACGTTGATTCCGAGTACTTGCTACTTCCAAGAAATCAGCATTTTTGGGGGCATTTTTATTTCGTACTGATACCTGTTGGGAGCTCTCTGATATAGAATGTGATGCAGCAAAATGACCGTTATGATCTCCTGTGTTGATTAGGATAATTAAATTAACTACAATGAATCCAGTTTTAAACGCGCGCCATGTTAAGGTGTATAGATCAGTTTAATAGGTCCTTCCCCGACATGGCATTCCAATTACAAAATAAATAACAGAAACAATGATAACATTGTAAGAAAGCGTACATTAATTAATACAAGGAATATTAACAACAAGTACAGATACATCCAAAGTACACCGCCCCATGCCAAATAAATAAATAGCATATCCTCCAGCGCGTGCCAGCAGCACATGGAGACACTATTGAGAGGCACATATGGACTTGGTGAAAGGTAACCTAATGCTGTTTGTGAACAAGATATCCATTCCAGTTGTTGAAATGTGGAAATACTGGGAGGAAGACAACATCCCGAGGGCTGATGATCCTCTGCTCTTTTGGAGAGTGAATGAATCATCATTTCCCAAGCTTCACAAACTCCTGTGCTCCTGCAACTTCAGCTCCTGCTGAGAGTATGTTTTCCAAAGCAGGGGAGTTGACATCAACGAAAAGGTGCAGGATAAAACCCAAAAATGTGGATATGATGTTGTTCCTGAACACGAATGATGATGTATACATGTTTGCAAATCACTTCCGTTGCAATTGAAATTTGTCATTTAGATACAAATTGATTTTTTTTTCAATGTATTTTTTTTATTTTTTGAACTAATGTTTTCTGTAAAAAATAGAGGTAGATTTATAATGAGCCTCAACCTGACTCTTTACTGCTCTTTCCAATTAAAAACAAAGATTGATGATTAAGAAAAAACCCCCACTCCCACACCCTCCACAGTCCCTTCTCAACATCAGTGCATATGTAATAGTACTATCGCGTTCACCAGGGGATTAAGATCCTCCAAGGTGACAGGTGGCCAATAGAGCTTTACACTCCGAGGCATAACATCCAACTATGGCAGTGTTAATACGCGCGGGAGGGGGGGGGGGTGTAGGGGTGGTGTCGTGGAGTGTAGCGAAGCTCTTACCTGCACGGTTTCTACTGGATGTCCTCAAACCGCGATAATCAACTCAAACCGACACGGAATTAAAATGTAACAATACCGGGTTTGATGAAAGAAATGCCGGTAACAAAAAAATGCACAGTAAAACTAAAATTCCTAATTGAGGGACCCTCCATACAAACTCGTAAAACAACACAAGGGGAAAAATAACTGGAAAACAATGCGTGTTTGTGTACTCAGCTTTGAGCGGCTCTTGAACCCCGGCGGTCCTCGAATGGGTCCCGGAGGCCCATGTGCGGGAAAACACATGCCTTGCGCGACGTCAGTGCGTGGGAAAACACATGCCATGGCGCGAAGTTCGTTCACCGCCAGCCGCTGAGCGCGAAGCGAGCAGGCTGGCTCCGTCCCCGTTGTCCGCTCCACACAGCACAAACGAGCCAGGGAAAGAAAATGCGTCCGCTCGCACCGATCGCCTGGATCAAAAGAAAGAGAACACGAGCCGTGAGCGTCTGCAGTAAACTCGAGACACCAAGAGAATAAAACCGTGACTGTTCGCTTTCAAACCCCGAACCAAGAGAGAGAAAATGCCGGGACACCATTCTTTTGTTCCCCGGGCTCTTACGTCATCCGATGACGTATGCGCATGCTCCAATCCAAGAGTACATCTCATCGCTCTATGGCCGTCCTGACCAATTGTTCTTCAGGGCGTGGCCTCATGGCCACTTGCCGGCCCTTATGATGACCCGGTCGGTGGTATCATTGTTGGTGCTCAATGTCCTGGTTCCGGTTACTTTTATTTAGTGCTATAATTGTGTGCCGATCGCTTGGCGGGTAGTGTTTGTGTGGTGCAGTGTTATAAGGAACAAAGGAAAATGTCAGAGACCATTTACATACAGGGGATTTACCCTTAACCCCTAACTAATTAACATAGCCCCACCATTCTCATGGAGACAATCATACACTCTTACCGGACACACAGAGCTGACTTAAGTTACAGGAAGGTTTCTACACGGCATACGGAGCACACTACACGAGAAAATCCTACCTGGCCCTGAGGTATTGCATTGCCTAACCCCCATAAAAGTAACAGCACCCACACCCCCCAAAAAATCCAAAAAGGAAAAATGAAATAAAGTACTCGAAATCGTATTCGATTCCATTGATTCCTAGAAAAAGTATTCGGAATCGAATTGATTCCAAAATTACAGGAATCACCCATCACTAGTTGCTACTTGCTTGGGAATTGTCATATGTTTGACCATTTTTGCAATTATCAATCGTAATCCTTTTATGGTTAAAATAATCGTAAAAATACGACAAACATCGAATCTATTACACATCTGGCAAGTGGTAGCTCTGTCCGACTCTCGAGGATTCGCCCACCCTCAAGAACTTTCAAAATGACCTATTTCACGCAATCACGCATACGCAGAAACAGAAATGGCTGATGCTAGGGCAATTTTTAACATGTTATGGTATTACAAAGAAGCCCTATATCAACATGTCCCCATCAATGACCAGCCTCGAGGTTATCTCCTTATTTTACACAATGGAAAGAAGTTCTCGAAAATGAGAAAATGATATTCAATAATTTCCTCCATGAAAAATCATGGGATTCGGATCCAATAAGAAATGCATCAATGGTTGTGAAGCTTGTGCACCAAAAAGAGCTCCATGAGTTTTTAGCACAGCTATACAGAGCTGCAACGATTCCAGCTACAATTTCAGCCACAACATGCACAGTAGAGATCCTTCAACACATTAAGACGCGTGAAAACATGTCTCCGCACCCCCATGGCACAGGAACGCCTCGACAACATCGCTGTCATCACCGTCGAACGTGCCTATTGCAAACAGAACGATCGAAAATGACATGAAAGGTTTATTGACATATTTGGTCACAGGAAGAATCGGTCATCCACCTCCTTCTGAAGGATCAATAACTTTTGATCATTCCTGGTTTAAAATTATATGGCTTTAATCATCCATGTGACATAAACGATTTATTTGACATGTTCTATGGCTTGTATTGGAGCACACACACACACACACACACACACACACACACACACACACACACACACACACACACACACACACACCTCTCACCGATGAACTAACATATGAACAGCACAGACACTGAGCTTGGGGAAAGTGACAACACTTCCTGGAGTACATCTGCGTGCTAGTGAATTGTACATTTGAGCAATGTAGGCATCATTCAGGCAAAGGCAGCAGCCATTTTTGTTCTGACAGAGACAGAGACAAGAGGGAAAGGGCCGGTCCGTGGGGACCGATCGGCACTTTGACCGTGACCGCGCTGCCTGATGAATCCGGCCAGCAGGGCGGAATGGGGAAGATTTGGCCCCGACTTGCGTTGGGGTTGGGGGGTACAACCATCACGAAGAGGAGTGTCCCTCTATGTTTCCTCTAAATTTGACCTGTAGATAGTTGTCCCTCTATGTTTATTCTCTTACTGGTTGTGCTCAATTGTTGTCCCGCTACCCCACTGTCAATGTTACCCCCCTTTTCCATGAGCCATTAAAAAAAGCCCCTTCCTCCCCAAGGGTCATTGTGAGGATGCTGAGATTTTAACTTTATTCTTTTCCAGTCTTAAACATACATTTGGGAACCTCAGGCAACACCTTTTACCTCTTCAAAACACCTGATTTGCATTGTAAAAATTCACTAGCATTATTGTTATTATGGCATTATGGGTTATCTTGATTCGTGTGATGACTTTTCTTCCTTGTTACTAAATATTCTTATTTCATCTTATTATTATTCTAACGCTGTCCCTACAATTGTAATAAATTTACTTTCATAAAATAATAAACACACACCAATCGTTCATTGCCATGCAATCTTGACAGGACCAAAGTGATGGTACAAAATCCTGACTCCCCAAGCAGAGAATTACACTTAATGGAAAAGCACTTTTGGCAAAATTCTCACCTTGCCATCATAAAATGAAACAGACAAATTGTAGTTTTAAATTCTGGGGCACAGAGTTAAAACCTCCAAGGCTGCTGTGGGTTCTGCTTGGTCAGCCACTGATAAGGACACACAGGCAGCAGGCGTGCGCTTGAACCACCCACCCACCACCCACCCCACCACCACATTCTTCCCAACCTCGTATATGAAATCTGCTTTCTCAGAACTTCAAAAGTTTTTACCATGTTATTTTTATTTTTTAACAGAAATATTCAAAACTTTCGGAATTATTTTCCACTAGTCATGACTGCAAGGTTACCGGCCTCACCTTTCATATTGCTCTGCTCAATCGTGCCATCGCTTAACACACAAACTGAAACAAATAACTCCTTAATGAGTTGAGATTTCTGTGTTAAAAAACAACAACATTTTAACAGCGAGGATAGAAGACACCATGTGCAGTTCACAGAGCTTATCACAGCACGTAGAGACGATATTGGGAGGGAGAGGTGTCAATAATTGATTGATTAATTGCATAATTAAAATAAACAAATAATAATCGTAAAATAATGTATTTCTTAATCTTAATTAATTAATTGACTAAGAGCATACCTAAACCACCAGTCATTCAAACGAAGCTGTAAAATAAAAAATAAAAATTAAGTAATCAAATAATTGAAAGAAAGAAATAATCGATTAATTGATTAATCAATAATTAATCGATTAATCCACCAATCAATAAAGCTAAAATATCCTTTACAGCCAAATCACTTGGTCACTGTCGTGTCCAAGTATCAGCTTCCTAGCTCAAAATGTGCCTGAGATATTGCCCAGATGAGAAACGAAATAAATAAGTGATTAATAATGAAAAAGGAATGAATAATAATCATAAAATAATTAAATTATTAATTAATTGTCTAATAGCATACCTAAATTACCACTGTTTCATCTGAAGTTGTAACTTTCAAAAAGTTACTTAATTAATTAATCAAAGAATTAAATAATTAATCGATTTATTGATATACTGTATATTGAGATATTACCTGGATGAGAAAGAAAATAAATAAGTACTCAATTAATCGATAAATAATTAAATAATTAATCACTTGATTTATTAATCAAAAAATAAAAAATACAGTTTTTGCCAAAGCAAGTGCTCACTATTGTGCCCAAATTTCAGCTTCCTAGCTCAAATGATGGCTGCGACATTGTCCGGAAAAACAAACAAAAAAGAAAACAAACAAACACACAAGAAGACATCATGCAGAGCATGATACTTACAAAATCCATCCCTCCCCAAAATAAAAAGTTGCCATAGATACATCAAATTGTCCATTTCATTAAGATTATAATTGACGATCTTAATCAAAACTCGGGTCATTAAAATTGATGAATTTTTCAGATGAAAATTGATATTAGAAGTTGGACCTTGCGTTGACCTTTTACCTCAAAAATAGTTGGTTTCCTAATTCAGGGATGCACAATGAAATTGCTGTTTAATTTTCAAGTCATTCGGATGAAAATTGATGGTTTCAGATGAAAATTGATGATGTTTCAGATGAAAATGGATGATTTTGGAAGTTTGACCTTGAGTTGATCTTTGACCTTTTGACCTCAAAAATAGTTGGTTTCCTAATTTTGTGATTCAATATGCAAATGCTGTTCAACTTTCAAGTCAATCGAATGAAAAATGGCAATTTTAGGAATTTGACCTCGAGATGACCTTGACCCCAAAATCCATAGGCTTCTTCCTTATGTCCATCTCTACCATCTGGTGAAGTTTCGTGAAGATCGGTTTAAAATTGCGACCTGTAGACGATTGACAGATAAACAAACAGACAGACAGAATAATGCACAAGTCCAACCAACATACTTGAAAAATCTTCGATTTTGCAAGAAACAAACGGAGTGAAAACTGAGTACTGTACTCCCTTTCAGCACGCCGGAGCCCACTTTGTTGCCCGGAGATGAGGTCATGCAGCGCCAGGAGATGGAATACGAAATGAGCGGTGGACAATGAGTGGAGCTGAGCAGTGATCCTGGATTTAGGTACTTTCTCCAGAAGGAAGTTAATGGTGGACCATGGTGTGGTCTGCAGAAACCGAGGGGGACAAAGCAGGGAAAAAAAGCAAGACCAGAAAGGAGGTGGTCAAAGATGAAGAGAGCCTAGACCTGTCTGCAGTGGCGAAGTGATGGGCCCATAGACTCACCTTCATCATGAGAGATTCCAATACGGGAATCTTAAAGGCCTTGGTTTTCATGGCGTCAAGATTAAATTTATTGTAAAGTAGAAATTATTGTCTTTTCAGCAGTTCGTATTTTAATAATGCATATCACAATATAAAACGGTTCGAATTCGATGATATATGAAGTATTTGGCTGAATGTTATATAGTGAACCTCACATTACCATAAAGTGGGTAAAGTTCATCGAACGAATGCTCAAAGCGCTGCTCGGATTGCCGCCATTTTGTGATTGTCACATTTGAAATGGTTAAAAAGGTTACAATATTCTGTAACCTATCACTTTTACCATTACGACGAATTACAGGGTTCTGTGATTCCAATTATAGTAAAATTGTATAATTAGTATAAACTGTGACCATTAAACATGCAGGTACTTCATTAAGTCCAGTCTTCGAGCTGTTTGTCCTTCGCTAGATCGGTCCGAATCTTGTAAAGGAATATTGTCATGTAATTATTTATTAATATTAAATATTGTCATGTAATTATTTATTAATATTAAATATTGTCATGTAATTAAATATTAATATTAAATATTGTCATGTACTTATATATTAATATTAAATATTGTCATGTAATTATATATTGATATTGAATATTGTCATGTAATTATATATTAATACCTACATTAAATATTGTCATGTAATTAATTATTTGTTAATATATATTAATACCTACATTAAATATTGTCATGTAATTAATTATTTGTTAATATGAAATAGTCATGTAATTATATATTAATATTAAATATTGTCACGTAATTATATATTAATATTAAATATTGTCATGTAATTATATATTAATATTAAATATTGTCATGTAATTATATATTAATATTAAATATTGTCATGTAATTTTATATTAATCTTAAATATTGTCATGTAATTATATATTATTCTTAAATATTGTCATGTACTTATATATTAATATTAAATATTGTCATATAATTATTATATATTAATATTAAATATTGTCATGTAATTATATATTAATATTAAATGTTGTCATGTAATTATATATTAATATTGAATATTGTCATGTAATTACATATTAATATTAAATATTGTTATGTAATTATATATGGATATTAAATATTGCATGTAATTAAATATCATAAATATGGAAGCAATATCCTTCAGGAATTCTGATCACCGATATACCATGGAGGGGGTCATATGACAATGTGGAGAATGGTGGGGCAACTTGCCCGCTGAGTAAAAGGATTCCCTCCAGGCATAGTATGCCAAGGGGTGTTTGAAGGGGGATTGGGTGAGGGTCCTAATGTTCAGCATACTGAACATTTTCCAATTGGAATTACTCGTTTTCCTCTCAGAGAACTCTCTGGGGTGGATGGTCAGGTGTTACGGATTCGTCACTTCCGTTGTTGTGGTTCTCATCCACTGTAAACATTTTTGGTTGCATGTACTATTATTGTTATCGTTTAAGTGAATAAGAGATAACTGTTTTCAAAAGGTAAAAAAAAGTTAGTGTTTTAAAAGAAACCGGAAACCGGATCAGGAACCGGACGAAGAAGAAGAGGAAGAAGAGGCGGAGCGAGTGAGGTCGGAGAAGGAGCCGAGCTGCGTTGAGGTTTTGAGCAAACGCTGGCGAACGAGGGTCACGAGTGAACTTTGGGGTTTCCTGGGAAAGGGATTCCTGCGACAGAGTTGTTATCGCTGTGACAGATAAACCTGCGTGACAGGTTTTGCGGTTGATTCCGAAGAGAATCATTGGAGTGCCATTACGTCTCGAGAACGGACCGTTGGCCATTTTGCCTCGCGCCGGATTTTCGCATTGCTCCAGGTTTTTCACCTCGCTTCAACCATTACACCGCATCCAGACGTTAACCTGTTGTGTGTGTGTAACGTGGATTTTGAGTGAATTTGCGGTTCGCCGATTGGGAGCTGTTGAACGTCCATACCCGAAGGTGTGATTTCCCAGCCGCCTCTTGAGGACACTTTTGCCTATCTTTGGCAGTGTGACTGTCAACCGAGCGGGATTCTGGTCTCGATACAACATCGTTCTGACGATCATTGGAGCGTGGATCGACTTTGGTTTGAAGCTGGGACAGAGACATTGGGAATGTTATTTTCGCTCACTTGGAGCACAGTGAGTTATATTGTACGAAACTGATGGTACCATCATAGGAATGATATATTGGTTGTACAATTGATTAATATTGTTATTGTACTGTTATTCTTGTGTGACCTTAATACAATACTTGTTTGTTGGTAACAATTGGTGTGGTTTCACCATTGATCTTTGACATACAGAATAACACATCTTTCTGCCGTGACTCCTCTCGGGGCTCAGAGGTACACCGTGACCGGGGTTTGGGGAGGAGCATGTAACACAGGAAACAAGCCAGGACAAAGCAGGTCATATATGGTGGAAGGAATTTGGGGGGTGGGAGAGGTGATGTTACCTCAACTTATGCTTTCTTGTAGATTCTGGTTGAAACAGTCATTGAGTATAATCATGATAATCACAAGAAAAATACTTATTACCTCCGCCAATGAAGGTGGGTAGAGGTTATGTTTTCGCCTGTTTGTTATTTGCAAAATCAAGGATTTTTCAAGTACTGTATATTGGTTGGTCTTGTGCGTTATTCTGTCTGTTTGTCTGTCAATCACCTAAAAGTCATAATTTTAAACCTATCTTCACGAAACCACCAAATGGTAAGGTTGGTCAAAAGGAAGAAGCCTATTGACTTTGAAGTCAAAGGTCATCTTGAGGTCAAATTTATAAAAGTGTCATTTAAAAAGTTGAAGTTGACTTTAAAGTTGAACAGAATTTGCACATTAAGGAACTAAATTGGCGAACCAACTATTTTTGAGGTGAAAAGGTCAAAGATCAACTCAAGGTCAATCTTCTAAAATCATCAATTTTCATCTGAAAAATCATCACTTTTCATTCTAGTAACTTGGAAAGTAAACAGCATAGTGAATCAATGAATTGGGAAAGCATCTATTTTTGAGGTCAAAAGGTCAAAGGCCAACTCAAGGTCAAACTTCTAAAATCATCAATTTTCATCTGGAAAATCATCAGTTTTCATTTTAGTCAGGGCCCTTAGGGATATTTTGGGGCCGTTTGGTTCAAATTCTTCCAAAAGCACCAAATTTGCCCCAGATGTTGCCCATGCCATACTCTTTCGATTTTTGACGGATGCCAAGACGGGCGCCCCCCCCCCCCCCCCCGTGGGCCCCATATTGGCGAAATACTAAATGGCCGCCACCCGGATTAGAGGAAAATCAGTTAAATAACCAAAAGTTGGAATCATGTATGATACCACTTTTCAGGGGTTTTTGAGGTCGAGGAATCCAATTATGATGTTATTTTGATGATTCGAGGTCAAGGTCAACCCTCAAGGTCATCTTAAAGGTCATTTTTGAGTCAAACATGTCGGTTTTTGAGTTTTTTGTCAAGATTTACGCGAGGTTCACCATTTTATGTTTCTGGGTTGGGTAATCGAACTCTGACCTTATTTTTGACAATTAGAGGAAATATTTACATGTCTATTTCCTAATTTTCAGGCATATGCAGTTCATCAGTCTAATTACAAAGGTACAGATTTTGATGTTTTATGAACTGTATGCCATATCCTTGTGTTTAATTTTTGTGCGATCATGATCCGGGTTCATGTATACATGATTGTATACATGTCATAAATATGACGTCATAGGTCATGTGACCTGGCGGCCATATTGGATTTTATGAAAACCTTTAAAATGGATCCCTGCCTTCATTTTTCGATCGATTCATTTTGAACTTTGACCACTTATAGTACGCCATGTGATTGGATGCATATCCTAATTATGACGTCATAGGTCAGGTGACATGGCGGGATGGACCGGTATGGTCCCCGGATCATACCGCCCTTGGCGCCCGTCAAAAATCGAAAGAGTATGGCATGGGCAACATCTGCACCAAATTTGATGCTTTTGGAAGAATTTGAACCAAAATATCCCTAAGGGCCCTGACTATTTGATTGACTCAAAAATTAAACAGCAATTTCATAGTACATCACGAAATTGGAAAACCAACTATTTTTGGGGTTAAAAGGTCAAAGGTCAATCTTTTAAAATCATCAATTTTCATCTGAAAAATCATCACTTTTCATTCTATTAACTTGGAAAGTAAACAGCATTTACATAGTGAATCAACAAATTGGGAAAGCAACTATTTTGAGGTCAAAAGGTCAACTCAAGGTCAAACTTCTAAAATCATCAATTTTCATCTGGAAAATCATCAGTTTTCATTCGATTGACTTAAAAATTAAACAGCAATTGCATAGTGCATCACGAAATTGGGAAAGCAACTATTTTTGAGGTCACAAGGTGAAACCTCGTAAGTGATCAATTTTCATCTGAATAATAATCAATGTTCATCTGATTGACCGAGTTGTTAGGGTGTTTTTATTAAAATGGACAATTTGATGTATCCATGGCAACTTTTTTGGGGGAGCAGGTGGGGGGGGGGGGGGGGGATTGTGGATGGATTTTGCAAGTATCGAACTTTGCATGACGTCTTCCTTCCTTGTTTGTTTGTTTGTAAATAGGATATCTCAAAAGTTGTGGACGGATGCGTGTGAAACTTGAAGGAGAGGTTGAGTGTGTGCCAACAACAAAAATATTAGATTTTGGTGATGATCCAGATCTGGAAGAATAACCTTCTAAAATTTAAAATGTGATTTTTCACCATTAAGGGTAATGGGGCCAAAAACGATATATAGCATGATATTGAAAAAAAATATGGACGACTTATGCCGACTTATGCTTATTGGTGGATGAGTTGGTAAGGCGACAATAACAAGTCGATTAGATTTTGGTTTAGGTCGAAATCCAGATCTGGCCTAACAGTGGATACAAAATGCAACCTGTTCAGCTTGGTGAAGTACCGAGGGTCGTTGTAGGTTATGTTTTGGGATTATTGTATCAAAATTCCTTTTTTCCACACACTTGGCTCCCTTGTGCAAACGTAAACACATAGTCATTCATTGCCTCCAAATATTTTACAAACAATCAATCACTCTGTTCCTACTCTGCAGGAAGAGTGTCAGCATTGTGCAAAGTGTGACAGTATGCTGTGACAACGATGACAGGGTCTCCAAAAGTCAGAACCAACTATTTACAAATCTCCAACATAAAACGTTTTTTGTGAAGGTTCTAAATATGATTTTCAATCGACACGAGCGCTTTGTCTTCGAGATGTTTTCTCTATAATGTCATGTTTTGCAATTCACTGGAAGGTGTTATCTAATTATCGGTGTGTGTGTGTGTGTGTGTGTGTGTGTGTGTGTGTGTGTGTGTGTGTGTGTGTGTGTATATGTGTGTTTGTATATATTTTAATGTGTGTGTATATATATATATACAGACTTGGCATTTAATATGGAATATTTTTTTTTTCTTGACTTGGGTTTACTTTCTTAACTCAGTATATCAATCTAGTGTGTTTCTTTTACACTTTGGTGATTTATTTGTTAAAAGAACCATCTCGCGAGATCTTGGAGACGAACCATCTCGGAGAACCATCTCGGAGATCTCGCGAGATCTTGGAGACGGCGGCAGGGATTTTCGAAGCTCCACACGGTCTCCACGTTTTTCGAAGTTAAGTCTGTTCACAATTGTATTTTGTCGAAACTGTATTTATCTTTCGGTGTGTGAAGTTATTGTGTGCAACTTTGGTTGTTTCTCGGTGTTTATCTTTCATAAATTGATCGTCTGTTTGCCGTGTCGCGAGCAAGGCCTTTGCCGCGTCGCGAACGATTTGAAATCGAAGTTAAGTGATTGTTCCCATTTGTATTTTCGTTAAAACTGTACTTATTTATGGTGTTGTACGTATATTGTGTCCCGACGAAGATTTTTCGGTGCAAATCTTTCATACCTGTATTGAAAATCGTGTTAATTCGTGTCGTGTCTTGAGGCCTTGTACAGTGTGCACTGTACAACCTTGAGGCTTTGTTTTTCTCAGCGGTCCGTCGTTTTGTGATCCAATAACTTTCGTTCTCTGTATTCCCAGTCTTTTCACCCATAGCCTACTTCCTTGTGTAAATCTCAACTCAAAAAAAAACAAACAAACAAAAAAAAATTTCCTTCTCTGTTCTCATTCGTTTATTCATTCTTATTCGTTCGTTCGTTCTTCGACCACGTGTTTCTCCCCCATTTCCCCAGATAGTTTTCACTCATTAACCTTCAATGTTTACACTTTCCCCTCAAGTTATGTATTCCGTCATATTTTATAACACCTTTTTCTTCTTCTTCTTTAAAAGGCTGCTTTCGACTTGCTCACCAAATCAATTCGTCCCAAAAAAAATATCCATCTCCTATAGTGCCTTTTTTCTACATTCCCTAAACTCTCCTGCACTCCATCCTCCATCCAGCGTCCTTAAACGTATTTTTAACTCGAAGGTCACAAGAACCTCATTTTGCAATAAATGTTCGTTTCCCATAAATCGTACACTTTCAAAAATCCAATCTCACCCCTCCCCTCCAAATCTTCCCCATAACCCCTCCCCTCCAAATCTTCCCCATCACCCCTCCCCTCCAAATCTTCCCCATCACCCATCCCTTTCAAATCTCCCCCCTTGCCCCCTCCCTCCTAAACTACCCCCTCACCCCTCCCCGCCAAGACGCCCCCTCGCCCCTCCCCTCCTAGACTCCTGCCTCACCCCTCCCCTCCAAATCTCCCCCATATCCCATCCCTTTCAAATCCCTCCCCTTGTCCCTTCCCTCCCAAACTCCCCCCTCACCCCTCCCCTTCAAATCTCCCCACCCTCATTGCTTCTCAATTTCCCCCCTCTCACTCCCCCTCCTCAAAGCGTCCTCCCCGCTTCGTCCCCCTTCAAACTCTCACCTCCATCTCCCCCAACCTTCTGCCTCGCTCTTCCCCCTCCTCAAATAACACCTCATTGTGGCTCACCCAATCACCATCAAACCTTTTGTCCGCCCCATCCTTCCCTTTCTCCGAGCTATTCTGAAATCTCTGACACACCTTCAACAGCTCTCCCTACCTCTTCCACCTCTTCCACATCTTACCCTACCCCTCCTCCCCCCTGTTCTGTATCTGATGCTCCCCCTTCCTCTTCATTAACGGTATGGACCTCAAACATCCGGGGCCTTCGTTCAAACTTAACTGATCTCTCCATACAGGTTGCTTCTGTCAAACCAGACGTGATCTGCTTAACAGAAACTTTCCTCCTTTATGATGTCTCTGATTCCATAGTATCTCTCCCGGGCTACTCCCTCCTCCGGTATGATAGACCTGAGCCTCGTCCTGGAGGCGGGGTTGCTATCTTTATCAAAAACTCTCTTCCTCACTCGCCCTGCACTGCACTCTCTCCACCTCACCCCCAGGAATACCTCTGGCTACGGCTTCCCCTTCGCTCCCACCTCTTGTTCATATGTGTGTTGTACCGTCCACCAAACAGTGATGACTCCATCTACATCTCGCTGTCTGATGATATGGACCAACTTCTATCTACTCATCCCAACTCTCTCTTCCTCATATGTGGTGATTTCAACTGTCATCATGCCAGTTGGCTGGGTGTGGGTACCTCTCTCACCAGCCATGGCTCCTCAGCAAAGGACTTCTGCGACTCACTGGGACTGACACAATCTGTCAATTTCCCGACCCGGATCTCAGTCAACGGAACATCTTCTCTTCTGGACTTGGTTATGACTAACTTCCCTGAAAATGTCTGCTGCTCTTCTTCTGCTCCGATCGGATCATCTGATCATGTCCTTGTTAAAGTGGACATCTCTCTGACCATCCTCAGGGAGCCTGATCAGCGTCGACGAGTCTGGCATTTCACTCAGGCCAACTGGCACGGTCTTCAAGCAGCCATCAATCATCTGGACTGGTCTCCCATCCCTACCACCTCTGACATCAACTCATCCTGGGAATTCTTCCAAAGTAAATTGCTCTCTCTCATGCACAGATTTATCCCATCTCGTCTTCAGTTGTCATACCCTTCCTCCCGTCCATGGTACACGGAATCTTGTGGTGAGGCTGTTGCCCAGAAACAACTTGCCTTCGTCTCCTGGAAAGCAAATCCAACGGAAGGAAATCTCATTTCCTTTCACAAAGCCCGAAACAAGTATGTGTCCACCCTCAGGAGAGCCAGAAAACAATATCTCTCCGTTCTCAAGACCGAACTCTCTTATCTGTCTCCCTCTTCCAAATCCTGGTGGCGTCTGGTCAAATCCGTTTCTGGTGTTTGTTCCCCCTCCATCCCCTCCCTTACCTCAAACGGCTACACAGCTGACTCCGCACGTGAAAAAGCTGAATGCCTCAACTCTGTGTTTGCCTCTAAATCTTGTGTCCCAAACCCATCCCTCTCTGTACCCACCATACCCAGTCGTACCCTGCTGCTCCTGGACTCCGTGTCCTTTCCTCCTGACAAGGTGGAAAAGTTTCTGTCAACCCTCGACTCTGATTCTGCAACTGGACCCGACGGCATCAGCCCACGGGTCCTAAAATCCTGCTCTGCTGCTCTATCTCACCCTCTCTCTGTTCTCTTCACCCTCTCTTTTGCTCAAGGTCAACTGCCATCTGCTTGGAAATCAGCCAACATCACCGCTTTGCACAAAAAAGGTGCAAAAACAGATCCTAGCAACTACAGACCAATCAGCCTTCTCCCAATTATCAGCAAAGTCATGGAATCCATCATTGCTTCGGATATGAAATCTTTCCTCTTCTCCAATGGCTTGATCTCTGATCATCAATTTGGTTTCAGACCAGGTCACTCTACTCTGGACATGCTGCTTCTGCTGTCTCAACAATGGATGGAGGTCCTCCATGCCAAACAGGAAATTAGAGCTGTCTCCCTCGACATATCACGTGCCTTCGACACGGTCTGGCACCCCGCTCTGCTCTCCAAACTCTCCTCCTTTGGTATCCATGGAAATCTCCACGCATGGCTGGCGGACTTCCTCTCTAGTCGTCGTCAACGTGTGGCCCTGAATGGGTTTCTCTCATCTCCTCTTCCTGTTCAGGCTGGAGTTCCCCAAGGCAGTGTTCTGGGCCCCGTGCTTTTTCTGGTCTTCATCAATGATCTCTCTGACTCTCTCGAAAATCCTCTCTATCTCTTTGCTGATGACTCCACTCTCTGCCGCTCCATTCCTCTTCCCTCAGATCGGCAGTCTGCTGCCTCCTCACTCTCTGAAGACCTGGACAAAATCACAGACTGGTCAAACAAGTGGAACATGTCTTTCAATCCTGACAAATCTCACACTCTTACTATGTCTCTCCGAAAAGATCGACTGGACAACCCTCCCATCTACTTTCTCAACAATCCTCTCCAAGAAGTTCTGTCGCTCAAGATTTTGGGTCTCACTATCTGCCATGATCTTTCTTGGGAAAACCACATTTCCAAGCTGGCCTCCAAAGACAGTCGCCGACTGGGCATCCTCCGTCGTGCGAAGTCCTTCCTCGGCACACCTGAGCTCCTCACCACATACAAGGCTTTCATCCGCAGCTCAATGGAATACTGTTCTCTCCTATGGGCCGGTGCTCCTGCCTTACACCTAGCTCGGCTTCACGCTGTTGAAACCAAAGCTTTCAGAATTATTGGAATCTCCCGCGATGAAGCTATCTCTGAGGGCCTTTCACTCACTCACCGCAGGCAGGTAGGTGGTCTTTCTGTCTTCTACCGACTCCTCTCCGGCCTTGCACCCCCAGCTCTCTCTGTGCTCTGTCCCCCAAATATTCCTACAGGTCGCACAAGATCTGCCAGCAACCCTCTGATGGTTAAACTGCCGAAATCTCGGCTCTCTGCTCACCTTCACTCTTTCATTCCTCTTTTCTCCCGCCTCTGGAACAAACTCCCTCACTCCCTTCAATCCCACTCCTCCCTCCAAGTCTTTAAAACAGCTGTTCACCACCATCTCTTATCTTCCCCCATCCAAAACCTTGATCTTTTCTACCCCCGCTAATTCACCCCAGATCCACCTTGTTTGAAATTCCAACTTCTTTCCTGGAAGTCCTGGCAGTGTCCATATGTTTTATACCTCTCCCACCGCCCCCTTCCCACGCCCCCCCCCCCCCAAAGCCCTCGCCCTCTCTCAGATCTCTCGATGTCTCCATGTCTCTCGGTCCCTGCTCTCAAATGTTGTGTTTGTGTCCTTCCCCCTCTCTCCCCATCTTGTCTACCGCTCCCTATGTTATATGTTTTATGTGTCGGTTTGTCTTTCTGTGTGATTAATGTTCGCTCTTTCACGAGCCTCGATCTTGTATACAAAAAAAAAAAAAAAAAAAAAAAAAAAAAAAACCATGTCACTGATTGTCTGTCGCAGCAAGAAGTCAACAACAGGATTATATCACAGGTGGCGTGGCAAAATGTATGGACAGGTGCATTTGACGATTGGCTTCACAGTCGGGTATACAAGGGTTGTTGCGTTCTGTAGTAGTGGAAAACAACTGCTGCACGTCTCCAAAAGTTATTGCCGCTTCCTCTGGAGATGGTCCGTCAACTCGACAATGCTGTTTGTCATGGAGTGGTGACTTTACGAAATTACGGCATGAAAGAACATGCTGTTGCTCGGCAGTATGGCATCACTCAAGGTCAGGTGTCAAAGATCCTGAAACGAAATGCTATGATGGGTGTCCCTACTCCAATACCGAGGCCAGGACGTCCCCGCAGAACCACAAGGAGGGATGATCGCCAGCTGCACCGGTTAGTCTGCAATGGCTGTACCAAGTCAGCTAATCGGCTTCGGGCTGAGTGGCAGCAACTGACAAATGTGCCTGTATCCAGAAGGCTAGTCAACCAACGACTGGTTCAAGCAGGCTATCGTGCCAGGCGTCCCTTGAGAAAGCCACGCCTGACCAGACAACACCGCCAGCGCCGATTGCAGTGGGCCAGAGAGCACCGTCAATGGCAGCCAGGACACTGGAATCACGTGATCTTCAGTGACGAGTCTAGATTTCTGGTCTATCGTCAAGATGGCTGCGTCCGAGTGCGCAGACAAGTGCATGAAGCCTACAACAAAGATTGTATAGTGCCGAGAGTCCAAGCTGGAGGTGGTGGGGTGACCGTTTGGGCTGCTTTTCATGCAGGGGGCAAAACTTACCTGGTTGTTCTGAATGGAAACCTGAACCATTTCAAGTACAGGGCCATTCTGGAAGAAACATTGCTTCCATTTGCTCGTGCAGCCTTTCGAGGAAACATTTGTCTTCCAAGATGACAATGCACGGCCTCATCGTGCTCGCATGATCCAACATTTTCTTGCTGACCGTGGTGTAGAGCATATGGAGTGGCCTGCCATGTCCC
Organism: Myxine glutinosa; assembly: GCF_964187855.1. Classification (NCBI taxonomy): domain Eukaryota; kingdom Metazoa; phylum Chordata; class Myxini; order Myxiniformes; family Myxinidae; genus Myxine; species Myxine glutinosa. The sequence goes on along the minus strand of NC_136270.1, from coordinate 24,618,741 downwards.
CGGATATGAATCCGATAGAGAACTTGTGGGTAGATTTAACGCGTCAAATTGACCACTTGGACCAGCAGCCTGCCTCTGTGCGTGAATTGCAGCAGGCTATTGTCACTGCATGGCAAGCGATTCCTGTCCAAACCTTGGCAAATCTCGTGAACCGCATGCCTCAACGTGTACGTGCTCTCCTGAATGCTCGTGGGGGTTACACGAAGTAGTCGACTGTAATTTTACTGTCCGTAATCCCAGTCGTAATTTCACTTTTGTTTTTGTTAAAAAAAATTTTGGCTAATGTGCAAAATAAAGAGATACTTCTCGAAAACGTACAAAAGTTTAACACAGCCTCACGGCCTCACCCTTGCCATAAATGTCCATGAATGTCCATGAATTGAGTTCGATATCAGTTTACATCACTTTCAAGGATCAATTTATTTGTTTAGAAATGTCAAATGTGGTTTTTGTTTCTTTTAAAGGTCACATTAACAAAATCTAGAATAATTTCAACATAATTCCAATGAACTTTTGGTTCTAAGACATCTTGAAAAGTAAGTTCACCCCCACAAAAAAAATATTCCATATTAAATGCCAAGTCTCCCCCTTCCTCTTCATTAACGGTATGGACCTCAAACATCCGGGGCCTTCGTTCAAACTTAACTGATCTCTCCATACAGGTTGCTTCTGTCAAACCAGACGTGATCTGCTTAACAGAAACTTTCCTCCTTTATGATGTCTCTGATTCCATAGTATCTCTCCCGGGCTACTCCCTCCTCCGGTATGATAGACCTGAGCCTCGTCCTGGAGGCGGGGTTGCTATCTTTATCAAAAACTCTCTTCCTCACTCGCCCTGCACTGCACTCTCTCCACCTCACCCCCAGGAATACCTCTGGCTACGGCTTCCCCTTCGCTCCCACCTCTTGTTCATATGTGTGTTGTACCTCCTCCCCCCTGTTCACCCCAGTTCACCCCCCAGCACCTGGAGGTGCTGGCTCAAATCCACGTTAATGTTCGCTCTTTCACGAGCCTCGATCTTGTATACAAAAAAAAAAAAAAAAAAAAGAGTTTCTAGTTGGTGTTGGTTTGTGGTTCGTGCAAACTTGTGTGTAGTTAGTCGTTTTTTGAGTCGTACCTCGTGCGCGGCCTGGTAACTTGGGGCTTCCCTCCCCCCGTCGGTGTTTTGTCGGTTTGGGTTATTTCCTTCGCTGTATTGCTTGTTTCTTTTATTTTGTTTTCTCCCCCTCACCTCACCTCCTGAGACAAAGAATTCTATATTGATTCTTTCTCTCCTCCCGGACACGTGCTTGTTCGCTCTCCTCCTCGTCTCGGCTTGTGCCCCGCCCCCTGTATCTCGTTTTCTTCCGCCTCTGCTCCTTCTTTCTCAAATCCACGTTCTCGCTTGGAGACTTTTCCCGGATTGTTTTTTTCATCGTTCTGTTTGGATATTGTTGGAATATGTTTAAACCGCAGCCGTGATGCTGACGCCCCCCCCCCCCCCCCCCAGAATTTACATGTTTTAAACGTTTCCTAGTGTGTACCCTGGTCAGAATAGGTACACCGTATCCCTGCGTGTCGTAAGAGACGACTAAGAGGGTTGGCGTCAGGAAGGGCATCCGGCCATAAAAACATTGCCTCAAAAAGAGAACCATGACAATCACAAGTACATATGGGCAGGGTGCAGCACGAAGTGGAGATCGGTTTCTGAGGTTTGGGACATGGAATGTGGGGACAATGACAGGGAGATCAGGAGAAGTGGTGGAAGTATTGGTCAGAAGAAGAGTGGACATATGTTGTGTGCAAGAGACGAGATGGAAGGGAAGTGGTGTGAGAATGGTGAAGGGTAGGCAGGGACAGAAATACAAGTTTGTGTGGCAAGGGTGCCCGGAGGGCGTGAATGGTGTTGGTGTCCTGTTTTCTGAGGAGTTTGTAGACAGTGTGGTGAGTGTGACTAGAGTGAGTGATAGGTTGATGATGGTGAAAATGATGATTGGAAAGCTCTTGGTGAACGTCATCTCGGGATATGCTCCGCAGGTTGGTCGAAGCGATGAAGAGAAGGACAAGTTCTGGTGTGCGATAGAGAAGCTGATGGAAAACGTGAGAGATGAGGAAGTTGTTGTGGTGGGAGGAGACCTGAATGGACATGTGGGAAGGAGTATGGATGGTTTTGAGGGAGTTCATGGGGGTTACGGATATGGTGTGAGAAATGGAGAAGGTGAAAGGATTTTGGAGTTTGCTGATGGAGCTGATTTGTTGATTTGTAATACTCAGTTCCAGAAAGAGGACAATAAGCTTGTTACATACACGTCAGGTGGGTCGACGACAACCGTTGACTACCTGATGGTGCGTCGGCGAGATAGGGGGCACCTCCGGGACACAAAGGTGATCCCGGGGGAGGAGGCTGTTTCACAGCACCACTTGGTTGTCTGCGACATAAGGGTGAAAGGTGCGAGGAGAGCTTGGCGGGTGAAGTACCAACCGAGAATGAAGGTGTGGAGGTTGAAAGAGGTGACAGTAAGGGAGGCATTAAAAGAGAGGCTGAGTAGGGTAGAGGATGATGTGGTTGAGCTTGAAAGTGGTTGGATGTCAATGAAAGCTAGTCTGTTGGGAGCTGTTGGTGAGGTATGTGGATGGACAAAAGGACCACCGAGGCACTCGGAAACATGGTGGTGGGATGTTGAGGTTGGAAAGAGGATTGACGAGAAGAGGAAGAAGTTCAAAGAGTGGCAGAAGGCGAAGGGTACGGGAGCAGAAACAGCAGAGCATGAAAGTTATAAGGCAGCCAGGAAGGATGCAAAGAAAGAGGTAGCAAAGGCGCAGGAGGCATGTAGGAAAATGTTCGGAGAACGCTTGGATTCGGAAGAGGGTCAGAAAGCAGTATTCAGGATTGCAAAGCACATAGCGAAAGAGAGGTGTGATGTGATGGGGGTGAGTTGCTTGAAGGATGAAGTGGGACAAATCGTTGTCGACCCAGATTGAATTAAAGGAAGATGGAAAAGATATATGGAAATGCTGTTGAATACAGAGAATGAGTGGGATGGCAACATAGAGAGTAACCCAGTTTTAGGACCGGCAGAGAAGATAACTGAGAAGGAAGTTGAGGAAGCGATAAAAGCAATGAAGAGTGGAAAAGCGGGAGGGCCGACGGGAGTTGTGGGAGATATGTTGAAGGCAGCAGGAAGTTGGTGAAGAGAATGACAGAGATCTGTAATCTGGTGGTGAAAGAAGGCCGCATTCCAGTGGATTGGGAACTGAGTACCCTCGTCACTCTATACAAGGGGAAAGGTGACCCTCTGGAGTGTGGCTCGTACCGAGCGATAAAGTTATTGGAGCATGGAATGAAGGTATTGGAAAGGGTGTTGGAGAGGAGGATAAGGAAGAAAGTGAAGATCGACGAAATGCAGTTTGGATTTATGCCAGGAAGAGGAACGACAGATGCGCTTTTCATTGTGAGGCAGTTGCAGGAGAAGTACATGGATAAGAGGAAGAAGTTGTTTTTTGGGTTTGTTGATCTGGAGAAAGCATTCGATAGGGTTCCACGCAAAGTATTGACATGGGCATTGAGGAAGTTAGGAGTGGAGGAATGGTTGATCAGAGTAGTGATGGCAATGTACAAAAGAGCACGCACAGCTGTAAGGACGAAGGACGGGAACAGTGGTGAGTTTGAGGTGAAGGTGGGAGTGCATCAGGGGTCGGTACTAAGTCCACTACTAATTGTAGCTGTGATGGAGGTGCTGGCTCAGACCGTAAAGGAGGGTTTACCGTGGGAGTTGTTGTATGCAGATGATCTGGTGTTGATTGCGGAAAGTATGGATGGACTGAAGGAAAAGATGAACAAGTGGAAGGAATGTATGGAGACAAAAGGTCTGAAGGTGAATATCGGAAAGACAAAGGTGATGGCAAGTGGTAAAGCATGTGGTGAGGTGGAAAGAACTGGGAAGTGGCCGTGTGCTGTGTGCAGGAAGGGTGTCGGAGTGAGCTCCATTCAATGTACAATGTGTGCTGAGTGGGTTCATCAAAAATGTAGTGGTCTGAGAGGGTCATTAACCAGTGTGGCAGCTACATTCAAATGTAAGGTGTGCACAGAGGGAGCTGCAGATGGAGGAAATGTTGAGTTGGATCTTGGAGACGGCGTGAAGCTGGAAGGTGTGAAAACATTTTGCTACCTCGGAGACATGCTGAATGGAGAAGGTGGATCAGACTCGGCAACGGTTGCTCGAGTGAGATGTGCATGGAAGAAGTTTCGGGAACTGAGTGGCGTGCTGATGAGGAGGAGAGTGTCGCTGAAGCTGAAGGGAAAGGTGTATGCTGCATGTGTGAGAAGTGTTATGATTTATGGGAGCGAGACATGGGTAATGAACGTAGAGCAGCACGAAGGCTGGAAAGGGTGGAAATGCGAATGGTTCGATGGATGTGCGGAGTATCGTTGAGAGAGAGGAAGACAAATGATGAATTGCGAAAGATGATGGGAATATTGCCTGTGATTGATGCTGTGAAGAGGAACAGGTTGAGATGGTTTGGTCATGTATTGAGGAAGGATGAAAGTGACTGGTTGAGAAGAGTGATGGAAGTTAATGTAGAAGGAAGTAGAGGATGGGGAAGACCGAGAAAGACTTGGCTAAAGATGGTGGAAGAAGAAATGCGGGCAAGGGGGTTAACAAGGAGAGATGCAGAAAATAGGGCAAAATGGAGAAGATTGTCATGGGGACCGCAAGGCTAACCCCCGCTCTAGCAGGGAACATGGCCTTAAAATGCATGTTGTTGTTGTTGTTGTTGTATATATATATATATATATATATATATATATATATATATATATATATATATATATGTATATGATATATATATATATATATATATATATATATATATATATATATATATATATATATATATATATATATATATATTGTTACAGACGCGGTTTTGGATGTTAGTTTACCGAGCGGTTTGGTATGACCGCGTCTGCACAGTTTACCCGATTCCACTCGAACGTTGGCCAAATCGCGCTATGCTAAATCAATTAAGGAAAGGACACAACGGCTGGGATTAAATGACACGACACCAGGGGTACAGTTCTCAAGACCTCCGGAGGAGGTTATAATATTTGTATGCAGAACGTTTAGATTACACGGACAAGAGGTACAGCATAGGAAGGTGGGCACTTAAACACGGTCTTATATTAGCCCCGACAGACCACAGATAAACGGGACAAGACTGACTCACACAGGGATTGATGGCAAGGAAGGGCAGGTAGTCGATGGATAGCACAAGGTGCACCTTGGCTCAGGGACAGGATAAAGCGCGGTCCAAAAGATGCAGGGAGGTCTCTCAGCGCTCGGAGGTGGCGACTTCTCTCTCCAAGCTGGGGGCGCATCTCACGTCACCTCCGGTAAGTGGCTGCGTATATCCAGCGGGGAGTGACACGCCCTCGGCTCATTAGCTCCGCCCCAGATGGAAACGGTCCGCCGCTTCTTATTGGGTGCGGGGGGGTTACCGGGCTCCGCCCTTGACGAGGAGCTGACAGTCAGCCCCTTCGTGGTAACCCCGTCGGAGCACATGGGCAATGGCGGCTAACCAAGCCGGAGTGAGGACGCCCACTCCCTGCGCCGTCGCCGCGCCGCCCCCCTCTGTTGTTGTAGTTGTTGTTGTAGTTCCATGAGATGATGGGAGGATGCGGAGATGAGGTTGTGGGGAGGTATTGGGAGGTCCTAAACTCACTACTGGTGCCATACAATCACATTCTGGTGCAACGAAGAGTCAGAATTAATGGAAACGAGTCCTTAACTGACATAGACTAAGAATAACTAGCAAGATGTCCTATAGTTGTCTACGTGAGATGCGGTGAACCTGGGCACGACATTTAATGGGGGAAAAAGGGGAAGGTCGGTTCTACAGAGTGTTGTTTACAGACAATGGGACTAGGGAATGGGGGATTGGGGATAGTTGGGGAGTATTGGGGAAATAGGGGAATATTTACAAGTGGATATGGATGGAGGCCAAATCCCATATCCGCAACAATATATATATATATATATATATATATATATATATATATATATATATGTCGAGATCATGCCTTTTATTGTGCCTTATGTAATTGCGGTTTGCATTTAATAATGGTTGCTTTGTGAAAAGGATTAAGCTTACTATGTTCCCTCTTGTTTTGAACTATGTTTTATTGTCCAACTGTGCCAAAAAATGTAGAAAGATAGTGAAACCGCTTGCTCTGTTAGACCCCCTCGTGAAAACGCGTCTGTCTGTCCTTGACCAAAAGCCAACATGGAAGATAAGTTTTGAGAATGTCACGGTGCTCTTGTGCTCTTTCTCCCCATGCCAAAGAAGATAGGGTTGCGGTGGGAGATGTTGAGCCAGTTTTCCTTTGTCCGTGCTCATTTTTCAGCGGAGATTTTTTGTATAATTTTGTGTATATAAAGAAACTCTAGGTTGTCTATTTTCTAGGAGTGTATGTGGCCATGCTGTTCAATTGTGAATGGTATGACTCTTACACCCTCCACAGCGCTGTGATATTGGTTCATCATTAAATCTTGTTATCTCTTGAACTCAAGGTGTGGAACATGGTTCTATTCTCGTCAGTTTTGGTGTCAGAAGTGGGATCCGACTCTGAGCGATATTTGGGAGGCAGACCCTGTGGGGACACAGCGGAGAGGCTGGCCAGCACTGATTCGATTAACGTGAGCTTTCATACTGAGGGGTCTTTCCAAATTGAGCTCCGTTTACTCACCCAGGCTGTCTGTCTTCTATTTTGTCGTTCCGTGCTTGGATCACGAACAAATTGGAATCTGGTGTGTAAGTACAGGCCTATTTGGCTCGGGTAACAAGTCGTCTATTGATGAACCAAGAAATGGGGGTCAGTTAGCAAAAAGGGGGGACTTCTTGGTAAAGCCAAGAACTTCCCAGGCAGGGCAGTCTAGAGACAAGATGGAGTTGATGGGGTTGATAGTAACCAGAGAAAGTATTGGCTGCGGACTAACGGAGGGGACCCAAGGAGGATGGCCAGGATAAGTGTTAAGCTAAGTTAACAAGGGAGAACCCCTTTAGGAAAGCCCTGGCATGGGTGATAAGTTAGACAAGCTAGAAGCGCTATACAAGCATCGACCGCGAGTTAGCGCCGCGGGAGGACCGGATTCGGGAAATATCGGCGCGGTAAATTAAAAGGCAGGATTTTTCGGTGGATGGCCTCGGGGCGCTTCCTTGCGCCTTGTACGCATCACGAGCTGCTTCTTGCAAATGGGGGTCATGCTGCCGTGCGCTGGGAGCGACCGCCTGGGTGCATGGACGGGAAAATGTTCCGTGCACGTTAATTAAATATCTTAAGGGAGATTAAGGTATGTCGGAGTAATACTCAATCTGAAGTAAACTAGAATGATTTGAGTTCTGGAGACGGAGTGCGTGTATTCGACGCATTCGGGTGGCCGAGTCAGGCGAATAAAGGATTAAAATGAGCCAGGTAAGAAAATGATGCAACCAGCCGCATCGGGTGGTTGCACCTTTATGAGAAACTGAAGATGAGGGAAAGAATAACGTGCGGAGTTGCCGCATGGGGATGCAGCCCGGCTAGCATGGAGGCCGGCGAGATAAGCAGAAGATTGGGAGAGACCCAAAAATCCTGTGAACAGGTGCAGTTGGGATTGAGACGGACGAGTGTGGGAGAGCCGTCTGGAGAGAAAGGCGCATTATGGAACAGGAAGATGCGTGAGTACGGGGGAGAACCCTGCTATGAGGTTGCTTGGAGGCTGTGTGCCCAAATGCATTGTGGGCCACTTCAACTTTCCTACACGTGAGTCGTTCATGCCTTGCCAGCAAGGTGCTTCATGCGGTGTGCTATGCGCCATGTCGGTATTGTGGTCGCCTGTGAATCCTGCCATGCAATATCATGAGGAATACATTGTTTGATAATGGAATTATAAGAGGAATGCTGAATTAACGTTGATAGTAACGCGAAGTATATTAAATGAGGCGATTGACGTGGTTGAATGTAGGATTTCAAGACAATAATGAATTTCCGGTGCCAACAGGAAGTCTTGTTCTTGTCCATTGTCCATACAATGAATGATGTATAGTGTGGATGAGGTCTCTCTGAATGAGGTGAATGAGGTTGTCTACAGCGGATGAAATAGAGAATGGCAGTTACCAGACCGAGGTACGGATGTGATGCGGAATGGCAGCTGGACGATGCATCGGCACATTTGTGTTGATCAATGCGCCGGACAACGGCTTTCCAGGCAAGCGATGGTGGTATGATTTAGTTATGAAAATGCATATGGGTCTCAGGGCAGATAATGCGAGACAAGCTGCCCCACAGGCGGATGGGGGAAAGTATTGGAGAAGATAATGTGGGTCGAACGCTCATCCGAGGGATGAAAACGGTCGAGGTTTCAACTGTCGGTATATGATGTGGCTCACACCGTGCGAATGATGTGTGGATGGGTTGCGTAATGCATCCTGGAGATGCATTGGTGCAAAGACACAGGGAAGGTGCTGAGAGTGGCACGGAGTACGAGTTGGTTGTGGCAGGTGAGAAGGAATGCACACCTGGAATGGAGTGTGCGAACGACGAGTGTGTGCGGAAGGTGTGCACCAGGTAAAGGGTGCTGCATGATAGAGCACGCCTCCCTAGGAAGGCTGTGGGGAAGTTATTGGTTATTTTGAGGTCCATTTCGCTCCATTTCGGATTTTAGTGAGACCCCTCTTGCAGAGGCAAGTTGTATTTTTTAAGATGACGTCTGTTTTAATTTGTTTTGGGATTTGACTTGGGATTGCGGAATACGTTGAATAAAGGTAAGAATGACATGTGATGCTGGCGTGTGCCATTTATGGGTGCTGAGTGTACATGACTGGTGAGCGGGCGGCATGTGTGCTGAGTCCAATCGGAAGGATGGATGGTTATGGTTTCACCCGGTCTGTTTATCTGTCTGTCTGTCCGGACACGGAGCTCTTGGGGAGAGCCAGGATGGGTTGGGGTGACCAAGATGAATGTGGACAATATATTAATTGTTTGCCATTGTGAAAATTTTGCCCTCGATTTGAGACGAAGACATATGGCATTTGCTATCCGGCTCAGGTTGGCTGGTTTCCTCAGCTCTGGAGGATCAGAGCGGGTGGATATTTTAAGCTGATACTCCTATGACAAATGTTGATACTCCTATGTGATGCGGGGTATGTGTGTGGTGATGGTGTCTGGGGCCTCGGGGTTTGCCCCTGCCTATTTGCCGGTCTGTCTGTCTGTTACATTTGACCCTCAGAAAAGGTTTCGTGAGATTTCAGAATTGGACAGCCCATGTGTTATGACATGCTTGGGTGTCTCAAAAATTTGCTGAACAGACGTGGTGCGTCAGACAAATCGATTACATTTTCGTGGGAAAGATGACTGAGAAGGACTTCAAGGGCAGGTGGGTGGTCACCTGCTGTGAATTGTGGTGGAACATTCGAGATGTCCCCTAATACAACGAGGGGACGAATTGGTTTGTAAATGTGTTGTGCAAGTACTTTCTCTGTAGGTAGCCAAATTCTACTTGGGGTAAGTCCAGGTGGAGAGGGGAGTTGTCTCTGGTGCCTTGCTCCACGGAGCAGTCCTGGTGTTGAGTCTCATATAATCGTGGTTAAAGTACATGTGCAAACAAAAGTGTACTTTGGTTTGTATGACTGGAAAAAAAGACAACATGGGTTTGTTTTTGGGAATGCGAGCTTGGTGGGGGTGTGAAGGTCACGGCGTGCTGGGATATCTTTGTGTACAGTTGCTGGCTTGGACTGACTTGTGTGCGGGGGAAAAAGAAAAAAATTGGAACTGTTTCGGAGAAACAGTGGCTTGGTTGGAGGTTGGGATCCAGTATTCTGTTGGGAGCACGCAATCTGAACAGAATGGATTGCCATTGGCTATTTTTCAAATGATTTTATCAAAATGATGGCTCCTGAGTAAGGGGAGTGGGCAGGGGAAATATATTCACTGTAACAGGTGCATGTGATGCTGTAGGGAGGAATTGGAGGAAATCGGGTTAAATTTAAATTGAAATAAAGATTGAAAATTCCAGATGGGGCCATAACAGTGTATGGGGAAGCGTCGTTAAATGGTAGTAGGTTTAGACAGGTATTGAAAGGGTTCGTGCAATGTCATTTTGGGGGGTAACCATGCTCCAGGTGGTGGGGCAGCCGGGATACAAATGGGGGTCGGCCAATTTAAGGATGTGGATGCGCACACACCTGGAACAAGGCATGTTCCTAAAGCTTAGGTGTAAATGTTGGTTGGAAAGGGGAATGAGTTCTGGGAAAATGAATTCACTTATAATAATAATAATAATAATAATGCATTTATTTTATATAGCGCTTTTCAGGAAGCCCAAAGACGCTTTGACAGAGTGCAAAACATGATGCATAGCAAAACATAAAAACAATTGCAAAAAAGAAGAATCAATAGGGAAATATTCAAAGCACAAAGGAGGGAGAAGGAGAGGAGATAGTCAGGGGTTAGATGCTGTGGGTTAAATGTTGAATGCAGTGTTGAACAGGTGGGTCTTGAGTGATGTTTTGAATGTGGTGAGTGAGGAGGAGTCTCTGATGGTGTGAGGTAGCGAGTTCCAGAGGGTGGGAGCAGTGGGGGATTTGCAGTTATTGATGGAGATGAACTGACGTCTGTCAGAGAGGTATGATTTAATCCAAGAGAGGGCAGTGCCGGTAATGTTAAAGGTGGTTTCAAGTCGGGTGAGGAGGATGGTGTGATCGATGGTGTCAAAGGCGGCGCTGAGGTCGAGGAGGATGAGAATGTTGAGGTTGCCAGCGTCAGAGGAGAGGAGAAGGTCGTTGGTGATTTTGAGGGGGAGCAGGTGCGGCGGTGGTCAAGCTGTTGTAGATGTTTTCAATTTTGCGTTGGAAGAATGAAAGGAACGAGATGCAGTTGTCTATTGTGAATGACTGGGTGGTGGTGTTCAGGGGGCTGAGGAGTTTGTTTATTGTAGAGTTGTTGAATCTGTCTGTTTAAGAACATTGGGGCTTGTGGCTCGCCATTGTCTGTCTGCCAGTTATGGTGGGCAGAGGGAAGAGGGAGTAATGATGCTCCTGCCTCTTGCTTGGCAGAAGGTAGAGGTGGTGGTGGGCCAGGATGGGTCAGAATAGGCCATGGAACAAAATTGAGCTCTCAAGAGCTGAGGTGATTTTAACCTGAGGATGCATCTCTCAAGGGACCCCTGGCTGGTCCGAGGTGTGAAATATGAAGACGTTGTCTTGTGGACACTTTGTGAGTGGCTAGACATGCGCCTGAAAGGGGAAATTGTATTCATAACTCATGTGGGTTGTGTCTGAAGGAAAGGTTTGGGAGGAAGTCAAAAGCTTCTGAAGCTTCTGTCAAACCAGACGTGATCTGCTTAACAGAAACTTTCCTCCTTTATGATGTCTCTGATTCCATAGTATCTCTCCCGGGCTACTCCCTCCTCCGGTATGATAGACCTGAGCCTCGTCCTGGAGGCGGGGTTGCTATCTTTATCAAAAACTCTCTTCCTCACTCGCCCTGCACTGCACTCTCTCCACCTCACCCCCAGGAATACCTCTGGCTACGGCTTCCCCTTCGCTCCCACCTCTTGTTCATATGTGTGTTGTACCGTCCACCAAACAGTGATGACTCCATCTACATATCACTGTCTGATGATATGGACCAACTTCTATCTACTCATCCCAACTCTCTCTTCCTCATATGTGGTGATTTCAACTGTCATCATGCCAGTTGGCTGGGTGTGGGTACCTCTCTCACCAGCCATGGCTCCTCAGCAAAGGACTTCTGCGACTCACTGGGACTGACACAATCTGTCAATTTCCCGACCCGGATCTCAGTCAACGGAACATCTTCTCTTCTGGACTTGGTAATGACTAACTTCCCTGAAAATGTCTGCTGCTCTTCTTCTGCTCCGATCGGATCATCTGATCATGTCCTTGTTAAAGTGGACATCTCTCTGACCATCCTCAGGGAGCCTGCTCAGCGTCGACGAGTCTGGCATTTCACTCAGGCCAACTGGCACGGTCTTCAAGCAGCCATCAATCATCTGGACTGGTCTCCCATCTCTACCACCTCTGACATCAACTCATCCTGGGAATTCTTCCAAAGTAAATTGCTCTCTCTCATGCACAGATTTATCCCATCTCGTCTTCAGTTGTCATACCCTTCCTCCCGTCCATGGTACACGGAATCTTGTGGTGAGGCTGTTGCCCAGAAACAACTTGCCTTCGTCTCCTGGAAAGCAAATCCAACGGAAGGAAATCTCATTTCCTTTCACAAAGCCCGAAACAAGTGTGTGTCCACCCTCAGGAGAGCCAGGAAACAATATCTCTCCTTTCTCAAGACCGAACTCTCTTATCTGTCTCCCTCTTCCAAATCCTGGTGGCGTCTGGTCAAATCCGTTTCTGGTGTTTGTTCCCCCTCCATCCCCTCCCTTACCTCAAACGGCTACACAGCTGACTCCGCACGTGAAAAAGCTGAATGCCTCAACTCTGTGTTTGCCTCTAAATCTTGTGTCCCAAACCCATCCCTCTCTGTACCCACCATACCCAGTCGTACCCTGCTGCTCCTGGACTCCGTGTCCTTTCCTCCTGACAAGGTGGAAAAGTTTCTGTCAACCCTTGACTCTGATTCTGCAACTGGACCCGACGGCATCAGCCCACGGGTCCTAAAATCCTGCTCTGCTGCTCTATCTCACCCTCTCTCTGTTCTCTTCACCCTCTCTTTTGCTCAAGGTCAACTGCCATCTGCTTGGAAATCAGCCAACATCACCGCTTTGCACAAAAAAGGTGCAAAAACAGATCCTAGCAACTACAGACCAATCAGCCTTCTCCCAATTATCAGCAAAGTCATGGAATCCATCATTGCTTCGGATATGAAATCTTTCCTCTTCTCCAATGGCTTGATCTCTGATCATCAATTTGGTTTCAGACCAGGTCACTCTACTCTGGACATGCTGCTTCTGCTGTCTCAACAATGGATGGAGGTCCTCAATGCCAAACAGGAAATTAGAGCTGTCTCCCTCGACATATCACGTGCCTTCGACACGGTCTGGCACCCCGCTCTGCTCACCAAACTCTCCTCCTTTGGTATCCATGGAAATCTCCACGCATGGCTGGCGGACTTCCTCTCTAGTCGTCGTCAACGTGTGGCCCTGAATGGGTTTCTCTCATCTCCTCTTCCTGTTCAGGCTGGAGTTCCCCAAGGCAGTGTTCTGGGCCCCGTGCTTTTTCTGGTCTTCATCAATGATCTCTCTGACTCTCTCGAAAATCCTCTCTATCTCTTTGCTGATGACTCCACTCTCTGCCGCTCCATTCCTCTTCCCTCAGATCGGCAGTCTGCTGCCTCCTCACTCTCTGAAGACCTGGACAAAATCACAGACTGGTCAAACAAGTGGAACATGTCTTTCAATCCTGACAAATCTCACACTCTTACTATGTCTCTCCGAAAAGATCGACTGGACAACCCTCCCATCTACTTTCTCAACAATCCTCTCCAAGAAGTTCTGTCGCTCAAGATTTTGGGTCTCACTATCTGCCATGATCTTTCTTGGGAAAACCACATTTCCAAGCTGGCCTCCAAAGCCAGTCGCCGACTGGGCATCCTCCGTCGTGCGAAGTCCTTCCTCGGCACACCTGAGCTCCTCACCACATACAAGGCTTTCATCCGCAGCTCAATGGAATACTGTTCTCCCCTATGGGCCGGTGCTCCTGCCTCACACCTAGCTCGGCTTCACGCTGTTGAAACCAAAGCTTTCAGAATTATTGGAATCTCCCGCGATGAAGCTATCTCTGAGGGCCTTTCACTCACTCACCGCAGGCAGGTAGGTGGTCTTTCTGTCTTCTACCGACTCCTCTCCGGCCTTGCACCCCCAGCTCTCTCTGTGCTCTGTCCCCCAAATATTCCTACAGGTCGCACAAGATCTGCCAGCAACCCTCTGATGGTTAAACTGCCGAAATCTCGGCTCTCTGCTCACCTTCACTCTTTCATTCCTCTTTTCTCCCGCCTCTGGAACAAACTCCCTCACTCCCTTCAATCCCACTCCTCCCTCCAGGTCTTTAAAACAGCTGTTCACCACCATCTCTTATCTTCCCCCATCCAAAACCTTGATCTTTTCTACCCCCGCTAATTCACCCCAGATCCACGTTGTTTGAAATTCCAACTTCTTTCCTGGAAGTCCTGGCAGTGTCCATATGTTTTATACCTCTCCCACCGCCCCCTTCCCACGCCCCCCCCCCCCCCCAAAGCCCTCGCCCTCTCTCAGATCTCTCGATGTCTCCATGTCTCTCGGTCCCTGCTCTCAAATGTTGTGTTTGTGTCCTTCCCCCTCTCTCCCCATCTTGTCTACCGCTCCCTATGTTATATGTTTTATGTGTCGGTTTGTCTTTCTGTGTGATTAATGTTCGCTCTTTCACGAGCCTCGATCTTGTATACAAAAAAAAAAAAAAAAAAAAAAAAAGTGTGAAGAAGGTCGTGGAAAGTGCAAAGATGATTGGATTGGAAAGTCGACTCAGATGGATTATTTGTCAATGACAGGTGACTGCAGGAATTGTTGAGGAAGTAGACGAAAAGGTTGTAAAAAGTTAATGGAAAAGACAGGAAATAAAGGAAAGTGGTTAGTTATGGACTGTTGTTTTTGAGATAAGAAGGTGATACAAGGGGTTGGCTTGCACTGGGGGGACCAATGAATGTAAAGTTGTGAATTTCGTTTAATAATGTTGCGTTAGATTGCTACATGCAGAATGACCCCAATCGAGGAGGTGATTGGGGGCTGGTGAAGATTGGATCACGGCTCTGCAGACCAGGTGAACAGAACTCCACCAGGTATGTGGGAATCACATCAATTGAATTATTGCTCAAAGGGAGGTGATAGAGCAAAATGAAGAAGATTGTCATGGGGACCGCAAGGCTAACCCCCGCTCTTGCAGGGAAATGGCTTTGGGAGGCTAGTTGTTGTTGTTTTGGTAGACTCTAGGTTCTAAAACCTAAGGCAAAATGCACAGGAGGGTAAAGTTGGTGATTGCGGATGGAGATTAGCTAGAGAACTTGGAGACGATTTCGTTATTTTTCAGATAATTTTTCCAGTGGGTTTATACTGGTGTGAAATTCGCGTATCTAGGAAAGAAGGGAAAAAATGTCCAGGTATTGATAGGATAACAGTGAAATTTTGAAGGGGAGAATACCGATTATTTCCATTGACCGATTATGGTTGGGGGGGAAATGGTTGGTAAATCATGTATTATTAGATGTAGGGAAGATGATTAAAAGGAAGGTGTAGAATAATAAATTTAACTTCTTTTCTACTTCAGAAACTTCAGAAACTCGTTTTAGCAAAATCAATGTTTTATTCACTTTTGAGAGTTTTGCTGTATTCTACTAAATGTACTAATTAGATATTAATGACGTTGTTCTGTCGGTCGTGGCTGTAGCTCCTTCTGTAGGTCTTTTGTTGAACCTCGTTCAGTTGTTGACCAGTCTCCAGTTGGTTGATCAGGTCAACTGGTCTTCAAGTTGTTCAGCCACTCTCCCAGTCCACTGCTTCTCCGTCACTCTCCCAGTTCTCTCTGCTTTTCAATCGCAACTTTCTCCTGGTTTTAAAGCCCCAAACTCCTTTGATGTTGCGGAGCATGCAGGGTGTTTCTGGTTCCCTTATCCAAAACCTTATTTGGCTCTCTCTTGGCCAGCTAGTACTTATTTCTGTTCAAGAGGTCAAATGCTCTGACCTGCTGAGGAAGAATTTGCAGCCTGTGTGCAGTGAACTGAACATAGGCTATTTTTTGATAGACAGGTGGCGGTCCAAGAGCGTTACACATTTTGTCTGAAATTAACTCTCCCGACCACCTGTTAACTCTAGTTCTATGCTCTTTTGCTCATTCGTAAAGTAAAACATATACCACTTTAAACAAGATTACATTGATATATATTCTAGCAATATTGTCAATATGAATATTTATTCCCTGACAAAGGTATTTTCGGAAATTGGTGAAAGTAAATATGGCATTTGAATTTCCAGACACGACGCAGGAAATGCGGCTATGAATAAGCCAACCATCTGAGAGATTAGGTAACTAAATGCCAATTGGTGGGACGGGGGGCTAGGAATTTGATCATGGTGTGTGTAAGAAAGTATTTTTCAGGATGGACGATGAAGAAACCGCCGTCGGAAGACCATGATCTTGACCGCCGAGGCCGTCGACCTGAACGAGCCCCTGGGCGATGCCGATGTGACCGGCGCATCAGAAGACTGTTGATTTATTTGATTTATTGTGATGATTTTGTTGTAAATCCCCTGCGGGAATTGGCTAATGCTTCTTATGTATTATAAGCACACAGCTGCACATCTTCGCTTGATCCGACTATGGATCTGACTGCAATGCTGGGTCTGGCTGCCAAAGGACCTGACACTGATACTCTGGTTCCACAAGCTGATTATGCGTCCATGAACGTCTTTGACACAAAAGGAAGTCTCTCTCTTTACTTTGAATTGTAATGCTCTGTACTCTGACCAGGAACACATGACACAAGATATTAATTACATTATGTATTCCTCAGAACAACAGCATGGACGTCGATTAACTTCGAAGATCGGCAAGGACCGGGTCTGTGCGAGGACGGGGAGCCCTTCGATTTGGGGGGATTTCAGCCGCACCTACGCTGCTCCAAGGGTGGGCTGTCAGACCCCCCCGGGCAATATCCTTGGCCGGACCAGGCGCCTTCGTTGCGGATCTGAAAAGTTAATAGACCTTTATGTTTCAAACACGCACAACATGACACACCTTTCAAGCGTGCATGCGGGGTACTTTATGTGCGTGGCATGCCCTTGGAGGACACACATACAACACTCAATAAAGCCCGATGTGGCCACATATAACACTATTCTCTTTTGCTTTGCAAATAAAGCCGATGTGGCCTGGTCTCTGTGATACGTAGTCTCGTAGAGACCAAATGGGGGAATGTCGAGATCATGCCTTTTATTGTGCCTTATGTAATTGTGGTTTGCATTTAATAATGGTTGCTTTGTGAAAAGGATTAAGCTTACTATGTTCCCTCTTGTTTTGAACTATGTTTTATTGTCCAACTGTGCCAAAAAATGTAGAAAGATAGTGAAACCGCTTGCTCTGTTAGACCCCCTCGTGAAAACGCGTCTGTCTGTCCTTGACCAAAAGCCAACATGGAAGATAAGTTTTGAGAATGTCACGGTGCTCTTGTGCTCTTTCTCCCCATGCCAAAGAAGATAGGGTTGCGGTGGGAGATGTTGAGCCAGTTTTCCTTTGTCCGTGCTCATTTTTCAGCGGAGATTTTTTGTATAATTTTGTGTATATAAAGAAACTCTAGGTTGTCTATTTTCTAGGAGTGTATGTGGCCATGCTGTTCAATTGTGAATGGTATGACTCTTACACCCTCCACAGCGCTGTGATATTGGTTCATCATTAAATCTTGTTATCTCTTGAACTCAAGGTGTGGAACATGGTTCTATTCTCGTCATATATATATATATATATATATATATACATATACATATACTGTGTATATGTTAGGGTGGGCTTCAAAAAAGCAAAATGCAGACTTTTCTCCGGGACATGGTCTATTTTTGTTCATGTTGGTGTCAACGGAAACCACACCAAATTTGAATGGAATCCAATAATATTTAGGGGTGCCACATCAGTGATGAATTTTCCCCCATGCAAAAATAGGAATTCCCATTTTTTGGGCTGTATATACACAAAATAAATACATAATTATATATATACATTAAATATAATATTAAAAATAAATATATAGTAAATATACATCAAATAATAAATATACATAAATACACATTATACATTATATATATACAATATATTATACATACAGTTTTGAGACTTCCTATGATCACTATCTGGGCAATTTTCATGCATGTTTTGTACAGGTTCCCGGGGTCAGGGGTACGCTTTTTTAGTGTGTAATATGTAGGCCTAACTTATTGACTGTGGCTCTTTTGTAGAGAGTGACCCTGTGGAGTAAGAATTAACAGGATTTTACCCACATTCTTGCTTATTTTGCAGATATGGCATGTGCTAGTACCAGTGTTTCATTGACAACTCGGGCTCAGGATAATGTGTATCTCATTGGGTCCACTTCTGGAGATGCCATCAAAGGTGCCAAGCTCCCGACTGTGCATCAATCTCTTGTCCTGTTTTTCCATCACCTGAAGAAGGAGAATCGCACTGCCTGGGAGAGTGCAACCCTCACCATTGAAGAGGTTGTGAAGTTCTGGGAAAAAGCTCACCTACCTACAACGACGAAGCAGCACTGCATCCATCGTTTGGAGAGGCTATATGAAGAATGGAGGAGCCTCCAAAAAGGTGCAAAGCGGGGTGGTGCGACCCAAGAGAAAAAGGAAGCATCCTTCAAGGCCTCCTTGGAGAAGACGTTTGATCTTAGGCATGCAGATTCGGAGGCCATAATCACCAACCCCGAGGACAGGAAGTTTCTTCACGATCAATTAATCAGAGAGGAAGGCTTCAATGGGATCTGTAGACACTGTGTTGGAAGCAAACACGTTCTTGTGTGTTTGAAAGATCAGCAGCCACGAGATGATTATCGTGAACTCCTAGAACTGACTGTCATCTACATGGGAGGAATCCCACCTCGTGGAATCCGGATCATGGCTCCAGGAGCAATGCACAGAGCCAGATGGATGGCAAAAGCACTATATTCACTACAGGTGTTCATGTTTCGGTCAGAGTTCCACTTGACACTTTGAGAGGCGAGAGAACTCCGAGCCTTCAACATTTTTGTCTGCCTTGTGTATGTACAGGCTTGGTTTCGGGCTCCACAAGCTATTGAGGCTCCCCTGAATGACATTAACCTCTTCAAGAAGTTGGAAAAGTTTGAACAAATCAATCAGAAGATGGCTCAGGCAGCCTTGAAGGCACTTGGCCGCCACACGTGGTACATGAGCCCAGTACTAGTGGCATTTGCATTCTTTGACACCAGAATTGACAAAGAAAGCAAGATCAATATGATTGAAGCATTGAAAAATGACGGTGAAAACCCCTCTCCAAAGAGACCAGCTATCAAACGAGGAACCGCCCTGTCAATTGCTGGCCTCATAACAAAACACACCAAGCATTTCTTCAGCATCCTAGGGACCCCAACTGATTGGATGGATAAGGATCCTGGTTCATGGGAGCAAGAAACCAGCTTTCAGGAAGCAAAGAAAGCCGCCAGTGGCTTAGTCGTGGTGAACGACAGGGCAGAAAGGGGTGTCGCATTGATACAAGACTACAATAAGCTCCTTACAAAGGATGAAGAGCAAAAGCAAGCTCTGCTCCAAGTTGTTGCTGCTCACAGGAAGATGTACCCCGATGCCAAGAAGGCAACAGTGGTGAAACAGGCCCAGAAATAGGAGTTACATTTCTCATTATATTTGGGTTTTTTAATATTATGTGATATGGTGTCTCTTCATTTTATGAACTGAACATTTGGATTGTTATCATTGAATTTGAGTTTTCATAGCAATATAGTGCTATTTGTGCAGCTATTGTAACTTGTGTTTGCTGGAATACAAAGAAAGTGAGTGGAGGGTGGATTTTCATAAAACAAACTTCTGGTTTTGCTTTCGATCCATATATAGAAAAGTTTTGTAGACACCTTTAGTTTGAAGGCTGATGTGGCACCCCTAAATAAAATCAGATTGCTTTCATATTTGGTGTCTTTTCATTTTGGAACAAAAGGAACAACATAAAGCCATGTCCTAGTAAATATTTAAAAAAAAATATTTTGAGCACCACCCTAGTATATGTATTCAATCCACCGTCATGGTCTCCAATTCCACTGCTTCGCCGATGACATCCAGCTTTTCATCTCCACCAAGTCCATCTCCACCGCCACCCACTCTATCCTGACAAACTGCATCACTGAAATAAAATCCTGGCTTCAAATCAACTTCCTCAAACTTAACTGTGATAAATCTGAAATAATCATCATTGGCCCAAAAACGCTCACCAAGTCCACCCATAACTTTGCCCTCAACATCGACGGTTTCCCAGTATCCACCTCCCCTCACATCCGGAATCTTGGCATCATCTTTGACCAAACCCTCTCATTCGACAAATACACTAAACAGATCACAAAGACAGCCTTCTTTCACCTGAAAAACATCGCCCGTCTCCGTCCATCCCTCTCCTCCGTGGCTGCAGAAACCCTCATCCACGCCTTCATCACTTCCCGTCTGGACTACTGCAATAGCCTCCTTTATGGTTCACCCTCAACAATCACCAATAAACTCCAATACATTCAGAACTCCGCTGCCCGTCTACTCACCCATTCCCGGACCCGTGACCACATCACCCCCGTCCTTTACAAGCTTCACTGGCTCCCCATCTCCCAGAGAATCCAGTACAAAATCCTCCTCTTGACCTACAAAGCCCTCCATAACCTGGCCCCATCCTACCTGGCTGACCTCCTCTCCAGACACACTCCCACCCGCAACCTCCGCTCTGCTGGTACCAACCTCCTGACCCCCCCCCCCCCATCCGGACCAAATTTAGATCCTGGGGGGACAGGTCCTTCTCCATCGCTGCTCCCACCCTCTGGAACTCGCTACCTCACACCATCAGAGACTCCTCCTCACTCACCACATTCAAAACATCACTCAAGACCCACCTGTTCAACACTGCATTCAACATTTAACCCACAGCATCTAACCCCTGACTATCTCCTCTCCTTCTCCCTCCTTTGTGCTTTGAATATTTCCCTATTGATTCTTCTTTTTTTGCAATTGTTTTTATGTTTTGCTATGCATTATGTTTTGCACTCTGTCAAAGCGTCTTTGGGCTTCCTGAAAAGCGCTATATAAAATAAATGCATTATTATTATTATTATTATTATATATATATATATATATATATATATATATATATATATATATATATATATATATATATATATATATATATATATATATATATATATATATATATATATATATATATATATATAGTGTTGCGGATATGAGGATTGTGTTTTTTTATTGTGTTGTATTGTTTAGTAAATTGTTGTAAATATCACCCTCTGTAAAATGTAATGATTCCTTGTAAATACCTCCGTAGTGTAAAGGTCAAAGGGCGTCCCATAATTAGTCCATAAAGCATACACGTCAGCCAATCATAGATTTCCCCCTGGTTGATAGTTATATCTTTATTATGTGTATTAGGGTAAGGCCTTGTCTCCCATTAAGATGACACTCCATTGCACCAAGTGAAATAGATAGATTCCCTTCATTCATCATTCCCATTCCCAAAACCTCCATTTCCCCTTTCATCATTGCCAAGCCTCGATTGCAAATTACATCCCCTCCAAAACCACCATTGAACATGTGCTCGGGTCGGGGAAGACGGGCGTGCCCGCCCGTCGTCATCAAGGGCGGAGCCAGAGGGTCGCGCGACCAACCAGGGCCGAGGTGAGCACACCGATGGGCGTGTCCTGAAGGCCGGCGGCTTGATCGCCGGAGGCGTTATAAAGGCGCGCGCACAAGAAGCAAGGTGTGTTGGTCGTCAGTGGTCAGTGGTGAGGAGTGATTGGACCAAGAGAGAGAAAGAGTGGTTGGACCAAGAAAGAGAACATAGAAGATCATCCAAAAGAGATCGTCCAGGGAAGCACAAAGCCTGCTATTCGTCGCCTTGCTCGCCAAGGTTGGACTGAGCAGTAGTTAACAGCAAGAAGCCTGTTGTAGTCCTGGAAAAGCGTGCGACGTCCACCGCCGCAGCAGCAGACAACAGCAGCAGCAGCGGCGGCCACAGCAGCAACAACAGCCGCTTGGGGCCTGGACGGCGGTTTTGAGCAGGGCCGCGAAGGAACGGCGGCTGCCAAACGCGCCGATCGTGCTGCAGGACCCCTAGGACCTTCCGTTCCCTCCAGCCATCCACCTCCTGCCTTTCCATCCTTTTGGTGTACGTGAGTTTGTTTTGTTTGTTTTGTCCCTGGGTAGTTAATTAAGCTCGTATAAGCTAGCGTTGCACTGTGTCTCTAAAATCTTCTGTATATTATTTTCTTATCTTTCCTTCTCCTTGGTTATTTTTGGGTGTAAATAGAAATAAATTATATTCGTATTTCCAACCTTTTTGTCTTCTTCTTCTTCACATCCGCGTCGCCTTAGTCTTTTCCCTATTGAATATCGGTGGCGCGATCCGGCCAACGTTCGGGGATCGGGTTAATCGGGGTAGATAGATTCCCTTCATTCCCCATTCCCAATCCCAAAATCTCCATTTCCTTTCACACCCCCCTTTCATCATTGCCATGCCTCGATTGCCAATTACATCCCCTCCAAAACCACCATTGAACATGTGCTCGGGTCGGGGAAGAAAGGCGTGCCCGCCCGTCGTCATCAACGGCGGAGCCAGAGGGTCGCGCGACCAACCAGGTCCGAGGTGAGCACACCGATGGTCGTGTCCTGAAGGCCGGCGGCTTGATCGCCGGAGGCGTTATAAAGGCACGCGCGCAAGAAGCAAAGTGGTGGCGTTGAGTTGTCGGTGGTGAGGAGTGATTGGACCAAGAGAGAGAAAGAGTGGTTGGACCAAGAAAGAGAAAGAGTGGTTGGACCAAGAGAGAAAGAGTGGTTGGACAGGGAGACGTGCAAGAGTGTTGTTGAGTTGAGGGTTTGGACCAGACGAGTCAGACGAGTCCTGGCAAAGCACGCGACGTCCACAGCCGCAGCAGAAGCGGCAGCAACAGCAGCTTGGGGCCTGGACGGCGGTTTTGAGCAGGGCCGCGAAGGAACGGCGGCTGCTAAACGCGCCGATCGTGCTGCAGGACCCCTCGGACCTTCCTCTCCCTCCAGCCATCCACCTCCTGCCTTTCCATCCTCTTGTGTACGTGAGTTTGTTTTGTTTGTTCTGTCCTGGGTATTTAATTAAGCTTGTATAAGGAATTTGCACTGTGTCTCTAATATCTTCTGTATATTATTTTCTTATCTTTCCTTCTCCTTGGTTTTTTTGAGCCTGTAAATAGCAAATAAATTATATTCGTATTTCCCACCTTTTTGTCTGCTTCTTCTTCACATCCATGTCGCCTTAGTCTTTTCCCTATTGAATATCTGTGGATAAGATGTTGTGTTTGCCGAGCGGATGGCCCCGTGGTCGTACAGTTACCCCGACTAACCCAATTCCCGAACGGTGGCCGGATCGCGCCACAGATATTCAATAGGGAAAAGACTAAGGCGACGCGGATGTGAAGAAGAAGAAGACAAAAAGGTTGGAAATACGAATATAATTTATTTCTATTTACACCCAAAAATAACCAAGGAGAAGGAAAGATAAGAAAATAATATACAGAAGATTTTAGAGACACAGTGCAACGCTAGCTTATACGAGCTTAATTAACTACCCAGGGACAAAACAAACA